>NC_087071.1:27400066-27514703 GCF_963678635.1 Symsagittifera roscoffensis | reverse complement strand
AAGTTTCTTTTCTGATGGGTGGATGGGCCGCACGCTGAGTAGGAACAATCTTACCCAAGATTCGTTCTCTCGCTCGGTGTATTTCCTGTATAGCAGCTTTGGCCACTTGCTCGACTTTCTCCTGAAACTGAGGGGCCAGGTAAGTGTCCGATGGATCAGGTATCGTGTTCCTCGCGTTTGAAGGCAAGCTCACTAGCTGAAGGGCCGTCACCTCACTCGGTCATCATTGCCAGAACGTCCGGCGACAACTTGCTCCTTCAAGTGCTTTATCTCCTCTTCTTTGAAGAGGATCTGCAGCTCTCCTTTTTTCATTTGTGACGGTTTTCACCTTTTCTTGAAGCTCGTTCAACCTCTTGCACAACTGCTCCCAGTCTTTGTCTTTCTTCTCCAGAGTTTCACTGGTCTCCGCCGTTTGTATCTCAGTTTCGTTCAATTTGACTTTTTTCATTGCAGGAGCCGCTGTCGGGGAGTCTACTGAGCGTGATCGGTCCTGACCGTCACGTGACGCTTGGCTCCAAGGAGAGGCTGTATAGGCCGAACTGGTGGTCCCTCTGCTCGCCTAGTCCAGATTCACGAGCCAGGTTGTGACCCGACATTTCCCCTCGTCGCCATCGCATGAGTCAGTTACGACCTCTCTCGGCGGTCGCGGACTCGCCAACGGTCAACAGCAAGACCACCTCGGTGGGGCAATCCCCAGGACCTTCTCTTCCCAATGCATTGAGTAGTGCGACCGTGAAAATCGCCAGCTCCAGTTCCTCCAATCCAAAGTTGCAATCGAGCAACCGCTGATACACCTCGCCCAGACCCGTTCCTAGGCTCGCTGAGATGAAATCTATCAAGTCGTTGGTATCACTCATTCTTCTTCGTGTGGGTCTTGTCGTGTTTCTTTGATTCAGTTCAACAAGTCACGACTTAGATTAATCATTTCGAGCTGTTTCATCTCCAAACACCTTTTAAAAACAGTCCATTGAAACCCTCTTTTGCTCTTAGTTTTAAAACTTCGTGTGTGTCTTGTTCGTGTGTGTCCAAGCTGGATCGTCTACCTGCAATCTTGTCTAAATAACATAATTGAGCGTTGTCATCTTTCGTACCTGGAGTGTTCCAGGTTTCAATGAAATAACCATCACATAAAACATAACCTGATGATAACATAATATACGAATATAACACATCCACACTATCACATAAAAACCTTATACCTAACTAACCTAAATTTTAAAGCTAATGCCTAAAATCAAACCTAATAAAGACTACTTGACGCTTATTGTGGCTCTAGCATATGCTCAGATAACATTTTTTAGGTAAGTAGACCTCTATGTCCGTTTCTGAAAATGTTACATGTACGAGGGCATATAATTCTCTTCAGCTTTCCCCTATTGGGATCATAGACTTGTAAAGAGAGAGAGAGAGAGAGAGAGAGAGAGAGAGAGGTCACCCCTCTCTCAACCAGGAAATCCCTAAGTCGAGTTAAGGCTAGCACCAAGCTCTCCGGATTTATGTGTTGTCTATCAGTGGCCTTAGTTACCAGGAAACACAAATATTTCCCTGGTATCTGTGATGCAATATGGCCTCTGTTTCCATAAAATTTCGATCTTCTTGTACTCTCTCATAAAGTCGGCCGCCAGTGCTGTCATAAAACTCACATCCGCAGTTATCGCTAAAGCGCATGTACGTTCCGTGAGTATGAAATCACTGTCCGTGACAACGATATTGTTTGAGTAGTGATTTGGTTTTCTGGCGTTCTCGACCTCCGTTTCCAGCTCTCCGGTTTCCCTTGCCGATTTTAATTTTTTTATCATAGGATTTTTGGCGTGGATGAGTCCCACTCCCACTCCCCGGACAAAATATCATTGACGGCCCCTTTGATCGCCCAAGATCGAGCAGATTGATATTGGATTCTGGAACGCGTAAAGGACCATCTGGAACGACCCAGTTGGACTCAGTATTGTCGTGACTGATGTATTTGATGCTTTTTTGACCGACATCCTGAATTGTCGCGATGGTCTCTTTGGGATCCGCTGGCAGATCATGGAGCCATTCGAGCACTCGCAAATTTATCAATTCGTGCTCATGCATCTGCTCCATCTCCGGCTCAAACTCCACTTCCGGTTCAGAACGATTGTCGATCCAATCTTTTTCTGTGTCATTTACCAGGTCGATCTCTTGTGGCACCACTAATTCGTCCAGGCGCACTAGCGAGTCCATCTTGTCGCTCAAATTTAATCTGTTATGACGAAATCCTCGCCATACGGGCTGTAATTCTTCTTATTCTTTCCTTTTTTACCCTGCCGTGTCTCCATGGTGAAGGGAAAGTCAGGCTGTACTCCTTTATCACCTTCAGTTTGCTGCGGGCAGTCCCAGTATTCTTCTCCATATGGAAGAGTTTCGTTGTCAACCTCCACTTACCCGGTTAACTACAGGTCTAGTGGCCGATCACAATCATCTACGTTCTTATTCCCATCGTTTTGCCTCTATCATTCACCTCGTAGGGAGAATCCACTACCAAGTAGTCCTCACCATGCATGTCGGCCGGAATACCCAGTCCTCTGATGAGGCATTGTGTGGCTTGATGTTTTCGTAATGAGCTGCGAGTCCGTTCTCAATCGATAAAAACGGCCTCCTTGGTGCACTTCAGTTATATGAAATGGACCCGGCCATTGTTTCAGTAATTTTTTGGTTCCCTTTGGTAGAACTACTTCCTGGAACATCCAGACATAATCTCGAAACGAGTATGCTTTTGCATCCGCAGTCCTTTTTATCAAATCTCCTTTTTTGTCTGATTTGTGCCTGTTGCGTCTTCCTTCTGCATAGATAATGAGGTCCTGCTGCCTTCTGATCACATCACGCACGTACGTTTGCTTCGCTGTTTTCTTTCCATCGTACTCAGGGTAGACGAATGTTAATGGAAGGGCTTTCTCGTGGCCGGTTAACATCATATGCGGACTCATTCCCGTGATAGAATGTTCTGTGATATAAGCGCCCATTACTTGCGGCAAGTGCCTATCCCAATCGTCCATGTATTTTGAGCAATAAACCCTCAACATGGACACTAACGTGCGATTCTGCCTTTCAACTAGGCCATTCGTTTGTGGGTGATAAGTGGTAGAGTGCGCCTGTGCCAATTGTGACCTCTTCATTAACTCCTTCGTGAGATCACCCACGAATGCTTTGCCATTGTCTGATTGGAATGTGATTGGGCAGCCGTGTCTCGCTATCCATACATTTATCAAGTGATCGCACGTTTCTTCCGCCGATGCTGTCATGCAGGCAGCTGCCTCTGCGTGTTTTGTGAAATGATCAATCACTACCAGCACTTGATTGTAGCCCGTGGCTGTCATGCATATTTCCTGATGATCAATTTGCACCACCTCATCGAATCCTGATGACTCTATTGACTGCAGAGGAAAGCTCAGATTCTTGTAGTTCTTCGTTTGTTGACATGACAAGCATGCAGAGATCCACTTTTCGCGGGCCTTTTTCAAGCCAGGCCATTCGAACCATTTCTGTATCCTATTATACACTTTGTCCACGTCTTGATGGCCCATCTGATCATGTGAACGAAAGAGCAATTCGGTTTGATACAACTGCGGTAGCACTATCAAAATGTATTTGTAAAAGACTTTATCTTCTTCCTTGCGTTTGCGGGCCACGATCCCGTCTTTATTAAAGTATAACAAATATTTTCTCTTGAAGTAAAAACTGTTTTAGGATCTTATTGCTGTCCTCCTCCAGATCCCCTTTATCAGGTGATCCATTCTCGGTCCATCTCTTCAGATTAATCGTCATGCGGTCATTTCGCTGAGCCCTTAAGAGATCCAACAAGTAGTACCTGGCTTTCAGATATGTCTTTATCCCGCCTAGTTGTGCGCTAATTATCCCCGGGGCATGGACATCATCCATCAACATAACACACCATTTCTTTTTTAAGGGTGTTGCTTCTTGCCTTGATAGTTCCAGGTTGGTAGGGATGACCGCAGCATGCGGAAGTAATCTAGTCGGACGTTTCGACACTGCTATCAGTTCGAGTTCATCTGCGACATTATGTCCTCCTCATCGGAGATATATCTGTCTCTGTCTGGGTCCTGATGCATTTCCCGATCCAAACCGCGCTGTTTCCATTCCACTAACAAGGAATGAATCGCAATCTCCGAGACGTCCGAGTTGGAAGTAGTTTCCGATGCATTCTCCCAGGACTGAGGCCTCGAGTCATCACTCGAGCCGATGGATTCCGCAGCATCATTTTTTTATTTTCTCTGTGATGTTTCTCGACTCCCCGGACAAAATTCTGTCCCTTGGTTGCTCTGAGCTCGGCTCCCCGGACAACATTCAAGCTCTCGGTTGCTTTGATATTGTCTCCCCGAACAGGTCATCCTGTCCGGGCCCGAAAGTGCATGATTCCCCGGACAATGTCTCGTCCCCAGATGAACAGTCCGAGCACGGCTCGTACTCCTCTTTTGCATAGGTGAAATGAACCTTTCTTGTCAGGTTGGACTTTGATTTAACCCTGACCTCCTCAGTGGTTTGGATAAGGGTTGCTTCTCGACGATCCGTGTACGAAGTCCTCAGCCATCTCTTCTAACCTCGTTTGAAGCGCGTCCTGTATCCACTGTATTCCCGGTTGGGTATCGAAATGTATACGAATTTTTGTCAAGGCACTGTGGGCCACCATTCTCAGTGTACTTTCGACATCCATCGAACGGAGTTCGTTGGGATTTCCTGTGGTCAAGTTCCTGATCAACACATTCCACTGCGTTACGTTCCCATTCATGAATTCGGCTACTGGTGACCCGGCGTCTATATTATGAGGGATGGTACACGAGACCATAATTCTCGGCCTGTACTTCTATTTCGTTGAGGAGGAGACAGATCAGCAATGATTCCCATTTTGTCTCGGGTGTGACGGGGTTCCTTGAGACATCGTTCGTCCTTATCATCGCGGTTAAAGTGTCCACCCTATCATCGTTCTGTAGCTCCATCATCTAGATCACTTGAGCCACTGAAGCCCCTTCAAAGAAGATCACAGTTGTTTGTCCGCCTACTGAAATTTGATTGAAATCCCTCACCAGGCTGTCTCCTATGATCCGGTGTTGGCTACCTTTCGGCACCAGTTGGTGGATCGCCGCCGGATTCAAGGCCATGCTGTTCAAGCAAGATCTAGGGTGTTCCGCAGCGACCTTCACGAAGGTCCGTCCGGTTTTGAGGTCCTTTCGAATGTCAATTACCCGTGACCTCACCTTGACTCCACTCGGTACCGGACCGGCCGGTTCTGTGAGATTCGTTGAGTTTTCTTTTCTGATGGGTGGATGGACCGCACGCTGAGTAAGAACAATCTTACCCAAGCTTCGGTCTCTCGCTCGGTGTATTTCCTGTATCGCAGCTTTGGCCACATGGATCAGGTATCGTGTTACTTGCGTTTGAAGGCGAGCTCACTAGCTGAAGGGCCGTCACCTCACTCGGTCTGTACAGCTTCTGAGTCTTGGCCTTGGCTGTCGTCTCGGTGTTTATCAATACCAGAACGTCTGGCGACAACTTGCTCCTTCAACTGCTTTATCTCCTCTTCTTTGGAGAGGATCTGCAGCTCTCCGTTTTTTTTTCGTCACGGTTTTCACCTTTTCTTGAAGCTCGTTCAACCTCGTGCACAACTGCTCCCAGTCTTTGTCTTTCTTCTTTAGAGTTTCACTGTTCTCCACCGTTTTTATCCCAGTTTCGTTCATTCTGACTTTTTTCCTTGGAGGAGCCGCTGTCGGGGAGTCTGCTGAGTGTGATGGGCCCGGCAACGATCAACAGCAAGACCACTTCGGTGGGAAGATCCCAACGACCTTATCTTCCCAACGCATTGAGTTGTGAAACCGCTGATACACCTCGCCCAGACCCGTTCCTAGGCTCGCTGAGATGAAATCTATCAAGTCGTTGGTATCACTCATTCTTCTTCGTGTGGGTCTTGTCGTGTTTCTTTGATTCAGTTCAACAAGTCACGACTTAGAATAATCATTCCGAGCTGTTTTATCTCCAAACATCTTTTAAAAACAATCCATTGAAACTTTTTTTTGCTCTTAGTTTAAAAACTTCGTGTGTGTCTTGTTCGTGTGTGTTCAAGCTGGATCGCCTACCTGCAATATTGTCAAAATAACACAATTGAGCCGTTTTCACCTTTCGTACCTGGAGTGTTCCAGGTTTCAATGGATTAAGCATCACATAAAACATAACCTGACATTAACATAATATACGAATATCACACATCCACACTATCACATAAAAACCGTATACCTAACTAACCTAAATTTTAATGCTTATGCCTAAAAGTAAACCTAATAGAGACTACTTGACGCTTAATGTGGCTCTAGCATTTGCTCAGATAACACTTTTAGGTAAGTAGACCTCTATGTCCGTTTCTGAAAATATAACATGTAAGAGGGCATATAATTTTCTGCAGCTTTCCCCTATTGGGATCATAGACTGGTAAAGAGAGAGAGAGAGAGAGAGAGAGAGAGGTCATCCCTCTCTCAACCAGGAAATCCCTAAGTCGAGTTAAGGCTAGCACCAAGCTCTCCGGATTTATGTGTTGTCTGTCAGTGGCCTTAGTTACCAGGAAACACAAATATTTCCCTGGTATCTGTGATGCAACATGGCCTCTGTTTCCATAAAATTTCGATCTTCTTGTACTCTCTCATAAAGTCGGCCGCCAGTGCTGTCATAAAACTCACATCCGCAGTTATCGCTAAAGCGCATGTACGTTCCGTGAGTATGAAATCACTGTCCGTGACAACGATATTGTTTGAGTAGTGATTTGGTTTTCTGGCGTTCTCGACCTCCGTTTCCAGCTCTCCGGTTTCCCTTGCCGATTTTAATTTTTTGATCATAAGATTTTCGGCGTGGGTGAGTCCCACTCCCACTCCCCGGACAAAAAATTCCTTGACGGCCCCTTTGGTCGCCCAAGATCAAGCAGATTGAGATTGGATTCTGGAACGCATAAAGGACCATCTGGAGCGACCCAGTTGGTCTCAGTGTTGTCGTGACTGATGTATTTGATGCTTTTTTGATCGACATCCTGAATCGTCAAGATGGTCTCTTTGGGATCAGCTGGCAGATCATGGAGCCATTCGAGCACTCGCAAATTTGTCAATTCGTGCTCATGCATCTGCTCCATCTCCGGTTCGAACTCCACTTCTGGTTCAGAACGATTGTCGATCCAATCCTGTTCTGTGTCATTGACCAGGTCGATCTCTTGTGGCACCACTACTTCGTCCAGGCTCACTAGCGAGTCCATCATGTCGCTCTAAGCTATTCTCTCTTTGACGAAATCTTCGCCATAAGGGTTGTACTTCTTCTTATTCTTTCCTTTTTTGCCCTGCCGTGTCTCCATGGTGAAGGGAAAGTCAGGCTGTACTCCTTTATCACCTTCAGTTTGCGGTGGGCAGTCCTAGTATTCTTCTGCATATGGAAGAGTTTCGTTGTCAACCTCCACTTGCCCGGTTAACTCCAGGTCTAGTGGCCAATCACGATCATCTACGACCTCATTCCCATCGTTTTGCCTCTCTCATTCACCTCGCAGGCAGAATCCACTATCAAGTAGTCCTCACCATGCATGTCGGCCGGAATACACCAGTCCTCTGATGAGGCATTGTGTGGCTTGATGTTTTCGTAATGGGCTGCCAGTCTGTCCTCAATCGATAAAAACGGCCTCCTTGGTGCTTTTCAGTTATTTGAAATGGACCCGGCCATTTTTTCAGCAAACTTTTGGTTCCCTTTGGTAGAACTACTTCCTGGAACATCCAGACATAATCTCGAAACGAGTACGCTTTTGCATCCGCAGTCCTTTTATCAAATCTCCTTTTTGTCTGATTTGTGCCTGTTGCGTGTTCCTTCTGCATAGATAATGAGGTCCTGCTGCCTTCTGATCACATCACGCACGTACGTTTGCTTCGCTGTTTTCTTTACATCGTACTCAGGGTAGAAGAATGTTAATGGAAGGGCTTTCTCGTGACCGGTTAACATCATATGCGGACTCATTCCCGTGATAGAACGTTCTGTGCTGCTATAAGCGCCCATTACTAGCGGCAAGTGCCTATCCCAATCGTCCATGTATTTTTAGCAATAAACCCTCAACATGGACACTAAAGTGCGATTCTGCCTTTCAAATAGGCCATTCATTTGTGGATGATAAATGGTAGAGTGGGCCTGTGCCAATTGTGACCTCTTCATTAACTCCTTCTCGAGATCACCCACGAATGCTTCGCCATTGTCTGATTGGAATGTGATTGGGCAGCCGTGTCTCGCTGTCCTTAAACTTATCAAGTGATCGCACGTTTCCTTCGCTGATGCTGTCATGCAGGCAGCTGCCTCTGCGTGTTTTGTTAAAAGATCAACCATTACCAGCACTTGATTGTAGCCCGTTCAATATGCACCACCTCATCGAATCCTGATGACTCTATAGACTGCAGAGGAAACCTCAGTTTCTTGGGGTCCTTCGTTTGTTTACATGATGACAAGCATGCAGAGATCAACTTTTCACAGGCTTTTTTCAAGCCAGGCCATTCGAATCATTTCTGTATCCTATTATACACTTTTATCACGCCTTGATGGCCCATCTGATCATGTGAACGAAAGAGCAATTCGGTTTGATACAACTGCGGTAGCACTATCAAAATGTATTTATAAAAGACTTTATCTTCTTCCTTGCGTTTGCAGCACACGATCCCGTCTTTATTCAATTATAACAAATATTTTCTCTTGAAGTAAAAATTGTTTTAAGATCTTATTGCTGTCCTCCTCCAGATCCCATTTATCAGGTGACCCATTATTGATCCATCTCTTCGGATAACTCGTCATCCTGTCATTTCGCTGAGCCCTTAAGAGATCCGACAGTCGGTACCTAGCTTTCAGATATGTCTTTATCCCGCCTAGTTGTGCGCTAATTATCCCCGGGGCATGGACATCATCCATCAACATAACACACCATTTCTTTTTTAAGGGTGTTGCTTCTCGGCTTGATGGTTCCAGGTTGGTACGGACGACCGTAGCATGCGGAAGTAATCTAGTCGGACGTTTCGACACTGCTATCAGTTCGAGTTCATCTGTGGCATTATGCCCTCCTCATCGGAGATATATCTGTATCTGTCTGGGTCCTGAAGCATTTCCCGATCCAAACCGCGCTGTTTCCATTCCACTAACAAGGAATAAATCGCAATCTCCGAGACGTCCGAGTTGGAAGTAGTTTCCGATGCATTCTCCCAGGACTGAGGCCTCGAGTCATCACTCGAGCCGATGGATTCTGCAGCGTTATTTTCTTATTTTTTCTGTGATGTTTCTCGACTCCCCGGACAAAATTCTGTCCCTTGGTTGCTCTGAGCTCGGCTCCCTGTACAACATTCAATCTCTCGGTTGCTTTGATATTGTCTCCCCGAACAGGTCATCCTGTCCGGGCCCGAAAGTGCATTCCCCGGACAATGTCTCGTCCCCAGATGAACAGTCCGAGCACGGCTCGTACTCCTCTTTTGCATAGGTGAACTGAACCTTCCTTGTCAGGTTGGACTTTTATTCAACCCTGACCTCCTCAGTGGTTTGGATATGGGTGGTTTCTCGATGATCCGTGTACGAAATCCTCAGCAGGACATCTTTCGGCATCGAGTTCACTAGCTGGTTCACTATCTACTGCAATTCCGCTCAACATCCCGACTCTGGATGGTCACAGGCCTCTTCTCCGTTCTTTTAGTGATGGTCAGTCGCTGCATGGTCTCCTCTCCATTCACTCATAATCATACCTTTCAACTTCTCTGTCTAGTAAGTCATGGAGTTTCCCCATGACATCCGGTGCTACGTTCACCGTCCTGTTTAGCATGGCTATGCTGTTGATACCCAGCCTGGTAAGCTCTTGCTGTACCAGGTTTGATCAAACTAGCAAATGCAACGGGACGGGATCAACCCTGGCCAACACCTGTCTCCACCGGAAGTTCAGGGTGTCCTGGTATGGGTTGCCCTGACTTGTCAAGCCACCTGGTGAGTGGCAGTTTGTCATAGGTCTCTTTATCCAGGAAAGAAAACCCATCATCAATTTCTGCTTGGTTGGCCTGCTTCTCTTCTAGTCGCTCATAAAATTCTGTCCTCCTGCTGAGGCTGTCGGCATTCTGGTGTCTGTCACGGTTTCGATGCTCTATGATCATGTGGTATCAGTCCAGACGCACGATCCAACGGCCAATATAGCTTTGGTCCATCGAATAGGTCTCCAGCCAAGCAAGAGCACGATTGTCTATACGCAACTTGAAGGGAGCACCGCAAACATCTCAGCTTTTGGTGCACCCTACGTCATTTCATTGTCGCTCCATAACTTCTATAAGCTATTGGTCGGAGAACAGTGCTCCCTTTTCACTCTTGTTCCTGGTGAAGTATGCCCGATATTGCAACCATTGATGCGTCTGTGTCTAACACAAACATCCCCTTTTCTGTCGGCATGGCGAGGACCGGAGCCTCGCAAAGTTCGCGCTTGATGTTCTCAAATGAGGCTTGATCCTTGTCATCGAGCTGAAGTTTTTGCCCTTGTTTCTCATCAACTGTTGCATAGGATATATCCTGTCAGCATACCCTTTGATAAACTCTCGGTAGTAGTTAGCGAATCCTAGGAAGCTCATCAATTGCGTGTCAGTCTTCGGTGCCTTCCAGGTCAGTACTGCTTCAACTGCTTCAGGATCCGGTCTGATAACGTCTTTATCTACAAGGCGACCCAAATACTTGATTGAGTCTCTGAGGATTTCGCACATGGAGAGTTTACACTTCAGGCCAGCCTGTTTCGTGCAAGCAAAGTTTTCATCCAACTTTCTATATGGGCCACTAGGGTTGGCGTTGCGATCACCACATCATCGACATTACACATAATGAGGTTCCCATATTTCTTGGTCACATTCGTGAGTGCCTGGGCCATTATTCGCTGGAATGTAGCGGTTGCGTTGCATAATCCAAATGGCATCCTTTTCCACTGGAACAGTCCCGGTTTAGACTCGAAGCCCGTTTTCTCCCAATTCTGCTTTCTGGGGGGCACCTGCCAGGAGGCAGAGTTCAAATTCAACGTCGTGAAGAACTTCGCGTCTCCTAAGTTAGATACTCTCATCGATACGGGGAATCGGGTATGTTTCCTTTATCGTTACTGCATTCAAGTAACAGAAATCAGTACTGCTTCAACTGCTTCATATGAGAGTTGAAACAGTGCGTAGTCATTTTTAGCCATGACTACGCCATAAGCCCAAGGAGACTTCGATGGCTCGATCATGTCATATTCCATTAACAATTCGATTTCTTTTCTGCGCACTTCTGACTTGTGTGGGGTCATTCTCCTAGCCCTCTCCCGAACCCTCCTCTATTTCAATCTCATGTTCTACAAAGTTGCAGCAGCCTATACCAGCCTTGTGCCTCGAAAAACGTCTGCGTTCCGATTCAACAACGCTCTGAGCGGGTCCAGTTCCTTATCAGATATTTTGCCCCTTAGTTGCTCTATCTCAGGTAGGAATGGCTTCTTTGATGTTAATTCTCAATTCTGATGTTTCTGTTGGTTTCGCTGGAAAAATTGAACAACTAGACAGCCCATCGTCTGTCTCTGAATTCATTTAGAACAACTTTTTAGAAGATTTCATTTCTTTTATTATCTTTAATATTCTCGATTGGCATTTAACGATGATATGATATATTGATAGTAGTTCTAATGTTGTTTTTGCTGTAATGGGTAGAAAACCTTTCCGGTTTCGTTTTTTTTGAGGGAGGTTCATTGTCTAAAGGGTCTTGTAAATTAAACTTTGTTTATTATTTGTTTAGAACTGAAATTAGGAGGTCCTGATAATTTATGCCATCAGTTAAATTCTCCTATTCTTTTATAGGAAAGAGGTTTTTCCTTATAGCTTTTGTTCAGGTGGTTTTTATGGTGTCTGTTTTTGATCCATGATGATTGTGGTTTTGGTTAAAATGAAGACCCTCCGAACAAATCTAATTCATGATGGAGTTTTGGCAACCAAGGTTTAACGGAAAACGTTCCAAGTTGTTGATTTGTGTAGTGTCGGGATCTGTTGCATTCCAGTCGTAGTGATGTTTCGTCTTTTGCAAGGAAAAAAACTAACGTGTGGTGGTATTTGTACGGTTGGTCTCCGGGTTATGAGCTCAGGTGGCGTGTTTCGACTAAGCATGCACAAGATAAAGTACTACAAAAAGGGTAAAGGCGTCAATAATTACCATGATGCATGAGTTTCTTTCTGAGGAGGGCGATATAGGTTTTTTTTGTGTCAAATGATAATCTGTGGTTGAAAAGTGATTCTGTCTTTTGAAATCTTGTTTTTTGCATAATGTTTTTTTTGTGTGATACGGTTTACTTAATGGACATGTTATCCATCATTGCATAAGACTTTTATCCAAATTGGTGCATTTGGCAAGTAGAAATACTGAATAATTTTTGAGTATGTTTTTTTTTTCTGATCCTGTATTGCATGACGTTTTGTATTTAGGGAATGTGAAGTGTGAAATGATAATGAAATCATAATTGATGTTAGACAGGGTACTTTTGTTTCTGGGGTATGGTACTCCAAAGTATCATTGTTTTCATTTTTTAATGTGCCATTGAATTTTCGAAATTATCTAAGTAGTATCTTTTTCCCTAAAAGTGTGATATCTGCTTTTACAGACTTTGTGTAAACTTATGCCAGGATTTAAGTTGCCTAATTACAGGTTCAAGATTATGATTTTTTAGTAGTAGTTCTAATGTTGTTTTTGCTGTAATGGGTAGAAAGATCTTTTAGATTTCGTTTTTTGAGGGAGGTTTATTGTCTAAGGGGTCTTGTAAATTAAAAATTTTGTTTACAGTTTATCTAGAATAGAAATCAGGAGGTCCTGATGATTTATGCCATCAGTTAAATTCTCCTAGTCTATTGAAGGAAAGAGGTTTTTCCTTATAGCTTTTGTTCAGTTTTTGTGGTGTTTTTGATCCATGATGATTGTGGTTTTGGTTAAAATGAAGACTCTCCGAACAAGTCTAATTCATGATGGAATTTTGGCAACCAAGATTTAACGGAAAGCGTTCCAAGTTGTTTATTTGTGTAGTGTCGGGATCTGTTGCATTCCAGTCGTAGTGATGTTTCGTCTTTTGCAAGGAAAAAAATTAACGTGTGGTTGTATTTTTACGGTTAGTCTCCGTGTTATGAGCTCAGGTGGCGTGTTTCGACTAAGCATGTACAAGATAAAGTACTACAAAAAAGTTAAAGGCGTCAACTATTACCATGATGCATGAATTTCTTTCTGAGGAGGGCGAGATAGTTTTTTTTGTGTCAAATGATATTCTGTGGTTGAAAAGTGATTCTGTCTTTTGAAATCTTGTTTTTTGCATATTATTTTTTGTTTGATACGGTTTACTTATAAAACATGTTATCAATCATTGCATAATACTTTTATCCAAGATGGTGCATTTGGCAAGTAAAAATACTAAATAGTTTTTGAGTTTTTTTTTTTCTGATCCTGCATTGCATGACGTTTTGTATTTAGGGAATGTGAAGTGTGAAATGATAATATTATCATACTTGATGTTAGACAGGGTAATTTTGTTTCTGGGGCATGGTACTCCAAAGTATCCTTGTTTTCATTTTTTGTTGTGCCATTGAAATTTCGAATTTATCTAAGTAGTATTTTTTTCCTAAAACTGTGATATCTGCTTTTACAGATTTTGTGTATATTTATGCCAGGATTTATGTTGCCTAATTACAGGTTCAAAACTATGATATTTTGGTAGTAGTTCCAATGTTGTTTTTGCTGTAATGGGTAGAAAGATTTTTTAGATTTCGTTTTTCTGAGGGAGGTTCATTGTCTAAGGGGTCTTGTAAATTAAAAATTTTGTTTACAGTTTATCTAGAATAGAAATCAGGAGGTCCTGATGATTTATGCCATCAGTTAAATTCTCCTAGTCCATTGAAGGAAAGAGGTTTTTCCTTATAGCTTTTGTTCAGGAGGTTTTTGTGGTGTTTTTGATCCATGATGATTGTGGTATTGGTTAAAATGAAGACTCTCCGAACATATCTACTTTCGTGATGGTTATTTGAGAATCAAGATTTATTGCAAACATTTCGAGTTGATTTTTGTTGTGTAGTGTCGCGATCAGTTTTAACTGCATACTTGCTTTCCAATCATATTGATGTTTTGTCTTTTATATGGAAAATATTTACATTTTGTGGTATTTCTACGGTTGGTTTCCGTGTTATGAATTCAGGTGGTGTGCTTCGACCAAACATGTCAGGTAAAGCGAGGCTTTTTCCTGCGGTTCAAACTATATGAAATTTCTTTAAGATAAAGGGGGATCTATAAACTGTATGGTTTGGATTTGATTTTTGTGTAAATAGAAAAATTATTGGTTTGTGATCTAAAAAACTGTTGGATGATTTTATCCAAGGATTAAAAATTCATACTCTCTGAGAGTATATATTAGAGCTGTACATTCTCCCATAAGTGTAGATAGTCTAAGTTCGCATGTAAGAAAACTCTGGAATTTGGTGGTAAAATGTTCATTATGTTTCTACCTTTATGTGATTGTAAAGAGTTGTAAAAATTTGAAGAGTCGCATATGGCATAAAATTGTTGATTTGGGTCTGGAATTGTGTTTGAGATCTGTTCTGTGAGGAGAATTTTTATTTCAACAATTTTTTTTTGATGTTCTAACATCCATTCAAAGATATTTTGTTGTCTGAGAATATTATGAACTGGTTTTAAGTATAAGTGCATTCCATGAAGATGTTTTGTTAAACATTTTATCATTCCCAGGAAATCTTGAATTTTCTTTTTATTCGATTGAGGTTGAAGTTTTAATATAGCATCTTTTCGTGATTTTAAAGGAGTAATGGTTTTATCTTCGATAATATGTCCAAGGAATTTTACACGAGTGAGAAAAATAGATGATTTAACTGAGGCTGCTTTCATGGTTTTGCTTAATAAGATTCTGTGATTTTTTTCTATAACCTTGAATATTTCTTGTTTTGTTTGTAATCGAATAAAAACATCGTCCAAATTTGTGATACGTTTTTGCTAAGAGTGAGTGGTCAGAGATTTTTGCTCATAAAGGCTGAAAAAGCTGCTGGTTCTATAGAATTTCCATAGAAAAGTCTATAAAATTCGTTTTGTTGATTTCCAATTAGGATTTGTGTAAGTCGTTGTGATTGCTCATCTAGCGGCATCTAATTATATGCGTATTCATATCAACAGTGGTATAGTGCTGTCCATCTGCTTTTGTCGTAATGGTTCTATGGACCAATTACATTAAGATACATCAACTAGTGAATTGAGATATCTTGCGTCTAAAACAGTTTTCAGTGATTCATCTTTATCGAAAATGATAACGGGATTTTAAAAAGTACAAAATTTTGATTGTTCTTCTTATTTACTTGTGATTTGATTTCATATTGTTCCAGATTATCTATTAATCTGTTAACTTTATTTGTAGGTGAATTGGTAGTTTACTTGCTCGTTGCTTTTTGAAAACTGCATCAAGTTAATGATGGAGATGTAATGGTGAATCGATTTTTCCAACATCAAAATTAGATGTAGCAGAAACCTTTGGGTATTTGAAAAATAGTTCTGCTACTTGATCGAAATCTTGTTGATTAATTTGAGAATGTTGAAAATTGAACATTGAGAGAACTTTTTTTAGTTCATTTGTATGTTTTGAGATTTGGAATGTAGGTTTGAAATATGGTGTTTTTTGTGAAAAAATCTATTTTTCGTTCAGATTTGGTTGTAACTTTATCAATAGACAACTCTTCGTTAAGATTTTTCAATTGACAAACAGCGAGTATTTGAAAATGTTATTCGCTCGAAACTCTCTTCTTTCTGTCGGGCTAATTGTAGCATTCGTTTCGCAATTTCCTAATAATCCCAATAGAGTTAGTAAGGTTTTATACGGTGAGTTGTTGTATACTTGTAAGGAGACTATGTCTGAACTTGTATCTTTCGTATACTCAAAGGATGAAATTGTTAGTCTGAAGAAATTATGATTTTGTTTTTTAGTTTTTACCTTATTTAGTTTTCGTTTATTTGTACCTCATTTTGTTCCTAATTTAGTTTTTGTTTATTTTGATTATTTTGTTAATTGTATTCATGTACTTGACTTATAGAAAAGTTATATATATATTAACTGATAACGGTTTCAAGTGAGTACGTTGTTGATTATATATTGGGTAAAATTTTGAGAAAAATGAGGGTTGCTTGTTAACTCTTTAAAGAAATGTTGAAATGGTTTGTTTATTCTTGTAATAATTGTCATTTATTTGTTATTTACTATTACAGATGCGTACAGCGGAAATATATTATGTGATAAGCGGTTTTCCAACAATTTTGTGTTTTATATCTGTTAATTAGAATATTTGTATCAAAGGTATATTTGAAAGCTAACTTTGATCCATTGTTTGGGTTGGAACAAGTATAATTGAATTTTTCAATAATTTGCAAGGCTTGATCCTTGTGCTGCTGCTAATTTACTAGATTTTTTGAAGGTTTTAGTTTGTGAGGAAGAGATTGAATTTCATTCCGTATGGGAATGTTAATAATGTTTGATACTGTTCCTGAATCAATTAGGAACTCAGTTTCTAAGTCTAGTGATTGAAAATCTTTGTTTTTTGGACTTTCTAAGGGAAGTGGGATTGTCTTTAGTTTTTGGTGATTGTGTTTTATTTGTTGTATTTTGAGATAAGATTTTGGGTACTTGAAACTTTTTAAATAACTTTTGGATTATAGGATCTTAGATTTTGATTACTTTTAGGTTCCTCGAGGCTAAAATTCTTGCATTGTTTTGGTTATTATTTCAATCTATTGGTGTTTCGTATTCATTAAATTGAGGCATGTTTGTTGAAAATGTGTTTTCTCCTTCACTTTTGTCATCTGTGGTTTCGCAATGTATGTGATTTAACTATAATTCAAAACTTTCTGTTTTGTCGATATCGGGAAGGTCTGGTTGAATTTCTTCTGACTGTTCTCGATTAATATAACTTTGTTGTTTTGGTGTACTACTTCTGTAGTTTTGACTTTGTGAATTTCTTTTTATGTGGTAACTCCGTCTATTTTAGTTTCTCTGTCTATTTTAGTAGTTATTGTTTCAATTCCTGGAATTATCACGGGATTTTTTTTTATTATAGTTATAACATGGTCTTTTTTCGAGTACTTTCGCGACCTTTTCTTATAATATTTTCGGTTTCTATTGTTTGAATAATTTTGATTTTGGTTGTATGATGAACTTCTTGAACGATCATTAGAATATTATCTGTTTCTAGAATTTGAATGAGAACGATTTCTATTACAATTTGAGTGATTGCTTCTTTTTGAAATTAATCTTGAAGAATTATTTCGATACTGGTTGTTATGACCATTTGATCTGCTTTATCTGGTTTGTGATTAGTTTTGTGATTTTTCTCCTCTTGGGGGTCTACCGCGGAAATTATTTCGATGAGGTGAATGTTGTCTATAAATCTTGTAATTTTCTGGAAGTAGTTTTACTGAAATGTTGTTACTTTGAAAACTTTTGTTGAGTAGATTTTGATCTTTTTCATGTATTGGTAAAAAGATTTGTTTGGTTCTCTATGTTTTTATGCTTCATTTCGATTATCTTGTTGTTTTTGTTTGCATTCAGCAATGCTAAGTCCACATCAACGACACTATTTGCTTATATTTGAATAATGGCTTACCTTGATGGCAAATTTTTCAGTTTTTTTTCGCAGATACTGAACATTTGGGTAATTTTTCTGCTAATTCATTATCAGAGTCATAGATTTTATTAATTTTGAAGTTGTTGTCTGAAAATTGCTTATATATTGTAGTGTTAGATTTTCAATTTTTTCTAATTTCATAGTGATTTCAGCTTCTAGTTTGTCCAATAACTTTTGAAAATGTAATTCAAGTTTCCGAGTTGTAGATGGATGTGATGCTCTCTATTTTAATGCAATTTTGCGTAGTTGGAGTGTTAGAATCATCTTTAGAACTTCTGTTAATTTTTTATTTTTGTAATTATGCACATTATAAGAAATTGCTTTTCTAACTAAAAGTTTCAATTTTTACTGCGAGTTGATTTTTTATCTCATTGGTGAAACTGAGCAATTCGTTGCATAGAACTCTTTGGTGTTGTTTAATTCTTTCAGAGTCAAAAAATTTTGAAACGTTTTGTGTGAGTTTTTTCAGGTGGGATTTAATGTTTATGGGTTTCAAGTGTGGTTTCTCCATCAAGTGTGGTTTGGATTAGAGCTGGGCGTCTATATATCCAATTTTTTGTTGAGTGGTGCTTTTACTGGTTCTGGTCCTTCATTTAAAATTGAGTTTGCTGTGACGGCATGTAGATAACCTTCTACTGGGTACTCTGCGTCTGTTCATATGGAAACCATGAGTGTTTGACTTGAATATTTTGATGATCTATCCAAAAAGTATACATTCATAGTCATTTGAAGTGATTCAATTGCACTTGCTATTTGAGAACAATTTTTAAGTCGAGGATTTGTAACCTCATGTGGTTGTAAACAATATGGTAATGGAATTTCATTTTGCTTTTGATTTGGTTGGTAACCCTGTGTAATTATAGGGTTTTTGTAATTGTAAATTTTTACTGTATGATGTTATAGCCTGTATTTTAGGTAAGAGTTGATATGATTGACGTGTTTGTTCAGCGTGTGTATAAGTATCAAAAATATCTGGTTGGTAAATTGGATCTGGTCGTTCATTATTCCAGTTGTTATGTCGTAGAGTGTTACTATAATGTTTGTTTTGATTAAAAAAATAATCATCTTCTGAATAGTGTGGTTGACGTCTTGTGAATTGTTTGTTTGTCATATTTTTTTGCTGAAACAGTGGGTAATTATCAGTACGATCTGATGTAGTTAGTTGTTGATCAATGAAAAAACTGAGCAAAGGACTTGCTGTGGTATATGTTGGTTGTAATTGTGTTTTTGTGCTTGTTTGATTGCGTTGAAGGAGGGTTTCGTTATTGGTCTGTTTATATTTTTATTTGCACAAAAAATTGTGATTGTAATTTGATAATTTATTCCTATTTGAGGGTTTTTGATCGTCGTGTTTTTGTGATTGGTCTATATGGTTGATAGTCCATTTGTGAATGTTTTGGGTCAACAGATGGTCTTACTGTTGATTGAATAGTTGTCTGTGAGAATTGGGTGTTATGTATGTGGTGTTGAGAGTGAATGATGAATAGGAGAATTGGCTTAGGTGTTGTCGTATGTATGGTTTCAACTTTTTCCTCGTTAATAAATGTGATTGGGTTTGAATATCTTGTTGTGTAAGATTCTTTGTTATATCAATTAAGCGTTTCTTGTGTATTTATAATTGTTAAGTTCAAACTATTTCCGTAGCAGTAAAATTTCCGTAATATGAATTGATATTACAAATGCCTTTTTTACAGTGATCAAGTATTTGTAGGTCGGGAATTTCCTGCTTGCATGAGCAATTTATTTTTTTCGAATATATTTGCGAATAAACTATAATAAAATTTTACAAGACCTCGATTGCTATCAATAAATTTGTGGATGGTTGAAAAAGGGGAGTATTGAGTCATCGTCTAAATTTTTGGCGTATTGAATCATTTTTGCATCTTTAGTCTGTTAATGTGTAACTTTCATTATGTCTTATTGGCTGATTCTAAGTATATAGACGTACCGGTTTTCAAAAATGCAATTTTTTATTTCTGCGTTTACTCTTCATTGATGATGGTGACGTAGATTTAATGTTAGAAAAAAATTTTAAAGTTATATTCATCTTTTGAGTCTTTTAGGTTTGGAATTTCTAGTATTGTTATTCTTTCTGATTGCGAATCTGCGTTTTGTGCTTTTGAAAATCTCTTTTTTATAATGTTTTTATCTGATTATTATTGTATTTTTCTTATTCGCCTTTTTGATCTAAAATATATTTTTGTTTGTTTAGTTCGTGTAATTGTTAGATCGTATCTTTCGTCTTTTATTAAACAGTTGTTTAGTATTTTTTTCTTACTGTCTAAATTTTTTCTAGACATAAGATATAGGATGATGGATGCAAAGTTTGGAAGCTATAATTTTTTTTTAAATTGTTAGTTCTGACGGTTTTTGTGTCGTTATCTTAACTTGAGGCATAGATTGTCGAGATGACGAGTTTGAGAGAGAGTATATGAATTCGTTTGAATAATTTTTACTTTCTCATGAGTAAGTTTCATTATAAGAAAAAGCTAGGGGTTTGAATCGTACCTAGGGGTTTGATTTGTGAAAAACAATAAGATTAAAGTTTTCTACTAACTAATTTTTGTACATTTCATATTCAATACACTATTTTATTTACAAACGTTTTTCCACCTTAATGTACTGCAGAATTTGAAAGGAGCGACTCATGTGTTTTTTATCAGTCGTTATTAATGTTAATTAATTTGGCTACAAAGCAGCAAGTAGGTTTTCGAGGTTTTTGAAGAAGAAATCTTCAAACAAAATTCATGTCAATAAGTGGAAAATTGAATCTATTGAATAGAGGATTCTGAATACAAACTTTTTTGCCGTTTTCGTCGCGCTATCATGTAATAGATTGGTCTGTCATTCAGTCGTTGTTCAAGCCGTGATCTC
Organism: Symsagittifera roscoffensis; assembly: GCF_963678635.1. Lineage (NCBI taxonomy): Eukaryota > Metazoa > Xenacoelomorpha > Acoela > Convolutidae > Symsagittifera > Symsagittifera roscoffensis. The sequence continues at coordinate 27,494,124 of NC_087071.1, read as the reverse complement.
GGTCTTTGTTCATTACTTGGTTTTTCATGTTTTGTTTGAAATACTGACGTAGGTTTTTTGAGACGTAGAGCCATTTCTTTTAAATTGTCCATTCCATCTAAAATTTTGCAATTTTTACTATGGTCTTTTTCTAATTCTACTTTCTTAAATCTAGGTTAGTTAAGGTATGATTGGGACTTTTGGTCGCACCAGATGAAGTGTGAACTTTGTTCGTACTCATAGGGTAATTACAAAAAATGTACACCGTCTGTTCATCACGCTATCATATTTTCGGCCGGAGAGATTCGGGTAATTTCTTATACTAATACTAAGCTTAATCTTACTCTTATAACTCCTTTTCTCAATAGATCTACGGTACACTGGTTTTTGCGAGTTAGTTCTTGGATTTTATCCAGAAGGAGAACGACTCTAGTCTGAGTTTTATTGAAATTGTTCTGGTGCTGAAACTACAATTAGTTTCAGCATTTTCCAATAAATTTCAATGTTGGTGATGGAATATTATTGGTTAGTTAGTGAAATTTTAGAAAGATAGTTTTACCAATAAAATAGTTGGTTTATAAAAACTAGTTTAGAACTGGTTCCATATTTTTCGTTATAAAAAAAACGGAAAAATCTGCCAGGGACAAAATTAGGGTTATTAATTAGCACTTATTTTGCTTTTTTCCACTAAATTTACATGCTCATTGTATAAAAGTAACTAAAAATTTTGAAAAAAATGAACAAAAAAATGTATCAGTGCGGTAGAAACACTGTGTGCTACTTCAGCTACCGTTTAATTTTGCACGTTCCAACTCAAGGACAAAAAGTTTTGAGCATTGAGTTTTTGCTATTCATTTATTCGGTTGCGGTCACTCTGGCTTCGTTAATTCCGGCAGCGAACCATTCTTTGAGTCTTTGGTCTTGCTTCTCGCACTGACAATTTTTTTACTCTTTGCAATAATTGTCGCCGTATCTTATTTGTCTTGAATGTCGGAAAACAATGAATTTTGTTCGCAATAGTCACGGATGTCCAAAATCTTAGTCGCGACTGTTTGGAAGCAGTTAAACGGTTTGGAAGCACGAGTCATCGCAATGTTCTGATCACAAGAACACAAACTCAAATCTTTTTTCGATATCCGCCAAAAATTTATATTTATCCACTTATTGTCTTACATTTTCACCGGTTACCTCCTTGTTGCGAAATTTTTAAATTGTTTTTGTGAAACCTTTATTGTTTTCGAAACAGCTGTATCCATTGCAAGTATACTCCGCATTTTCTAAAGAAATCGCTGGCGAAATTCGTTTTCCAATTTGAAAAAACGTAGTTTACCAACGTGTTGTTTTGTGATTCACCAACTTCAAGTTCTGACAAAAGTAATCGTCAAATTGTCAAAAATTTGTGATCTCAAATGATTTTTGAAGTAATTCGATGTCTTTAACTCTAAAAGCTTCAATGATGTATGTGAAGGTTAATACAGCACGCAAAATAGTAAAAGTTCCTTCAAGACAAAAAGAACAATATGAGTTAAGACCTTTTGGTAATACACATAGAGTAATTTCAGATAAGGTACACCGTCTGCTCGTCACGCTATCTTATTTCAGGCCGGATAGTTTCGTGCAACTTCTTAGTCTAATACCAATAATAATCTTACTCTTATATCTACTAGTCTCAATAGATCTAGTGTACACCAGTTTGCGCGAGTTAGTTCCAGAATGAGAACAACTGTATTCTAAGTAAATAGGTTGTTAATTTGATGGAGTATGATTGGTTAGTGTTTAATATTTTTATAGGATTAAAATATCATAATAATAATCAATAATAAATTCTAGTTTAGATATGGTTCCACCCATCCGGGGTTTAGAGATTTTAAGTTTTCTAATGTTCTATTGCAGTAGAGGATGGATGGTGTGGTTCTTCTTTTAGAAGTTGCGAGCATTTGCTTTCTTTTGATTAGAAGAATCGTTGTTATCCGGTTATCTGGATCTACACGAGTAAGAGTCGTCGGATGTAGTATGAAGCTTGAATTTAGAGTGAAAAGCCTAGTGACTAGGATCTGTACGTATACACAACATCAAGATTGCCATTGGTCAGTTCCAATGGGTTTCCTTTGCTGCGATTTAAATTTTTTGAGTGTAGTGACTGTAGGCAGCAAATCGGGTGTATTTGCCATTCCGTAGTTGGAGTAAGATTGGGTTTTCAACTTCCTTGCTGCTCGTCTTTGGGCTGCATGAAATCTATATACTGCATTGTAACATTTACATATACAAATCTTTGTAAATTTCGTTTTTAGCTATGATCTTGTATTAGTAGTTATCACAAAAGCGTTTTTGTTTTAGTTCGGTTATTTTTAAGAGTCACTCATCCATGAGCAACTCTTGTCAAAAATAAGAGTGTGATCACAAAGCGTCGCTGTAGCACGGTGGGTTAGGCAGGCTATATAGCATGCTCAGGACGTCTTCTGTGGTGGGTTAGGCCAGGAGTGGAGTATATTTTCAGGCTCTCTTTTTTGAAGGGTATTTTTTTTGTGTTCAACTTTTTGTGCCTCTTCTGTTACTGGTTTTGTCCTTTTTGATTTGGTTGTGTCATTTTCTCACAAATCAAATCGTTTGGTTTGGGTTTGTCTTTTGGCTTTTTTGTGTTTTATTCGTTTGTGTTTACACATGAAATTAGTCTTTAAATGAATAATTTATCCAGTTTTATGCTGGTTTTAATCGGGTTTGGCTACCGTGGGTTTTCTTTTCTTTGTCATGCTATTAGGTTGTGGTTTGAGGTGTTTAGTAATATATAAATCTGAGTGATGGGATCATAACTTCGGATGCCTTGGAGGTTAGTAGCTTTATTACAATAAGTGAAGTTAAGTAAGAATGGTGAGATTTATTCGGAGTTAATATATTGAAATCTATGATGAATTTGTCGTGATGGTGTATTTTGAGTGTTATGATAATGGATGAATTTATAGTAAGTGTAAGTGTGCGTTTGCTTACTTTGTAACATGACGTCGTGGTAACAGTGCAAACCACGTTCTTTGGGTGCGAGGAAATGAAAAGCTGGTGAAAAAATGTTTTAATTTGTTAAAGTAGGAATCATAAGCTTGGATGATACGGAGTGCTGCTGAAATGACGTGGTCGTATTTTTTATCTAGGCTATTGAGGGTGAAAACGCTTTCTGTTAGTTGTGGGTTATTAAATTTATCACTATCTAAGAAGGTGTCTTGGTTTGCCCTTTTGATATCGATGATATGATCGATGGAAAACTCGTTAGCTATAGGTTCGGTTAATCTGATAAGTGACTGTTGATATCCGATTTGAGTAAAATTGTTTTGGAGTTAGAGCTGTTGTTAGATGGTAGAGTTGAGTGCTGCAATGATCATTATCATATGGGGTGTTATCTAGTGGTAATGACAGTGTATTAGTAAAGTGAAAAAATGATGTCCATGAAAGTGTTGGGTATAATACGTGTTCATTTACATAATGAGGGTGGTTATCGATTGGGTCTGAATGAAAGTAGGTGTTTTGAGTTAAAAAGTGTAAACATATTTGAAGAAATTCTTTGGTGTTAGTGTGAAGTGGATGATTAACGAATGATTGGGCTGATTGTGGATGAGATGGAAATGTGGTATGAGGCAAATTCGTCAGGGGTTTCGATGTCTGAGTTATGAAAAAAGGAAATAGTATCTGAATCTGAAAATAGTTGGAATTAGTATCTGAATCCATGCTGGCTGAAGTGTTAGCATGAAGTGATTCAGCTGGGAAGAAAGCAAAAACAGGTATGATGGGAGGCTTGCTTTGAAGGTTGGCTGGGTAGGAAATTGAGCGATGGAGTGATCCAACTTGGCGGCTCATCGTGGGCTAAAAAGATGGTTGTTCTGAGAACGAAGGTTTGTGGTGTGTGGTTGTTCTATGATTTGTTCATACTTGTCTCCTATGTTAGATTGTTGGGTTAGAATGTGTTGAATCGGGATTTGTGGGTAAATAGGTCTTGAAGAGATGTGTTCTGTCAGGACTTCTTTCTGAAATTTGGTGTTACTAAGGATAAAAGATGGTTATGATTTATGGTTTGTAATCGGTGTGCAGTAGGCGTTGTATTCGTGTTGTTTTGTGAAATTTCATATGTCTTCCGTGTTGTTGATAGTTTGGTATTCTATTATTTTATTTGAGCGTCTAAAATTATTTTTTTAATAGATGTAGAGAAAATTCCAAAAAATCCTGCAAAAAAATGCGTGCTATGCTTGCTTGATTGTTTACTTGTGTATGTATTGCGCATGTTTTGTATATTCTTTTTAGTAAAGAAAAGAAAATGCAAAAAACTTTAAATTTGCGTATAATATAGTCAATCTTCCTAAGATGTAAAAGTGCCATCCTAGAAAGGCATGAAGTGCGTTTTTCAAATTCACAAAACTATAAAAGTATTTATTGGTGACAAATCTTGTGGTCTGTATTTTTCACCATTAAAATAAACGTAGTCTTTGATGTCTTGAAAATATCCGCTGTAGTTTTGTGCGTAGATGTCTGAAAATCCTGCAGTTTCTGCAAGTTATCGTAAGTTGTGATCTAAGGATTGTCGTTGTATTGTGTCCAATTTTGTGAGTAGTTCTTGAAATTAATGAATACGGATGTGGTGTTGAATGTCGGATTTAGAGTATATGATGATCGATTGTAAATCGAAGTTACGATTTCGGGCAAAAACTGTATATTTTCTGGTGAAAACTTTTTTAATGGTTGCATGAGTGTAGGGTATGGTGTGAGAAGGTAGTACTTATCTTCCTCAGGGTTTAATTGTACATTATTGTGGCTGTTTTCTGATCCACATGGGATGGATGTCTCCCAAAAATAAGTTCTGCATGAAAGTGTGTCGACAAAATGAACTTTATTTTTTTAGAATATTGGGATTCGTTTATAGCAGCTTTTGTCTTCAAAAACATAAAAGGGTGATACTTTTGAGGTACAAGTGTAATAACATAGTATGTTTCCTTCGTAGTCAATGAATTCCTGCATAAAGAATTTTCAGTACTGCAAGTGCAAGTGATTGCAGAATTTGTGTTCTTTCAAGTTCGCATAAAGGATGTAATGTTTCAAGTTCTGATCAAGACATTTCTTGAATAGATCTTCTTTTGTGTAGTCTACTTTTAAGTCTAGGTGAATGTCATAATAGATTGCGCCAAAATAAGTGTTGTTCATGAGTGATAGTTCCTGTAAACGTGTACTATCTTTGTCTTGTGGCTTAACTTTTCCACCAGTTCTTCTTGTGTTCTTCCTGTGTTCCTGGGTGAATTTGGAAACGTGTCAGTTTACTTTCTAAATTGTGAATTTTTCGAAATTCATAATTATTTTGTCTGATTTTGCTTTATCAGACAAAATAATCAGCAAATCGGTTTGTGGATTCTTATATAAGTCCTTTCCAACCGGGTTAAAGGAAAGTTTGAAACGTGTTAAAATTGGTTAGAGTTGTTATCAGTGAAAGTTAAAACTTGAATTTATTAGTTTAAACAATTCGTCTCAGTTTTTTCTGCTCTGAATTTATTTGCAATTTTTATGAATTTATTACTTTTAAACTATTAATTTTAAGAATTTTGGGAAGTTGAAATTATCAATTTATTTCCTTGTTAAGAATGTTTACTGCACATGGGTAAAGAATTTATCTATCAATTTACTGCTGTTTGAGGGTATTTTTTATTGCTTTATTTTTTGTAATTTGTTATTTATTAACAATTAATTAAAATTATAATAAGTTTTCTGTTTTGTAATTTGTTTTTTTTTGTAGATGATTGAAGATGATCGTGCTATGAAGAATAGAAAAAAAGGGAAAACATTCATAAAATGGTTAATTTTTGTTCTAGTTTTGTTCTTATAATTTTTTAATTTCAATTTTTACCTTAACCATCTATGAAGAATCCATGAGGGAAAACGTCGTGGATGATATCTGATGTTGTTAGTAGTTCATCAATTAAGCGAACGATGTGTTTATTCTGGAGAAGTTGCCAAATCAATTCGAGTGCTTTTATGATTTCGTGCTCTGCGGTGTTAGGTGAGAATTCAAATGGTGTATTTTGGATGAGGTTATAAAGTTTTTGGTTATGTCTGATGTTATGGATGAATTACAGGATTGGGACTTCGACGGGCTGTGGGAATTCTTGTGGGACTATTAGTGGGCGGGATTCGTCTACGTTGAAGGTCGTGGTCAAGGGGCAGAATATATAAACCTGGGTGATGGGATCATTATTTCGGATGCCTTGGATGGTATCATCTTTAATACAATAAGTGAAGTTAAGAAAGAATGGTGAGATTTATTTGGAGTTAATATATTGAAATCTATGATGAAATTGTCGTGATGGTGTATTTTGAGTGTAATGATGTTGAATGAATTTATAGTAAGTGAAAGTGTGTGTTTCTTTAGTTCGTAACATGACGTCGTGGGAACAGTGCAAACCACGTTCTTTGGGTGCGAGGAAATGAAAGGTTAGTGAAAAATTATTTAATTTGTTAAAGTAGGAATCATAAGCTTGGATGTTACATAGTGCTGCTGAAATGACGTGGTCGTACTTTTTATCTAGGCTAATGAGGGTGAAAACGTTTTCTGTTAGTTGTGGGTTAGCAAATTTATCACTATCTAAGAAGGTGTCTTGGTTTGCTCTTTTGATCTGATGATCGTAGTGATCGATGGAAAACTCGTTAGCTTTAGGTGCGATTAATCTGATAAGTGACTGTTGATATCCGATTTGAGTAAAATTGTTTCGGAGTGAGAGCTGTTGTTAGATGGTAGAGTTGAGTGCTGCAATGTTCATTATCATATGGGGTGCTATATAGTGGTAATGGCAGTGGATTAGTAAAGTGAAAAAAAGGTGTCCATGAAAATGTTGGGTTAAATGCGTGTTCATTTACATCGCTAGGGTCTGAATGAAAGTAGGTGTTTTGAGAGAAAAGTGTTAACATACTTGAAGAAATTCTTTGGTGTTAGTGTGAAGTGGATGATTAACGAATGATTGGGCTGATTGTGGATGAGTTGGAAATGGGGTGTGAGGGAAATTCCTTTTAATAATTCTATAGTCTCGGCTTTTAGTTGAGGGAGTTGGGTTTGACAAGGAAGTTGGGTATGGCGAAGGCGTTGGGTTAGACGAGGGAGTTGGGGTTGATGTGTTTGATGATGTAATAATGGATTGTGAGAGTTGTTGCTGGAGTGTGATAAAATTTTCAAGTTCATTAGATATTTGTGTATTTACAGAGCTGTTGCTGTCGAAAAGTTCACCAGTCAAGGGGGAATATGTGGGTGGTACGTTCTTAATAGAAAAGGAGAGGGAGTGGAAGGAGGTTCAATTTTTATTCGGGAATGAAGAGGTTGAAAAGGGGGTTGGGAAAATGTAGATGGGCTGGGCTCGGAGTTGGCAAATTCGTCAGGGGTTTCGATGTCTGAGTTATTAAATTGGGAAATAGTGTGATACACCGTGGTGTTGGAATTAGTATCTGAATCCATGCTGGCTGAAGTGTTAGCATGAGGTGACTCAGCTGGGAAGAAAGCAAAATTGTTATGATGGGAGGGTTGCTTTGAAGGTTGGCTGGGTAGGAAATTGAGCGATGGAGGGATTCAACTTGGCGGCTCATCGTGGGCTAAAAAGATGGTTGTTCTGAGAACGAAGGTTTGTGGTGTGTGGTTGTTCTATGATTTGTTCATACTTGTCTCCTATGTTAGATTGTTGGGTTAGAATGTGTTGAATCGGGATTTGTGGGTAAATAGGTCTTGAAGAGATGTGTTCTGCCAGGGCTTCTTTCTGAAATTTTGTGTTATTAAGGATAACGGATGGTTATGATTTATGGTTTGTAATTAGGGTGCAGTAGGCGTTGTTTTCGTGTTGTTTTGTGAAACGTCATGTCTTCGGTGTTGTTGATAGTTTGGTTTTCTAATCTTTTATTTGAGCGTCTAAAAGTATTTTATGTCTTTAAAATATCCGCTGTAATCTTGTGCGTAGATGTCTGAAAATCCTGCAGTTTCTGCAAGTTATCGTAAGTTGTGATCTATGGATTGTCGTTGTATTGTGTCCAATTTTGTGAGTAGTTCTTGAAATTGTTGAATACGGATGTGGTGTTGAATATCAGATTTAGAGTATATGCTGATCGATTGTAAATCGATGTTAGGGTTAGGATTTCGGGCAAATACTTCTGGTGAAAACTTTTTTAATGGTTGCATGAGTGTAGGGTATGGTGTGAGAAGGTAGTACTTATCTTCCTCAGGATTTAATTGTAAAACATTGTGGCTGTTTTCTGATCCACATGGGACGGATATCTCCCAAAAATAAGTTGTTCTGCATGAAAGTGTGTCAACAAAATGAACTTTATTTTTATAGAATATTGGGATTCGTTTATAGCAGCTTTTGTCTTCAAAAACATAAAAGGGTGATACTTTGCTGGTACAAGTGTGATACCATAGTATGTTTCCTTCGTAGTCAATGAAATCTGATCTGTTTCATGATAGTAAATATCCTGCATAATTTTCAGTACTGCAAGTGCAAGTGAATACAGAATTTGGGTTCTTTCAAGTTCGCGTAAATGATGTAATGTTTCAAGATCTGATCAAGAAATTTCTTGAATAATTATACTTATTGTGTAGTCTAGTTTTATGTTTAGGTGAATGTCCTAATGGATTGCGCCAAAATAAGTGTTGTTCATGAGTGATTGTTCCTGTAAACGTGTACTATTTTTGTCTTGTGGTTTAACTTTTCCACCAGTTCTTCCTGTGTTTTTTAGAAGAATTACTGGGATGTATGAATTTTCGTCGTTAGTTGTAGGGTGATGTGTTGCATGTTGTATGGTGATTCTACCTGTTTTCATGTCAAAACCTTATTCGTATTCGACAAGAATTTCTGAATATTGTGTTTTGTAAAGTGGTTTGATATATTTTATTTACATGCGAGTTTTGTTTCTGGGTGAAATTGGAAACGTGTCAGTTTATTTTCTAAATTGTTAATTTTTCGAAATTCATAATTATTTTGTCTGATTTTGTCATGGTTAACTTCGTCATCGGGGATGGATTCAATAAAATATTTTCTTTTCCGTGAAATTTTATCATTCTAGCGTGTATTTTTGCTACTTTAAATGTAGTACATGTGTCTTCGGGGAACCAAACAAAAGAAGCTTGTTTCGTGTAGTGGGATCGCAGTATCCTTGGTCATTATGCAAAATAGTGGGATTCCTCGATAAATTAAGGTGTCATCTTTTAAATCTCGTTTTAATTGTACTTTTTCAAGTTGTTTTTTCCAATTGAAAAACATTATTTCTGGGTATCCTTGATTTTTGGTGTCTGCTTTACAACTTGAGGGATTGTTTATTCCGATTCGTGGTATGCAATTTTTTAACGAGGAGATCGTAAGTTAATCTTCCAAGTGCGCCGTGAATGGAAATTTGTCGTCTAGTTTTATATGGCCTTGGTATCTTTCAAGTTCGGCTTGATGTGCAGAGTCTGGAAAAACTTGAAAATTAACCAATTTTCTGTTTGTGCCTTTATTTGATGAAAGTTTTAATCGGCTAAGTTCGTTTTTACTATCGTCAGGGCTGAGTATTTACTACAGAAATCGCTGACGAAAATCGTTTTTCAATTTGAAAAACTTAGTTTACCAACGTGTTAGTTTGTGATTCATCAACTTCAAGTTCTGACAAAAGTAATCTATTGAAGTATTTCGATGTCTTTAACACTAAAAGCTTCAATGATGTAAGTGAAGTTTATTACATCACGCAAAACAGTAAAAACTCCTTCAAGACAAAAAGAACAATATGAGTTAAGACCTTTTGGTAATACTCATAGAGTAGGTTCAGTTAAGGTACACCGTCTGCTCGTCACGCTATCTTATTTTCGGCCGGATAGATTGGTGCAACATCATCGTCTAATATCAAAAATAATCTTACTCTTATATCTCCTAGTCTCAACAAATCTATTGTACATCGGTTTGCGCGAGTTATTTCCAGAATGAGAACAATTGTATTCTAAGTTTAATTGAAATTGTTCTGGTGTTGAAACTACAAAATGTTTCACTACTTACAAGTAAAAAGGTTGTTAGTTTGATGGAGTATGATTGGTTATTTTTTAATATTTAATAGGAATAAAGTATCATAATAATAACCAATAATAAATTCTAGTTTATATGTGGTTCCACTCATCCGGGGTTTGGAGAGTTTTAGTTTTCTAATGTTCTATTGCAGTAGAGGATGGATGATGTCGTTCTTTTTTAAAAAGTTGCGAGCATTTGCTTTCTTTTGATTAGAAGAATCGTTGTTATCCGGTTATCTGGATCTGGACGAGTAAGAGTCGTCGGTATGAACTTTTTCTTAAGTTGTCGTCATTAATCTTGACAGTTCTGAGATCGTAACGAGACTTCTGATCGGTTGGAATGATCCAGACTTGTTTGGAAGTAGTATGAAGCTTGAATTTAGAGTGAAGTGCCTAGTGACTAGGATCTGTACCTATACTCAACATCATGATGGCCATTGGTCAGTTTCAATGGGTTTCCTTTGCTGCGATTCAATTCGTACTTTAAATCTTTCGAGTGTAGTGACTGTAGGCAGCAAATCGGGTGTGTTTGCCATTCCGTAGTTGGAGTAAGATTGTGTTTTCAATTTCATTGCTGCTCGTCTTTGGGCTGTATGAAATCTATATACTGCATTGTAATTTTTACATATACAAATCTTTGTTAATTTCGTTTTTAGCTATGATCTTGTATTAGTAGTTATCGCAAAAGCGTTTTTGTTTTGGTTCGGTTATTTTTAAGAGTCACTCACCCTTGAGCAACTCTTGTCAAAAATCAGAGTGTGATCACGAAGCGTGGCTGTAGCACGGTGGGTTAGGCAGGCTATAGAGCCTAAGCGTCCTCTCAGGATGCTCAGGCTCAGGATGCTCAGGATGCTCAGGACGTCCTCTCTGGTGGGTTAGGCCAGGAGTGGAGTATAATTTCATGCTCTCTCCTGGCCTAACCCATTCTCTCAGGATGCTCAGGATGCTCAGGACGTCCTCTCTGGTGGGATAGGCCAGGAGTGGAGTATAATTTCATGCTCTCTTTTTTGTAGTTTTTTTGTGTTCAACCTTTCGTGCCTCTTTCATTACTGGTTTTGTCCTTTTTGATTTAGTTGTGTCCTTTTCTCAAATATCATATCGTTTGGTTTGGGTTTGTCCTTCGACTTTTTTGTGTTTTATTCAATTGTGTTCAGACTTGAAAGTAGTCTTTAAAGGTATAAATTATCCAGTTTGATGCTGCTTTTAATCGGGTTTGGGTACCGTGGGTTTTCTTTTCTTAGTCATGCTATTAGGTTGTGCTTTTGCGGTGTTTTGTAAGCTGCGTTGGTTAGTTTGGATTCTTATATAAGTCCTTTCCAACCGGGTTAAAGGAAAGTTTGAAACGTGTTAAAATTGGTTAGAGTTGTTATCAGTGAAAGTTAAAACTTGAATTTATTAGTTTAAGCAATTCGTCTCAGTTTTTTCTGCTCTGAATTTATTTGCAATTTTTATGAATTTATTACTTTTAAACTATTAATTTTAAGAATTTTGGGAAGTTATCAATTTATTTCCTTGTTAAGAATGTTTACTGCACATGGGTAAAGAATTTATCTATCAATTTACTGCTGTTTGAGGGTATTTTTTATTGCTTTATTTATTGCAATTTGTTATTTATTAACAATTAATTAAAATTATAATAAGTTTTCTGTTTTGTAATTTGTTTTTTTTTGTAGATGATTGAAGATGATCGTGCTATGAAGAATAGAAAAAAAGGGAAAACATTCATAAAATGGTTAATTTTTGTTCTAGTTTTGTTCTTATAATTTTTTAATTTCATTTTTTACCTTAACCATCTATGAAGAATCCATGAGGGAAAACGTCGTGGATGATATCTGATGTTGTTAGTAGTTAATCAATTGAGCGAACGATGTGTTTATTCTGGAGAAGTTGCCAAATCAATTCGAGTGCTTTTATGATTTCGTGCTCTGCGGTGTTAGGTGAGAATTCATATGGTGTATTTTGGATGAGGTTATAAAGTTTTTGGTTATGTCTGATGTTATGGATGAATTACAGGATTGGGATTTCGACGGGCTGTGGGAATTCTTGTGGGACTATTAGTGGGCGGGATTCGTCTACGTTGAAGGTCGTGGTCAAGGGGCAGAATATATAAACCTGGGTGATGGGATCATTATTTCGGATGCCTTGGATGGTATCATCTTTAATACAATAAGTGAAGTTAAGAAAGAATGGTGAGATTTATTTGGAGTTAATATATTGAAATCTATGATGAAATTGTCGTGATGGTGTATTTTGAGTGTAATGATGTTGAATGAATTTATAGTAAGTGTAAGTGTGTGTTTCTTTAGTTCGTAACATGACGTCGTGGGAACAGTGCAAACCACGTTCTTTGGGTGCGAGGAAATGAAAGGTTAGTGAAAAATTATTTAATTTGTTAAAGTAGGATTCATAAGCTTGGATGTTACATAGTGCTGCTGAAATGACGTGGTCGTACTTTTTATCTAGGCTAATGAGGGTGAAAACGTTTTCTGTTAGTTGTGGGTTAGCAAATTTATCACTATCTAAGAAGGTGTCTTGGTTTGCTCTTTTGATCTGATGATCGTAGTGATCGATGGAAAACTTGTTAGCTTTAGGTGCGATTAATCTGATAAGTGACTGTTGATATCCGATTTGAGTAAAATTGTTTCGGAGTGAGAGCTGTTGTTAGATGGTAGAGTTGAGTGCTGCAATGTTCATTATCATATGGGGTGCTATATAGTGGTAATGACAGTGGATTAGTAAAGTGAAAAAAAGGTGTCCATGAAAATGTTGGGTTAAATGCGTGTTCATTTACATCGCTAGGGTCTGAATGAAAGTAGGTGTTTTGAGAGAAAAGTGTTAACATACTTGAAGAAATTCTTTGGTGTTAGTGTGAAGTGGATGATTAACGAATGATTGGGCTGATTGTGGATGAGTTGGAAATGGGGTGTGAGGGAAATTCCTTTTAATAATTCTATAGTCTCGGCTTTTAGTTGAGGGAGTTGGGTTTGACAAGGAAGTTGGGTATGGCGAAGGCGTTGGGTTAGACGAGGGAGTTGGGGTTGATGTGTTTGATGATGTAATAATGGATTGTGAGAGTTGTTGCTGGAGTGTGATAAAATTTTCAAGTTCATTAGATATTTGTGTATTTACAGAGCTGTTGCTGTCGAAAAGTTCACTAGTCAAGGGGGAATATGTGGGTGGTACGTTCTTAATAGAAAAGGAGAGGGAGTGGAAGGAGGTTCAATTTTTATTCGGGAATGAAGAGGTTGAAAAGGGGGTTGGGAAAATGTAGATGGGCTGGGCTCGGAGTTGGCAAATTCGTCAGGGGTTTCGATGTCTGAGTTATTAAATTGGGAAATAGTGTGATACACCGTGGTGTTGGAATTAGTATCTGAATCCATGCTGGCTGAAGTGTTAGCATGAGGTGACTCAGCTGGGAAGAAAGCAAAATTCTTATGATGGGAGGGTTGCTTTGAAGGTTGGCTGGGTAGGAAACTGAGCGATGGAGGGATTCAACTTGGCGGCTCATCGTGGGCTAAAAAGATGGTTGTTCTGAGAACGAAGGTTTGTGGTGTGTGGTTGTTCTATGATTTGTTCATACTTGTCTCCTATGTTAGATTGTTGGGTTAGAATGTGTTGAATCGGGATTTGTGGGTAAATAGGTCTTGAAGAGATGTGTTCTGTCAGGACTTCTTTCTGAAATTTGGTGTTACTAAGGATAAAAGATGGTTATGATTTATGGTTTGTAATCGGTGTGCAGTAGGCGTTGTATTCGTGTTGTTTTATGAAATTTCATATGTCTTCCGTGTTGTTGATAGTTTGGTATTCTATTATTTTATTTGAGCGTCTAAAATTATTTTTTTAATAGATGTAGAGAAAATTCCAAAAAATCCTGCAAAAAAATGCGTGCTATGCTTGCTTGATTGTTTACTTGTGTATGTATTGCGCATGTATTGTAGATTCTCTTTAGTAAAGAAAAGAAAATGCAAAAAACTTTAACTTTGCGTATAATATAGTCAATCTTCCTAAGATGTAAAAGTGCCATCCTAGAAAGGCATGAAGTGCGTTTTTCAAATTCACAAAACTATAAAAGTATTTATTGGTGACAAATCTTGTGGTCTGTATTTTTCACCATTAAAATAAACGTAGTCTTTGATGTCTTGAAAATATCCGCTGTAGTTTTGTGCGTAGATGTCTGAAAATCCTGCAGTTTCTGCAAGTTATCGTAAGTTGTGATCTAAGGATTGTCGTTGTATTGTGTCCAATTTTGTGAGTAGTTCTTGAAATTAATGAATACGGATGTGGTGTTGAATGTCGGATTTAGAGTATATGATGATCGATTGTAAATCGAAGTTACGATTTCGGGCAAAAACTGTATATTTTCTGGTGAAAACTTTTTTAATGGTTGCATGAGTGTAGGGTATGGTGTGAGAAGGTAGTACTTATCTTCCTCAGGGTTTAATTGTACATTATTGTGGCTGTTTTCTGATCCACATGGGATGGATGTCTCCCAAAAATAAGTTCTGCATGAAAGTGTGTCGACAAAATGAACTTTATTTTTTTAGAATATTGGGATTCGTTTATAGCAGCTTTTGTCTTCAAAAACATAAAAGGGTGATACTTTTGAGGTACAAGTGTAATAACATAGTATGTTTCCTTCGTAGTCAATGAATTCCTGCATAAAGAATTTTCAGTACTGCAAGTGCAAGTGATTGCAGAATTTGTGTTCTTTCAAGTTCGCATAAAGGATGTAATGTTTCAAGTTCTGATCAAGACATTTCTTGAATAGATCTTCTTTTGTGTAGTCTACTTTTAAGTCTAGGTGAATGTCATAATAGATTGCGCCAAAATAAGTGTTGTTCATGAGTGATAGTTCCTGTAAACGTGTACTATCTTTGTCTTGTGGCTTAACTTTTCCACCGGTTCTTCTTGTGTTCTTCCTGTGTTCCTGGGTGAATTTGGAAACGTGTCAGTTTACTTTCTAAATTGTGAATTTTTCGAAATTCATAATTATTTTGTCTGATTTTGTCATGGTTAACTTCGTCATCGGGGATAGATTCAATAAAAAAAAATTTTTCCGTGAAATTTTATCATTCTAGCGTGTTTTTTTGCTACTTTAAATGTAGTACATGTGTCTTCGAGGAACCAAACAAAAGTAGCTTATGTTCGTGTAGTGGGATCGCAGTATCCTAGGTCATTTTTGCAAGGTAGTCGGACTCCTTGATAAATTAAGGTGTCATCTTTTAAATTTCGTTTAATTGTACTTTTTCAAGTTGTATTTTCCAATCGAAAAACCTTATTTCTGGGCATCCTTGATTTTTAGTGTCCTTTTACAACTTGAGGGATTGTTTATTCTGATGTGTGGTATAGATGTTAATAACTCCTCTGTTCAATTTTTATTTCGAACTTGGCTTGCAGTGCACCAAAATTTACCGTTTTGTACAATATTCTCCTCGGAAAAGCTTTAATAATTTCGTTCAGTCAGTAGTTGATGCTAGAAGAGCAGGAGATGAAAACTCTTTGTCAGGAGTTGTAGCAGAAACAAGGAAACTTTTGGGTAATTCCTCGTATGGATATCAGATCGTGGATAGGTCCAGGCATACAATCACAAAATATCTGAACGATGAAAAAACTCATTAGGCAATCAATGAACCACTGTTTAAAAGACTTAACACAATTGAGAAGGACTTATTTGAGGTGGAGTTGTCAAAATCAACCATTGAGCACCGAGAACCCATCATTGTTGGTGTTTTCATACTTCAGTATGCAAAACTGAGAAACTTGGAGCTCTACTATAACTTCTTCGACGAATTTTGTGATTTAAACAAATTTGAAGAGTTAGAGATGGAAACAGACTCGCTTTACTTAGCTCTTGTTGAAGAAAGTTTATACGACTGTATCAAACCAGATAACAGAGCTGTTTGAAAAAAATGAGGGAAAATGACTGCAGAGACTCTTTCAAGGCGGATGCAAAAACTAATTTCTTCCCTCGAACGTGTTGCAGTACGCATAAAAAGTATGATAAACGGGAGCCGGGACTTTTTAAACAAGAATTTAGACGTACAGAAATGCTATGTTTGTGTAGCAAGACATATTGCTGCTATGACAACAAGTCAGATAAGTTCAAATTCAGCAGTAAAGGATTGAACAAGCGAGTTCTCGAAGACTCTGGAGATCGACCTATGTCAAAGTACAGGACAGTGATTGATGAAGCAATCAACTTAACATCTACAAATAGAGGATTCAGAACTATAAATCATATGGTGGCCACATATGAACAGACAAAGAAAGGACTAAGCTATTTTTATCCAAAAAGGCAAGTACAAGATGATGGAATTCATACTAAACCATTGAATTTATAAGAACTGATCTGTTGTAGTAAGTTTACTCATGATGTCGTGCTATATTGGTTTTATGTTAATAAAAATAAAATGATGCGGTAAACTTGTTATACAATGCAGTGATTTATATATTTTTTTTGTATTTTAATTTTTTCTCAAAAAATTTGATTTTTTTTCGAAGTCTCTGTACGTTTCACTATTATTTCAATTAAATAGAAAATAAAATTATCTTATAAATTAGGTCAAATAATAGCTAATCTTATCGTATTTTGAAGTTTTTTGAAATTTTTTTCATAAAAATTCCAAGTTTTTACCAAAAAACTCTTACCATTGACTTACCATGTATCAAAAAACTAATTAAAAGTCCTTCATTCCACAACCCACACGTAATTAACCTTTGAGATTTACAAACTAGTTAATATGCGCCAACATTTTTGCGAAAAAATTAGACGTTTTCACTCAAAAACCGAAAAAATAGGTTTTTCCTACCATTATCTTACCATCACACAAACCAAAAACCCTTACCATCGGTATTCCCTATCTTAATACATTGTAGACTCTACACCCAATCTAATACATAGCTTGCAGACCGGATGCTCTATTTCCTATCTTAATACACTTGAGTCTGCTGGGTCCCCCCCCCCCCCCTCCCTACTAATATAGGAATTCTTTTATAGCAACTTTTATCTTCGAAAACATATAATGGTGATATGTTTTTGGTACAAGTGTAATACCATAAAATGTTTCCTTCATAATCAACGAAAATTGATCTATTTGCGGATAATAAATCTCCTGCATAGGGTATTTTTAGAACTGCTAGTGCGAGTGATTGTAAAATTTGTGTTCTCTCAAGTTCGCATAATTGACGTAGTGTTTCTAATTCTGATAAGGACATTTCTTGAAAAATTCTGCTTAATGTGTAATCTAATTCCATATCTAGGTGTATGTCATAATGAATTGCGCCAAAATAGGTGTTATTCAATAGTGATAGTTCTTGTAGGCGTGTACTATCTTTGTCTTTTGGTTTATTTTTCCACCAATGTTTCCTGTGTCTTTAAGGAGGTTTAATGGGATGTATGAGTTTTCGTCATTCAATGTATGATGTTATATAAGGGTTTTTGTGACTTTTTCTGTATTCATGTCGAAACCTTGTTCATATTCAACAAGAATTTCTGAATATTGTGTCTTATAGAGTGGTTTATTGTATTCGCATGCAAGTTCTGTTTCTGGGTAAGATTGGAAACATGTTAATTTGTTTTCTATATTGTGAATGTTTCTAAATTTATAATTACTAAGCGTGATTTTTCCAGGGTTTACGTTTTCATAAGGGATGGAATCATCAAAATGTTTTCGATAGAATTTTATTATTCTAGCTTGGCTTTTTGCTACTTGAAATGTGGTACACGTGTCTTCATGAAAACTTCATTGTTGCTTGTGTTCGAGTGATTTTCGAGTGATCACAATATCCTTGGCCATTTTTGCAAGGGAGCCTCATTCCTTGGTAAATTATAGTGTCATCTTTTAGATCTTGTGTTAATAGACTTTTTCAAGTTGCATTTTTGAATTAAAAACATTATTTCTTGGTATCCTTTATTGTTTGTGTCTGCTTTATAAATTGATGGATTATTTATTCAATGTGTGGTATCTAATTTTTATCATGAAGATCGTAAGTCAATCTTCCGTGTGCGCTGTGGAATGGGAATTTATCGTCTAGTCTAAAATGGCCTTGGTAATTTTCAAGTTCGGCTTGATGTGCGCAGTCTGCAAAAACTTGAAAGTTTACTAGTTTTCTATTTGTGCCTTTGTTTGATGTGATTTTTAAACTGAGAAAATTACAATTTTTAACCTTTTTAACAATCGTCAGGGCTGAGATGTATAAGTCTTTCGATATTGCTCTGGTAGAAACTTTAATGATCTAATATATTTTAATTTCCATTTGAGACTTGTGAACAATGTACATTCTTTTCGGTAAATGTCGCTGTGAATTCATATCCTGTTAGTATTGTAGCTCGTGCTTTCGAGTGGACTGTAGCTATAATTTTTATGGTTTTTATGGCTTGTGGTTAGGATTCACATTGTGTGACTTGATTTATTGCATATTTATGTAGTGTCTTTTGTTCGTTTTCTTCACAATAATAGTGTGGGACAAGTAAATCCTGAGGTCTTTTTCGGGGGAAGGATTGTGATTTGGTTCGGAAAAAATATTAAAAAGAAGGCTTTGGAAGGTAAGTATCCTTAGAATATACATGTGTATGATAATTCTGAGTATGGGTTATAAAAAGTTATATATCCGATTTTCTTTTTGGTATATCTACCGTATTTGTAAATGATTTCTGTTTTTATGAATGGAGGAGATAAAGATAGAGCTGTTATAATTGGAGGGGCTAGGGGGAATGGAACTATATTATTTAGTCTTACTGTGATTTCAAATTGTAGTGTTAGATTATCTTGTGTGAGTATTTGTATTTTATGTTCTTGTATATCTTTGTGGATATTTTGACGATATTGTAATCTGTTCAGTGCCCAGTTGTGTAATCTGTTACTTTCGTGATGTTGACCAAATAATGGAGGGAGTGCTACGAATGTATTCCAATCTAATCGTAGGGGTGTACTGTTAGATGAATGTTCTCGATATCGAGCGTCGAGATTTGTAGGAAAATTTAAAGGGAGTAGTGTTGGTGATATTTGACTTAAACAGGGTTTGAGGGAGGTGATAGTGTTTTTAGTAGTGTTGATGTGGTGTCGGATGAAACGTCAATTGGGTCGTTTACTAAATTTTGTTCGCCTTGAGTGTAAGTGTGTGTCACCCAATATGGGAGACGTTCTGTAGTAGCTGGGAGATTAAAATGATTTTCTCGAGTTTGTTCTGATGGGGAGTTGAACCTAAGTAGTCTGATGGTATATTGTGAAGCGGTGGGGGGAGTATCTTGAATTGTACTGCTGGAAAGGTCTAAAGGGTTTGCTATTGGTGACTGAGGAACATTAAATTGAACTGGGGGTTTGAGAAAATTTACTTGTGTTCAAAATGATTTGAAGAGGTGAAAATAATAATTAAAATTCTGAAATTCATCTTTCTTTAATATTTTAGATTGTGGAATGAATATTTCATAATCTTTTCGTGGCTGACTTCGGAGTTGCGGAGTTGTCTATGTTGAGATTTCTCTTTGTGATCTTGTGGTAGTTTTTTTTTCTACTAATTTTCCGTTTTTTTTGTTTGAGGTGTTTTGTTATCCAAATTGGTGGGTGGGGGGGTGTTTGGTAATTTAATTATGTTCTATGTTTTGTTGAAGTGTTTGTAGATTAGAGTTTATATCAGTGTTTTCATTTTGTTTGGAATCGGAATTATTTTGAACAACGAGTATAATTGAGTTAACTCGCGAAGAGCGTACGCTTATGGATAATACGGTAGAAGATTTTCTGTGTTGAACGTTTTCTCTTTTGTTGAATCTGTAAGTTTGTATGTTACATCAGTGGGGTTATCAATTATTTGATATTGTTCTTTTCGGAATAGTTGTAGTTTTTTAAAAATACATTTTTGTGTTGTAAAACTTGGAATTAAAACGTATTTTCCTTTTTTTTTCAAGTCCGTAGCTGAATCGTGAATTTATTTGGGTGTTTACATTTTGTCTTTGTAACAATTTTTTTGTTATTTTTGATAAATTTCATTATGCCTTTTATCTCTGTTTAAAATCCATTTATTATGTGTACAGGAAGCTAATTTAAAAATTTGTGGGTGATGAAAGTGGTCTTCATCATGTGTATGTAATGGTAGATTATAACAAATTGAATCTTTATTTGGTTGACAATATCCTTATGTATTTTTTGAAGCATTCGCTGTGAACATAATCGGTTTTCGTGGTTTTAGTTGAAAAACAATTTGTTTTGCTGCAAAATTGCTGATTCGAATTCTACATTTAGCCGAGTTTTTACTAATTCGAGGCTTGTTTCTACTTTTTCTTATTTCAATTCATTGAGTTGCTTTTTGGTCGTGTTCTTGTAAGTGTTTGCGAAGCACAGCTTCGCTTTTGGCAACTTTTAGAGAAAATGTTTGGCTTTAAGACCCGAATTTTAAAATTCAGTTTGAAGTCTCATCGGCGTGATATCCGGTACCTACCCTTAATATATATCAATCTATGCGATAATGATTTGCGTGAGGAAAACAACTCCAGGTGAGAACAAAAAAAACATAGTCCAGGCAAGTGTCAACAAGTTTCCAAATAGAATTTTCTTATATTTTCCATTGTACTAGGTAAAAACTGAACCTTCAAACATAGTCAACAGAAGGCTTGAAATGTTTAAAGATAACAAACGAAAAAAACCAGGTTAAGTTCTGTGAATTTCAAGAGCAATTTATGATTTAAGATCAATTTCAAGAGCAATTTATGATTTTGCTAATCTGTTTTAGAGTCCAGAGAAATGAAGCTTACGTCAATTGTGATGCATCACAAGCTCATAATTATAAACTAGATTATCGCAATGAGACAGACATAACAAATTGGGGGGGGGGGGGGGGGGGGGGGAGGGGAAAAGAAATTATTTTCAGAAAAAAAAACAGTGAAGAAACACAAATTAGTGGTCACCGAGCGGATAACATATGGTTAAAACCCCATTGAGCCAAAAACAACAAATGACATAACCAATTATTTAAGAAAATTTCAAACAATTAAGTTTGAAAAGTTTAAAACCTGCTTCGAAAATGCCTCAATTAAAAGAACTAAAATTCTCTGCTCTTGAAATGACCAAAAATAAACTAACTAAGGCGGAAAACATTAGCTCAAATTGTGTTAGCAAAATAAAACTTTTAGGCAAAAAAAAGTGAAATCCAGGAAATAAAAAACGTCAAAACATATTAAAATTCCTTGATGTGGCAAAAAAGCCGGTAAAAGTAAAGCAGACAAAAGGAAGTCTGACAACACGAAATTTCCCGGAAAAAGCTTTCAATGCCCTCATCCTGAAATAAGTAAGAACTGTCTGAGATTCGAACCGCAAACCATGGGGTGCAAAAATCACTACCTCCATAAAAAGTCGGAAAGGGCCTGAAACTTGCAAAGGATAGACATTAATGCAGTTTCATGAAAACTTATGTGAAAAAAGATTTGTAGGAAAAGTCTAGTTTCCTGTTACAAGACATTGGCGCTCGCATGTGTATATTAACAAAATCAAAAATTTTGAAAATTGTTTTAAACTACTACTTGCACAACCACTTTTTGTCGTTATCTGATGTTCAATTTCCAAAAATTTGACATCGTTTAACAAAAATTGGAAAATATTTTGAGAGTTTGTTGATATTTGTCATCTTTCGAGATTGGAAGAGAAATCATAAAGCTGTTTACAGCTCTTTGATTTTCAAGAACTTTTTTTGATAGAACTTTTCGTTAATTTTTTGTAAACAATGAAAAAAATATCGATGCGTTAACTTACTTGTTTTGCTGGAAGTTAAAAAGTTAAGATACACTATCGAAACCAGAAGATGTTTACGTTTCTACTCATCTCAAAGAGTTAAAATCAGTGAAACTCAAAACTAAAGACGCAAAGAACTTTTTTTCCCGATTGGCGATTGTTTCAATTTTGCAATTTCAACTTTAATAAAGGATTTTGTGAGGTTTTTGCGGTTAAAGATTGTTGTTATTTTTTTGTTGTTAAAAGCACAGAAAGGTTGTTTAAAATAAGTTTAGTATTTAGTCAAACATGTACAAACAAGATCTCATTTTTGTATAATGAGTATCAGATATCATACCGCGCTTTGTAAGAGAAAATTTATAGTATACTTCCATACTGCCGTAAATCTGCGAGTCAGAAGCAAACATAGCCAATAGACAGTTGTAAAGAATCAATGAACGCAAAAAACTGAAATACACCGGCTTGATTTCTGAAAAAAACCCATTGAAATTAGATTTAACACAAAATAGCCGAGAAATCAAAGAACATTCATTTCAAAAATTTATTTTTACGTATGATTGCGCCTTCCGTACTTATCAGAGTATTTTGAGATTTCTTTTGAAAAACATGAACTCGAAAAAAACGACCTAAATAAGAGTTTGAACTACGTTCACCGACTCTTATAAAAGAAGTTTTGGTTTGTTGAATTCTCAGTTGAAAGTTGAAAAATTGATTGAAGAACAAACGTTATTGTTCAAATCAGGGTGAAGCACTGATTGTTCAGACGGCCTTACAAAGCATTTGGAGTAGAGTTCGCTTTCAAAATCGCAAAAAAAAATTTTTTTTTGAAGGCCAATAGTGTTCGCTTTCAAAATTGTTTTTTTTAAAGGCCAACCCCACTTGTTTATTTGAAGTGGAAAGTGCTATACATATTGTAAAGAGTAGAATTGAAGAGACTTAACAGCATGCCCTGAACTAAATTCTGAAAAATTTTTCAAGACTGTTTAAATATTTGCGATTCCGCTTACGCGTTGTTAGTGAGTTTTATCAGAAGATATCAGAAGTAAGTTTCGATTGAAATTTGATTTTCTACCAGGGGGTAAAGTCTTGAAAGATTTGACTGTTTTTGAGGTATATGTAGAGTTGTTAAAAGGGTTTTTTTTTCTAATCGATCCCCCTCCCTCGAAACGTAAAATGAAGTTCAAAGTTATCTATTTTTCGAGGAGCAAAGTACTAAGCAGACCAAATAACATGCCTCAAATCAAATTGATTGGTTTGTATGACAGATTTAACATCTGTTTATGCAGTAATAGCAAAAATTTGAAGCCCTCCCGAAAAAAAAACAAAGATGAAGTATTGTTTTAAAGTTTGAACGCATGACAATAAATTTTTTCGGATGATATAAGAAAGTCTTTAAAAAAACTTGTTAAAAAGTTGATAATTGTTTATTAAATAAAAATCACCCATCAATATGTGATAAATCATTTTGTTGAAAAATACTTAAATTTTGCTATTTTGGTTTAATGACTATTTTGTAAACCCGTGCGAGAACGCGGCAAAGGTTCCGAAGCTTTAAAAGGCTTAAAATTTGCTGTTGATCTTTTGCAATATAATTAACTTAAATCGGCCATTCTTATTTTGCGTGTAATGAGTTGGAAATTAAAAAAGGAAATGCGTATAAATTCAAAAATTTTGCAAATTAATTCTAGTTGAAAATTATCCGAAAATTTTTTTGACTACTATATTATTGTATGAAAAAAACAACTAGTTTTTGGTTCAAATGATGAATTTGAAAAGCATCAGCTGTGTTAGTCTATTACTAATCAAATGCCAAGGTTCTTGCGATATAGCCTATCGATTCAAAAGTGCCACCTTAAATAGCATTAACCATGGCAAGTTTGTTTGGAAAAAAGTTGCATCGTTCAACCACACTACGCCACAACCCTGCAAACTTGTTCCTACATATTGCTTTTTGAAACAGAAACGAGGTAAGTTTCAATCGTTTTTTTTAAAATAGGAGTTGTGTGTAAAACTATGTTTTTTTTGAAAAATGTTCATGAGTTGCAAAATATCTTGCGTTGTATGTATAAATCATCGGTAGTAAACTTTCAATAAAAACCAAAGCTTGAAGATATTGGGGTCTGTTATGCTTATCAAAAGCTTGGCGAATATTTAGAATAATTTTCGTTTCCTGCACCATCACCACTGTCGCTCGTTCGTAGTCTTTTAGTTTGAAATAAGATCGTTTCAGCATTCCCAGTACCGTTTAAATATTTTTCAGTTCTTTATGATAATTGAAAAAAAAATTGATTGGTCTAGACTACATGACGTCTATACTGAAAATCGGGCCTTTCATCCAAGGAAAGCGTTTTCTTTTTCACATAAATTTTGTCTATAAATTGTAATTTATTGTGTTCACCTGGGAAATGTTTAGTTGAAATTTATGGAGGAATAATTTGATCTTTGGAAAACGTAATGGCATTGAGGGAATTCAAGAACAAATGATCTCAAGTTTGTGTTCGTCCAAACAGAATAAACTCAACTCCAGGTTCAAATTTTATACTCCAATAAAAACCAACTGAATTCAAAGAAAAACAAACGCACTCCAGTATCTCTGAAATTCTGAAAAAAATTTTGACTGGCGTTTGCTTATCAAGTTAATCGAATTTGAGAAAATCGATCAAAAGCTATTGAAAAAATTTTCGCTGGGAAAGCTGATAATTAAATCAATTCTAAAATCAGAGGTCGATACCATTTTCTGGCTCTTTTTCCTTTTCCCCCCCACCTGCAAATTTTTATATTTGAAGTTACTGTTCATTTTGTCCGATTGTTATGAAAATTGCCATACAGACTAATTAGGCCATGACAAACATATTTGAACTTCATAATTAACCTTGTAAAACCACTCGTTAGACCATAAAAATCATGTTTGAGTGAGGTGGGGGGGGAAAAGGAAAAAGAGCCCATTTTCTTGATCTTTTTGTTTTTGCTTATCATTCGATGTAGTTTTTTTCCTATTAACAAAGCAAATGAATTGAATTTAGAAAATAACCAAAACTCAAACCGCTAAAAATCAAAATTGAGCGCGAATAAATTTTAACATTTTTCCTTTTTGCCTCATTTTTTTGTTCACATTGTCCATTCGCAAAAAAAATGGAATGCTAACTATTTAGGTTATGACAAAGATTTTTTTGTCATACCCAAACTTGTAGAATCCTTCCTTACAAAACAAAAAATTTGGAACAGTCGAAATGAAGTGAACTATTTGATCTGAAGTGATCTGAAGAAACATTCGGTTGACTTTTGGCGTAGATCATGACATAGAAATAATCTAGCTACATCGGTTGCGATTGACACTTTTTGAGAAAGTAAGCCAAAGTGAAAAAATTTAATAGCAGGGAGCCAATAACTCCAATGCGATACAAAAAACATATTCGTTAAGAACTATTATTTCTATCGACGAACATTGATACAAAAAAGAAGCAACCAAGGCATAAGTACTCCACACTTTTTTCAGAAGTTGAGACAAACACTGGATCATATTTTTTTTAATTAGCCACCTGATCTGCTCGATGCAGAACTAACCGTGGGTGAGGGTGATCTCATGCATTTTGCCGCAGACAGTATCACCTAGCGAAGGCGGATGACTCTTCAACTATGACCGTAACGGGACTCAGTCGCATGATCCCCGTGTTGAAAGACGTTTGCCTAACCCACTCGGCCATTTTTTTCTTTTTTGTTTTGACACAGACAAAGCTACCTACTTGTTGTGTGGAAAAAAAATCAAAATTCAATTGTCGATTTAAAAAAATATATCTACTTTGAGTTTCTATATTGGAATTTGCCCCATCATAGAGAACTGAAAAGAACTGAAAACAAAGTCAAAGCACGAGAACGTAAATTTGAGCCTAAACATTTAAAAGACTTTTCATGAACGAAAAAGTATCACGACCTATGTAAGAGTCTAAGCCATGTTCATCGGCTCTGAAAAACACCACAACATATATAAGAGAATTGTATTAAGAATGTTTAAAGGCTGTGAGATTTTTTTTTCAGATCATTTCAAAATTAAAACCCATTGTTTCCAATAGCGTTTTCTTCAACGATTTTACACTATTGCAGTTTTACAATACAGTTTAATCGATTTTACCACATCAATAGTTTTGAAAAAAAAGAACTTCTCCGATGCATGGTAACTCAGTAATCTCATGTGAGACAGGTCTGAAAAAGCATAAGAGACACAAGAGCTGTCATCAACTCGAAACTCGCATCAAAATTTGACGTAAACGCTAGATAAGTTTGACGTAAACGCTTTGACGTAAAACTCAAAACCGCGAACAATCAAAATTGAGCGAAAATAGATTTTTCAAAAGGTTTCCGAAAAGACAACGTTAAAAATTATCACGCCCTTCATAGCAGTCCGAATTTTTTCATCCACTGTTAATTACCGGTGAAGAAAGTTCATCAACTGGAGAAATTTTGCTGAAACACCCTGCAATTTTATCATAATTCATTACATTTGCGAAACAGCGTGTAAAATAATTGCTGCTTTTGGCGGCATTTTTGAGTCGGTAAGCTGTGGCAGCAGTATCATGTCATACGTGCTTTAGCTCTAACTAAGTAGAAAAATGACCGTTGATCCATTTTCAATTAATCAAAATAACCGAAAAAAAGTTAATTGTTTCAAATAGCAGTGCAATGATAAAAAGCTCAATTTCAGAAACTTTTCAACTCAAGGTATCTTGCAATTTTTTTTTGAATTGCACAAGTTATTCATAATTTGAGTTTATGCTTACCGATTACATGCAAAAAAGCGTCTGTTTGTATTTGGTTCTCTTTTTTGTGGTATCGAGAGGGCCATTTATCAGCATATGTAGCTTGGTTATTAATGGCTGGTGTTTGAAGAATTTAAGCATTAATGGCTGAGCAGTTTTTTTGTGAGAGTAACTGCTGCAAAATTGCTGATTCGAATCCTACACTTAGCCGAGTTTTTACTAATTCGAGGCTTGTTTCTACTTTTTCTTATTTCAATTCATTGAGTTGCTTTTTGGTCGTGTTCTTGTAAGTGTTTGCGAAGCCCAGCTTCGCTTTTGGCAACTTTTAGAGAAAATGTTTGGCTTTAAGACCCGAATTTTAAAATTTAGTTTGAAGTCTCATTGGCGTGATATCCGGTACCTACCCCTAACATATATCAATCTATGCGATAATGATTTGCGTGAGGAAAACAACTCCAGGCGAGAACAAAAAAAACATAGTCCAGGCAAGTGTCAACAAGTTCCCAATTAGAATTTTTTTATATTTTCCATTGCACTAGGTAAAAACTGAACCTTCAAACATAGTCAACAAGGCTTGAAATGTTTAAAGATAACAAACGAAAAATACCAGGTTAAGTTCTGTGAATTTCAAGAGCAATTTATGATTTGAGATCAATTTCAAGAGCAATTTATGTTTTTGCTAATCTGTATTAGAGTCCAGAGAAAGGAAGCTTCTCATCAATTGTGATGCAACACAAGCTCATAATTATAAGCTAGCACATCGCAATGAGACGGACATAACAAATTGGGGGGGGGGGGGATGAAAATATTTTTGGAAAAAAACAGTGAAGAGACACAAATGAGTGATCACCGAGCGGATAACATATGGTTAAATCCCCATTGAGCCAAAAACAACAATTGACATAACCAATTAATTTAAAAAAATTTCAAACAATTAATTTTGAAAGTTTAAAACCTGCTTCGAAAATGTCTCAATTGAAAAAACAAAAATTCTCTGCACTTGAAGTGACCAAAAATAAACTAACTAAGGCGGAAAACATTAGCTCAAATTCTGTTAGCAAAATAAAGCTTTTAGACAAAAAAGAAGTGAAATTGAGGAAATAAAAAACGTCAAAATATATTAAAATTCCTCGATGTGGCAAAAAAGTCCGGTAAAAGTAAAGCAGACAAATGGAAGTCTGACAACACGAAATTTCCCGGAAAAAGGTTTCAATGCATTCATCCTGAAAAAAGTAAGAACTGTCTGAGATTCGAACCGCAAACCATGGGTTGCAAAAATCACTACCTCCATAAAAAGTCGGAAAGGGCCTGAAACTTGAAAATGATAGGCATTAATGCAGTTTCATGAAAACTTATGTGAAAAAAGTTTTGTAGGAAAAGTATAGTTTCCTGTTACAAGACATTGGCTCTCGCATGTGTATATTAACAAAATCAAAAATTTTGAAAATTGTTTTAAGCTATTACTTGCACAACCACTTGTTGTCTTTATATGATGTTCAATTGGAAAATATTTTGAGAGTATGTTGATATTTGTCAGCTTTCGAGATTGGAAGAGAAATCATAAAGATGTTTACAGCTCTTCGATTTTCAAGAACTTTTTTTTGATAGAATTTTTCGTGAATTTTTTGTAAACTATGAAAAATATATCGATGCGTTAACTTACTTGTTTTGCTGGAAAATTAAAATTTAAGATACACTCTCGAAACAAGAAGATGTTTACGTTTCTACTTATCTCAATGAGTTAAAATCAGTGAAACTCAAAACTAAAGACGCAAAGAACTTTTTTTCCCGATTGGCGATTGTTTCAATTTTGCACTTTCAACTTTAATAAGGGTTTTTTGAGATTTTTGCGGTTAAAGATTGTTAATATTTTTTTGTTGTTAAAAGCACAGAAAGATTGCTTAAAATAAGTTTAGTATTTAGTCAAACATGTACAAACAAGATCTCAATTTTGTATAAAGAGTATCAGATATCATACCGCGCTTTGTAAGAGAAAATTTATAGTATACTTCCATACTGCCGTAAATCTGCGAGTCAGAAGCAAACATAGCCAATAGACAGTTGTAAAGAATCAATGAACGCAAAAAAACTGAAATACACCGGCTTGTTTTCTGAAAAAAAACCCATTGAAATTAGATTTAACTCAAAATAGCCGAGAAATCAAAGGACGTTCATTTCATAAAAGTTTTAATACGTATGATTGCACCTTCCGTATTTATCAGAGTATTTTGAGATTTCTTTTGAAAAACATGAATTCGAAAAAAACGACCTAAATAAGAGTCTGAACTACGTTCACCGACTCTTATAAAAGAAATTTTGGTTTGTTAAATTCTCAGTTGAAAGTTGAACAATTGATTGAAGAATAAAAGTTATTCATAATTTGAGTTTATGCTTACCGATTACATGCAAAAAAGCGTCTGTTTGTATTTGGTTCTCTTTTTTGTGGTATCGAAAAGGCCATTTATCAGCATATGTAGCTTGGTTATTAATGGCTGGTGTTTGAAGAATTTAAGCATTAATGGCTGAGCAGTTTTTTTGTGAGAGTAACTGCTGCAAAATTGCTGATTCGAATCCTACACTTAGCCGAGTTTTTACTAATTCGAGGCTTGTTTCTACTTTTTCTTATTTCAATTCATTGAGTTGCTTTTTGGTCGTGTTCTTGTAAGTGTTTGCGAAGCGCAGCTTCGCTTTTGGCAACTTTTAGAGAAAATGTTTGGCTTTAAGACCCGAATTTTAAAATTTAGTTTGAAGTCTCATTGGCGTGATATCCGGTACCTACCCTTAACATATATCAATCTATGCGATAATGATTTGCGTGAGGAAAACAACTCCAGGCGAGAACAAAAAAAACATAGTCCAGGCAAGTGTCAACAAGTTCCCAATTAGAATTTTTTTATATTTTCCATTGCACTAGGTAAAAACTGAACCTTCAAACATAGTCAACAAGGCTTGAAATGTTTAAAGATAACAAACGAAAAATACCAGGTTAAGTACTGTGAATTTCAAGAGCAATTTATGATTTGAGATCAATTTCAAGAGCAATTTATGTTTTTGCTAATCTGTATTAGAGTCCAGACAAAGGAAGCTTCTCATCAATTGTGATGCAACACAAGCTCATAATTATAAGCTAGCACATCGCAATGAGACGGACATAACAAATTGGGGGGGGGGAATGAAAATATTTTTGGAAAAAAACAGTGAAGAGACACAAATGAGTGATCACCGAGCGGATAACATATGGTTAAATCCCCATTGAGCCAAAAACAACAATTGACATAACCAATTAATTTAAAAAAATTTCAAACAATTAATTTTGAAAGTTTAAAACCTGCTTCGAAAATGTCTCAATTGAAAAAACAAAAATTCTCTGCTCTTGAAGTGACCAAAAATAAACTAACTAAGGCGGAAAACATTAGCTCAAATTCTGTTCGCAAAATAAAGCTTTTAGACAAAAAAGAAGTGAAATTGAGGAAATAAAAAACGTCAAAATATATTAAAACTCCTCGATGTGGCAAAAAAGTCCGGTAAAAGTAAAGCAGACAAATGGACGTCTGACAACACGAAATTTCCCGGAAAAAGGTTTCAATGCATTCATCCTGAAAAAAGTAAGAACTGTCTGAGATTCGAACCGCAAACCATGGGTTGCAAAAATCACTACCTCCATAAAAAGTAGGAAAGGGCCTGAAACTTGAAAATGATAGGCATTAATGCAGTTTCATGAAAACTTATGTGAAAAAAGTTTTGTAGGAAAAGTATAGTTTCCTGTTACAAGACATTGGCTCTCGCATGTGTATATTAACAAAATCAAAAATTTTGAAAATTGTTTTAAGCTATTACTTGCACAACCACTTGTTGTCTTTATATGATGTTCAATTGGAAAATATTTTGAGAGTATGTTGATATTTGTCAGCTTTCGAGATTGGAAGAGAAATCATAAAGATGTTTACAGCTCTTCGATTTTCAAGAACTTTTTTTGATAGAATTTTTCGTGAATTTTTTGTAAACTATGAAAAATATATCGATGCGTTAACTTACTTGTTTTGCTGGAAAATTAAAATTTAAGATACACTCTCGAAACAAGAAGATGTTTACGTTTCTACTTATCTCAATGAGTTAAAATCAGTGAAACTCAAAACTAAAGACGCAAAGAACTTTTTTTCCCGATTGGCGATTGTTTCAATTTTGCACTTTCAACTTTAATAAGGGTTTTTTGAGATTTTTGCGGTTAAAGATTGTTAATATTTTTTTGTTGTTAAAAGCACAGAAAGATTGCTTAAAATAAGTTTAGTATTTAGTCAAACATGTACAAACAAGATCTCAATTTTGTATAAAGAGTATCAGATATCATACCGCGCTTTGTAAGAGAAAATTTATAGTATACTTCCATACTGCCGTAAATCTGCGAGTCAGAAGCAAACATAGCCAATAGACAGTTGTAAAGAATCAATGAACGCAAAAAAACTGAAATACACCGGCTTGTTTTCTGAAAAAAAACCCATTGAAATTAGATTTAACTCAAAATAGCCGAGAAATCAAAGGACGTTCATTTCATAAAAGTTTTAATACGTATGATTGCACCTTCCGTATTTATCAGAGTATTTTGAGATTTCTTTTGAAAAACATGAATTCGAAAAAAACGACCTAAATAAGAGTTTGAACTACGTTCACCGACTCTTATAAAAGAAGTTTTGGTTTGTTGAATTCTCAGTTGAAAGTTGAAAAATTGATTGAAGAACAAACGTTATTGTTCAAATCAGGGTGAAGCACTGATTGTTCAGACGGCCTTACAAAGCATTTGGAGTAGAGTTCGCTTTCAAAATGCGTATAAATTCAAAAATTTTGCAAATTAATTCTAGTTGAAAATTATCCGAAAATTTTTTTGACTACTATATTATTGTATGAAAAAAACAACTAGTTTTTGGTTCAAATGATGAATTTGAAAAGCATCAGCTGTGTTAGTCTATTACTAATCAAATGCCAAGGTTCTTGCGATATAGCCTATCGATTCAAAAGTGCCACCTTAAATAGCATTAACCATGACAAGTTTGTTTGGAAAAAAGTTGCATCGTTCAACCACACTACGCCACAACCGTGCAAACTTGTTCCTACATATTGTTTTTTGAAACAGTAACGAGGTAAGTTTCAATCGTTTTTTGATTTAGGAATTTTGTGTAAAACTATGTTTTTTTTGAAAAATGTTCATGAGTTGCAAAATATCTTGCGTTGTATGTATAAATCATCGGTAGTAAACTTTCAATTAAAACCAAAGCTTGAAGTTATTGGGATCTGTTATGCTTATCAAAAGCATGGCGAATGTTTAGAAAAGTTTTCGTTTCCTGCACCATCACCACTGTCGCTCGTTCGTAGTCTTTTAGTTTGAAATAAGATCGTTTCAGCATTTCCAAGACCGTTTAAATATTTTTCAGTTCTTTATTATAATTTAAAAAAAAATGAATGGTCTAGACTACTTGACGTCTATACTGAAAATCGGGCCTTTCATCCAAGGAAAGCGTTTTCTGTTTCACATAAATTTTGTCTATAAATTGTAATTTATTGTTATCACTTGGGAAATATTTAGTTGAAATTTATGGAGGAATAATTTGATCTTTGGAAATTGTAATGACATTGAGGGAACTCAAAAACAAATGATCTCAAGTTTGTGTTTAATCCAAACAGAATAAACTCAACTCCAGGTTCAAAGTTTATACTCCAATAAAAACCAACTGATCTCTTTGTTAACGTTATCAAAAATCTCATAAAAACGGAAGAAAGCCAATCAGGATAGTTTTTCTCGGAAAACTTGCAGAATGACGCGCAATGACGTATCTAGCTGTAATGAACTTTAAATCAATTAAAAGTCATCATTTTGCGGCATGATTGTTTATTTATATGCATCAGACTTTTACCCAATCGAAAAGAAGAAATTTGCGGCATGGTTGTGACCTTGTTCTCGGGTATACTTGAAATTAACAAGCGCGCGAGAAGGAAAGTTTTAGAAAAAGTCAAAATGTGGGAAGTCACTAGGGGCGGGTATGAAAATTTTGTACTACTACTGTAACGTAATTTTCTCGGCGTTTTTGTTTTGTCGCAAATTCAAGAAGCAACGAATAATAATTGATTAAAAAACTGAAGAAAATTTTGCTTGTTTTGGAAGTGAAGAAGATAAAATTTTTATAAATGCTACCTTTTGAGATAAATAGTAAAACTTAGACCAAAATTTAATGTAATTTTAAATAAATCATATGATGCTCACTAATATTTCACAGAGTATTTGAAAATTTCCAGTTTTTATAAAATGATTGCGCCCGATAGATACTTTTATTTTATAGATTTCAAAAAGTTTCATTTCAAATGGTCGATGTAATTTATTCGAGTAATCAAAAAAGCTGTTGAAATATGTAATAGTTTTTTCTGATGCTTTTTAGATGAAATGCGCGGTCAGAGATTACTTTTTTTAGTCTTCCTTATTAGGAAGATCTTTTTGTCTAGGTATGGTAGCATTGTATATAGAGAAACTTCAATAGAAATTGTTTTCTTTTTGCTTTTTGAACAGAGTTTTTAGTTTTTTTATCAGATTTTGAATTCGAATAAACAAAAACGAATAAGTTTTTACCTAATGACTTAAATAAACATCATGAAAACGTGAGTTTGCGCCTTGTTTGGGAAAGGGTTATGACATTTAATCAAGAGAGGCGCGACCTCTAAGATTCTCTAAATCAGCTTTACTTCACAAACAATTGCGTGATACTCGTCGCAGTCTTCATAATTTAAGCGGTGTTTTACTGCAAGAGTGCACAATTCCTCGTACTGGTCGCCGCGTTCATCGCTCAACCACATGTTCGCGGGCACAGGCTTCATTGTCCGTATGTTTCTCCAAGACATCTCTTTCAAATTTACGAAATCCCCCGCAAATGGAATATCCATTACTATGGCCGCATAACCTGTCCAGAATTCGCCAATTTGTCCAACATTTCTCGCGTAATACGTGGAGACTCTTTCTATTTCCGAAGCGTCTATGGGAGTGAAAACTTCTGCATGGCTGAAACGATTTGTAATTGCAGCGGCAAAAAGTTTTGTAAGGAGTGGTAGTCTTCACTTTGTAATTTCAATCGTTTGCTTCATATCCATATAAAAGAATATTTTTTTTTGTTAATTTCTCTTTTTCTTTTTCCAAAGCTTAAATTCATTTGAGATGCAGAACATTAAATTAATTTCAGTTTTTTTTTCGCTTAAAAGCTTTATTTGGCCACAATGATATCAGAGTATGTTTTGTCCACTTAGTGATTAAATACAGGGTCATTTGGTAAGAACATTTCAACGCCCATTACTCCAGAAACACACAAATCATGAAAGTTTCAGTAATTCAGAACATTTTGGGTCAAAGGTTTCATGACAACATTTTTGTTTTTGTCTCAATGAGAGTTTACCCTAGTTTTGGCGGCTTATTTACCGCTCGCTTAGTGTTTCTGATTACATAAATCACTCCGGTTGATCAGACAAAACAAAGAGTTCTTTGTAGTTGTTTCTTTTTTGTTATTTTTCGATCAAGTGGCTTTCGTTTCATTCTTGCCCGATAACTTGCGAAAAATCTTAAAAGGTGATAAACTCGGCTTCGGCTCTGTTTAAACACTATGATTTTGCTTGAATCAGTTTTAAAAATAAATAAACTCCTGATTGGAAATGTTTGCAGTAGAAAAGCATTAAATTGACTAACTGTGAATAGCAGGCGTACATGGCGGAACGGAAATATTTTTTCCCATAGAGATACTTAAAACAACGGTCGTCTATTCCCCCAATTTTATTGAAATTATAAGGGCAATAACGCTCAGGATCAGGAGAAGGCGTTGTTGCGGTAGGAGGAGATAGATCATCGCAAGGTAGTGAGGGTGAAAGTAAATAATGTATACATATAGAACAGTTATAAAAATTGTAACCGATCGAAAATAATGCTACTAAAACTGCAGTCTGTTTGTAGTTCATTTTGATTCTTTTTCTTCAAAAATCAAATACTGTTATCAATTTTTTTTAGTTTTGATTACTTTGTATGGTATAGAAAAGTTGGTAATACAAAACATTTTTATGTGAAAAGCATAAAAGAACATGAAAGCTTGTTTGAAGTGTAGCACAGAAACTAAAACGAGCTAAAAAGCACGTTACAAGCTAAAATCAATAACAAAAAGAATTTTTAAGATATGTTACTTTGCGACTATCTCAGTGATATTTAGTCCGCCTGGCTTACCACATCATCACTTGCTATCAATTAGTTCTTGTAAGTGTCCCCTTCATTTCTAGGTGTTTTTTACATGATCGAGGTCGGAACATCTGTGCAACTTGCACAACCACCAGCTACCTTTGTTTCATTTTTCTCGCCTAATTCCTAAATAAGAAATTTCCTGATACCGCCTGCATCTTAATTTTCCAAACTGTTATTATTTGTTTTATTACCTGTGTATATCATTCGATTTTTCATTATTGATGCAATTTTTAAACTGCGTCGTGATTTTGTTTTTGTGATGATGCATTTTTTTCTGCTGACAACAAAAAAATGTTAAATTGGTAAAAGTAACAGAGGCGAAATTGAATATGTAACAGAGGCGAGCACTGAGGGTGTCGACAGAATTTGTCTTCGGGTGAAGTTTAGTTTTTTTGGATATCGTTTAGTTTTTTGTATATTTCTTCTCTACTTTTAATGTGCAAACTTAGATACTATAAATAAGCAATCAATTGGGTCGCATAATATCATGAAGTTCTTTTAGTTTTGATTTAAATGACATATAAAACAGTTTCAATAAAATAAACTAGAAATTTTTGCTTTCCAGCTCAATTTCGAGCGATTGTTACTTGAAAATCAAATTCTCGTTCAGTTTTTTGTTAAAGAAAACTCTATATGTAATGTTCATGAAGCGCTTTTCTGGCATTATAAAATTGAAAATTTCGCAAAAATATTATTCAAAAGCATTTTTAAATTTTTTTTCAGATAAGTAATTAAAAAGAATTCTCAATGATTTTAATTTAAAAGCACCGTGTTTGAGTTTGGCTTTTAAAGTGAGCTCTTTGTGTGAGCTTGAGATATTCTAAGTGAATCAACAATTTTCAAACCACAGTAAGCAATCATAAACTTTTGCAGGAAAACACTACGAGGCCAAAATGTGCACTGGATATGCGCAAAATGTTGTGTCTGTGTGTCTGCATGTTCCTGAGTTCTAGAGACAAGTATTTAAACATGTTAAAATTCTGACGGAACGATCAAAGGTAAGTATTGAACAAAAGAAGAACATGGGAGCGTATTTGTTGCAGAATCCGCTTACAATGCACAAAATGCACAGTTTAGCCTCGTAATGAAATGTTTTTTAGATAAAGATGTTGATGTTTTAATTGTAGTATTGAAATGCTCGAAAACATAGAAAAAATAGTATATGATATATATTGCATAACAAAATACTCATCACAATTGATTTATATCACGTTATTCTCAATATTATAAAACATTTTTGAAAGCCATAAATTATACCATTGCGTCATGTGAAAATTGAGGAATGTGAAGGTTGCGGCATGTAAAATTCTGATTTGCTTTTAGGAAAGTTCGAACGTAAGAAAGTTAATTGTAGTAAACAATTATCAGACACGAACAAAACAATTACGTCTTATTTCCTATATTTGTAATTTTGCATCGACGTTTAAATTCGTTTTTGATGGTCGCAACTGATTTGCTTTAAATTCCTAGGCCCCGCGACAAACATCATTCCATACTAAAAAATGCAGTTATGGTCAAGATTTTTCCCCTCAGTTTGCGGTTGAGAATCATGCGCAAATCGACTTCTGCTTTTAATCATCACCTTTATAGATCAATGATGATACGCTGTCAGAAATTATCTTGGGTTTAACAAAAAATTGCCCTGCTTTTTTTTAAAAGTTGTTATCTCAGTTTCAGCGCTTTAGAAAGTTTTTGAATCCTTGATTATAGCAATGCCTCAATTAAAACAGCAATTGAATTAAATTAATTGATGAAAGTAGAAATATTAAACTTAGCCAACCAAAGGAAGTTAAATGCATATGAAACATAGAAATTACTGATTTACATTTCTATCATTTCACCTTTTTTCTCTTTGGTCATTTCAAAAACCACTATGGCATCTACTACATATAGAAATTGGTTACCTTATTTCAACCTCTTAGAAAACAATGAACAAAAAATTCTAAGCACAGACACGCACACACACTCCAGTTTTGAAATATGACAGACGAAAAGAACCAATTGATTTTACTAGAATTGTCATACGTCCTAGAAACTTTTCACTTCATGAGATGAAAAGTTTTGAAAAAGAGCGATCAATTGAACTTAACTAATGTAGGTAGACGAAGAGTGGGGAGTTCTTCACTTTCGGTTGTATGACTTAAAGGTCACTGCTCTGTGGTGTTCAATTAGTTTTCATACACATAAGCTAAACGTTTTAAAAATCAAAATCGACAACTATTCGAAACAGTATTTATAAACTTGGCTTTTTTGATATTGTGATGATATTTGGAACTTTCTGTGATTAGAACTAAAGTTTACTGGAGTTTATTAAACGAGAAAAATTGTTTCTTTTTTCTCATTTTGATTAAGCAGTTGCGTGAAATACGGTTAAAAAGGCACAGTAAATTATGTTTGCCTTGTGATAAGCAAGAGTTTTGTGCCAATCTTAGCAATGTTATGTTCACAAGACTCATTTTCTGTTTTCCTTCATACCCTAGTTCTCTCTGTTAAAAAAACTGCAACAGACATGTTTTGAACATGTTTGCATTTGAACTTTCCGTCCTTTTTATCAAACCAATGTTTTAGAATTTCGTTTTTTTTTCATTATAATAAGTTTCAGCTTATCGATGTGGCGTCATGTTGTGTCTTTTGACGAGCGAAAACTTTTTCTGTTTACATATGTGTTTATATGAAAATGTCAGGTTGAATGACAAAACAAAAAAACCAGAAGTGTTCGTGCTTTGTATAAAATCAAATGAAACAATGCTTTTTATCTATTAAACTTAGATGCAATATTACTAGATTTGAGAATCTCAATTTTTGAATACACACAATGAAATTAGAGGACATTTCTTCATCACCATTCTGGCATTGAAGTACTATTGGTTGAAGCACTTAAGAACCAATCATTGTGCATTTTAATTTGATTCGAATAGTTTACTTTTTCGAAATCAAATTTACGAAGTGAGTGAAATGTATCAGTTTTGCCCTAAAACTATCAAAATGCAAGAAAATTGAAAAAAAACGGACAATTTTAGAAAACAAAATATCTCTATCAAACTAATATCCCTAAAATTGTTTTAAATGATTATGTAGTTTCAAGATGAACACAAACCTCAATGCGTATAGCTTTGGTGTTTTGAGAGTCTTTTTAACAGTAAATACTTTAATTTTAAATTGTGCACACTTGATGATGCTAGTCATAGCAAAAACCATCGTAATGTACTCTGTATTTTATTTTGCTTACTGTTTTCAGCAAGTTTGAAAGTCAGAACATCCCATCAAGATGCGAATTTGAATATTTCCTAAATCTTTTTATATTTCAAAACAAAACAAAAAATCTAGTCGCACGTTATCATGCCTCAAATATGGCAACCTATGAAATTGAAAGATAGTTTTGCAAACCTTACTGCATAAAATTGAACTGAACCTAAGCCCCACGCCAAAAGCATGCTAAAATTGTAGGATATTTGATAGAAACTAGCAGAAACTTAAGCCGCACAAAATATTTAATTCATTGGACTGACACTATCACCATTCGCATAAACGGAAATCAATCAAACCTCCCTGAGTGACAAGGAAAAAGTGTTAACGTCACAGAAAAAAGAATTCTCACCGATTCGAAGCACTTGTCAAAACTTGTCTATTCGAAGCACGATTCAAAAGTGCCACCTTAAATAGCATTAACCATAGCAAGTTCGTTTGGAAAAAAGTTGCATCGTTCAACCACACTACGCCACAACCGTGCAAACTTGTTCCTACATATTGTTTTTTGAAACAGTAACGAGGTAAGTTTCAATCGTTTTTTGATTTAGGAATTTTGTGTAAAACTAT
Organism: Symsagittifera roscoffensis; assembly: GCF_963678635.1. Taxonomy (NCBI): domain Eukaryota; kingdom Metazoa; phylum Xenacoelomorpha; order Acoela; family Convolutidae; genus Symsagittifera; species Symsagittifera roscoffensis. The sequence continues at coordinate 27,455,568 of NC_087071.1, read as the reverse complement.
GTTTTTTTTTGAAAAATGTTCATGAGTTGCAAAATATCTTGCGTTGTATGTATAAATAATCGCTAGTAAACTTTCAATAAAAACCAAAGCTTGAAGATATTGGGGTCTGTTATGCTTATCAAAAGCATGGCGAATATTTAGAAGAATTTTCGTTTCCTGCACCATCACCACTTTCGCTCGTTTGTAGTCTTTTAGTTTGAAATAAGATCGTTTCAGCATTCCCAGTACCGTTTAAATATTTTTCAATTCTTTAATATAATTGAAAAAAAAATGATTGGTCTAGACTACATGACGTCTATACTGAAAATCGGGCCTTTCATCCAAGGAAAGCGTTTTCTACTTCACATAAATTTTGTCTATAAATTGTAATTTATTGTGTTCACCTGGGAAATGTTTAGTTGAAATTTATGGTGGAATAATTTGATCTCTGGAAAACGTAATGGCATTGAGGGAATTCAAAAACAAATGATCTCAAGTTTGTGTTTAATCCAAACAGAATAAACTCAACTCTAGGTTCAAGTTTTATACTCCAATAAAAACCAACTGATCTCTTTGTTAACGTTATCAAAAAACTCATAAAAACAGAAGAAAGCCAATCAGGATAGTTTTTCTCGGAAAATTTGCAGAATGACGCGCAATGACGTATCTAGCTGCAATGAACTTTAAATCAATTAAAAGTCATCATTTTGCGGCATGATTGTTTATTTATTTGCATCAGACTTTTAACCAATCGAAAATAAGAAATTTGAGGCATGGTTATTTGCGGCACTCGAAATTAACAAGCGCGCGAGAAGGAAAGTTTTAGTTTTTTTTTCAACCATTGAATTAGATAGCTGCACAATCTCACAGTTGTTACTGTAGAAAGGGTTACGCAAACCACGGAGAAATATGACGATTGGCAACTTTGATTTGAAATGGAAGTTGCCTAACAAAGTTTTGAATAAAGGTATAGTTTGCAGTTTTCTAAAAACTTCTATGCTATGAGCCTTAGTTTTCCCTGAGCAGCAAGCAGTTCTAGATTTAAAAAATCCTAAAAACTCCGGAGAAGAAAACGAAACCAAATAGGGTTCAGCTGCATAAAAAAGGGGCTCTTTTCCAGTCCCCCCCCTTTATTTTGCTAATTTTTTTCATTAATTTTTGAAGCAAGTTTTAATTTGATTCAATTTCAACACCATTCCAAAACTAAAAAATTCATTCAAACTCTAAACCGGAAACACGTTATATTATATTGAAATTACCGGAAATGCATGAAAAAACTTAAAAAATGAATTTCATAGAGCTGTATAAATTGTGTTCTACCAAAGAACTTTCCATTGAATTTCTACAAAAGAGAAAAATTTTTACATAAAGCAAGATACTGTGACACGGACATGAGATGAAATTAATTATTGCGGATCGCGAAGATCGATGGAGATGTTGTAAGAAAATATGCAGAAAACCAAAACAATTGAAAGCAGGATATTGGCCAGAAGGTACTCATCTCAGCTATCAACAGGTTATACTTTTCTTATACTGCTGGTCGGAAAATATACATCGATCAAATTTTGTGAAAAAGATATCGGAATTGGCCATATAACAACTGTCGACTGGAATAATTTTGTTCGTGAAGTTTGTGCCCAGTTTTTACTTGAAAATCTGAAAAAAAATTGGTGGAAAAGGCAAAACCGTCGGAATTGATGAGAGTTGTTTTGTAAAAAGAAAATACAATAGAAGCAGAGTTGTCAAAGAACAATGGGTGTTTGGAGGTATCCGCAGGGAAACTGGAGATTGTTTCTTGTATGCTGTAGAGAATCGGACTAAAGATCTAAAGATTTGCTAATGCCTACCATAAAAAGTAGCATTGTTGCAGGCAGCAAAATTATTTCGGACGAGTGGAAATCCTACACTGATATCGAAAAATGTGGTTATGAGCATCAAACTGTGAAACACTGCGAAAAATTTGTGGATCCAACAACTGGTGCTTGTACAAATCGAGTCGAAGAAATGTGGAACTTAGCAAAATTTGAAAACAAAAAGCGTTGGGGAACTCATAGAACTTTGCTAGATTCATATCTCTGTGAATTTATTTGGCAAAAAACCAAAACGCAGACAATAAAAGATTGTTTGATGAAATATTGGATGACATCAGTACTCTTAATTCACCAATTTAAACTCAATTTTTCATGTTTAAAAGGGGGGGAACTGGAAAAGAGCCAGAAAAGGTTGAAAATTTTTGATGAAAGATGGCTACCATCATTAATGTTAAATTTACGTCAAAACTTAGCACAATCAAAGTACACAAATAGGATTAAATGCACACTAATTTACTGAACTTCTCACTTTAGCAAAGAAAACCACCAAGAAAAATTAAAGCTTCAAAAAAAATGATACTGCTTTGACAATTTTCAAAGAAATGATTTTTTTAATCTCAGAAACATCGATACAATGTTAATGAAACTCAATTCTCGGCCATTCAGGTTAATTGGTATAAAACCTACAAACAAAGGTAACTAAGGGAGAAAAACAATGTGAAAAAGACAATTCGTCAGTTCGGTAGGCATGGAATATCATAGAAACAATCTTTGATAAAGCTTATCAAAGAGCGGTGAAAAGTTTTCAAAAAAGATCTTTTGCTGAACCTTATGATAAAAGTAATAAATTTTTTGTGAAGAAAATCATAAAACAAAACAGGTTGAGGATATAAACTTACAAAAAGTTTGGATAGTCAACAGTTAATTGTGCAAGAACAATTTATAAAATCAACATTGGTTTGATCTTGAAAGCGTAAAGGACGCCAAAAACGCACTACTGGGAATGAAAAAAAAGAACTCATACACGAAAAAAATAATTTCTATACTCAGGACTACAGAATTTTAGCCAGCCAGGTTATACGGTATGTTTAAAAAAACACCACTCCATCCAGTTCTATCAATACCTGGCAGTAGATATCAAAAACTGAATATATGTCTTGACCCCCTTTTTAGGAAAGTTTTGGCGCGAACATTGTTACATATACGCTCGAGAAAAACTCTCAAAATCAATACTTGAAAAAAGAGACAGAAGATCAGATTGTTTATATATACTTTAAAGTAGGGATTGCTTTACGTACACTGTGTGCAAGTGATTATGCACCGAAAACTAAAAGTTTTCTAAAAAGTACCGAAAGCACCTGAACCCCTATTTCTTAAAACGGTGCATAATTAAACCATGACAAATGATTATTTCATTAGAAAACCATCTCAATTTTTATAGAAGCAAAAACTGAAACCGAAAAATTGGTCAAGTGATTTTAGTTTTTCAATACCGAGGAAAAACAAGTATCAAAAGGAAAGAAAAATTTTAGAATTCAAGCACAATGTTCGTCAATTTGACAGCGCCAAATCTCAAAACGTGTCTGGCATAGCCTAAATCTACTTTTCATTCTAATTTGAACTCTCTTGTGGCACAGGAAATCATATGAAATAGATGTAATTCCAATTAAGTTGAAAAAACGTGCAATTGTCTAACCCTACGGATAACAGAGCATCATAATAACAATACGCCAGTACACATCAATGTCACTGGAGGCGGTGGACAACCCAAGTCATTCGAGTGGCAATTACTTGATCAAAGCAAGCACGTTGAGAAGTTTTTCACATAAGCGCTTTTTATGTATGTAAACGCAAGCCTCAACTGAACGACGAGCGACAATTACAGGAGCCGAGGTGTTACTGAAAATCAGTCGGACCTTCTAGATGTCAAATAGGTCCAAATTTAAAATTTTGGAACTAGAACAGAAAATGTTTTCAAAAGATTGAAAAAAATTTGAAAGAATGAAATATTTTAATTAAATGCTTGAACTATCCTAATAAGTGAAAAAAGGGTGAGAAAAAACTATGGAAGGTCTGGGAAACCAATGTTTTTCCTAAAACGAAAAACCTTCAGTTTAATAAAACCATTACTTAGAACTGCAAGATAGCAAAAAAAAAATTAGCTGGGGAAAAAGAAGAAAAAATTCTTCAAAACTGGTTAAAAGCTGTGCCTCAAAACAGTAAAAATTAATCAAGGTTATATGAATTTTTCAGCCATATTGCTAAATTTTTATTTGGTGAACCTAATCAAAAAATACTTAAATTGCAATTCCTAGATGGAAAAAGAAACAGGATAACCAACGAGTTTGTAGTATCATTGGTCTAAACTCCTTGAGTTTTTTGTTGCAAATTTTTCCTTGTTTTGTTCAAAATGACAAGTTAAAAACTAGAATCCAATAAAAAGTTTTGCTTTCAGATTTTCCTTGTTTTCATTGATAACAAAAATCTCATTTGACCTTCAGTTTATCATTTTTTTGATTTGACGGAACATTTAAGTTTCGATTTTGTTTCTCATAGATTCAATTGAAAAAATTTAATCAATCGAAATCGAAAAAATGCACAGACGCCAAAGTTGGTGGAAAGTTTTAATAAATTTTCATTATGCGGTTTAAATTTTTATCAGAATTGAAATAACTTTGTGAGAAACGTTTGTAATTAGTTCAGAGCTTCACTTGAAAGTATAGATTACGTATGCAATTGTTTGAATACTGTACAAAAAAAACATCCAATGCAGATACATTTATGAATATTTTTGACATACACAGAATAAACAGCATAGGACGCAGTACTGTTCCTTGCGGCACACCTCATTTTTTTCAATCCAGATCGAAAATCAATTCCATTGAAGTTTGGTCTTTGAATTGTTCAAGAATCTTTGAGTTCAATTTGTGCATGCCTGATGATGCTAGCTTTAACAAAAACTTTGGTATTTTCCAATTATAGTTTTTGACTTCATCATGTTTTTTTCTATTTCTCGAACTTTTTTGATAAGTAAGGGCAATTTAGCTGGATTTCTTATGCTAAAAACATTAACAAAAATCATATCAGATTTCTCTTAGATGATTTTTGACAAGTAAGTTATATTTGTTAGGCTAAAAAAATCTTAACAAAAAACATCCAAATTTTCGCCTAATGAAAGTTTTTTAAGACTTCCCACCGACCATGGCGTCACTGATATTTTTCAATTGATATCTATCCCCTTTCTTCGGTGTTGAAAATGACCAAAAAATGGTGAAATTTCAGGCTCTTCATTTGTACGCATTTCACTTCCAGCTACTATCTACATTCGCTTTTTTGATTATATCTACACATAGGTCAAAGCTAGAAAACAGTTTTTCCGAGTTTTCCAAGACTCAACCTGAAGGAAACAATCTAGCAAAAAATGTCAGGTTTATCTTGTTTTTTTTTTCTTTTGCGAAAAACATCTTTAAATGAAGCAACGATACTTGAGCGGCCCACTAGCCAAATTTTTAGAAAAAACAGAAACCGAGTCTATTTGGATAATTTCAAAGAAAAACAACACTTTAACACCTCCAATCGTGAAAATTAATTCTAATTAGATAGTTTTCGAGATTGAGCCTTGTCTTTTAATATATCTTTTATCCCTAGGCAGGGCTACTATCAATGAAGCTATTCAGAAGAATTTTCGGTTAAAAGTCAGGTGCTAGCTTATGTGTTGTGTTATGGTATCACTGATATCAAGTAACTTCTCAACTAGCTTTTTCTGATAACGTGTATCAGTGGCTAAGAGTTTTTGTAGTTTTCCAGCGTTCAAGTCATTTGGATGAAAATTAGAAGTTTTTTTCATTTTGTTTCCCATCAGGTCTTATTGGGCGCCGCTCATGCGGATTTCTGTTTTGAGTATACTGCCTCCCAAGCGCACCTTACTACCACCATTACCAAGTACAACTCTTTTTAAATTTTTTTTAGCAAAATTACCATTACGATTCGGAGAAATTAAGTCAAACCCACGTCTACTTCGAATTTTTCGTGACTTAATGAAGAAACTACGTACAAAAGTATAAATCACCGAAATCACATTTGCAGTACATAAAGATAAAAAATCTATGTCAAAATTGAAGGAGTTTGATTGATCTGCAAAACGACAAAAAGAGGCCTAAACTACTGACAGAGGCCTAAACTGAGGCCTACACTACTGACAGATTCAATTATTCTCCATCAGAAACTTGCCAGCATCTAGGTAGAATTTACTTCAATAGAAAAACAAAACTAAACAACCAACAATAGTTAACAATTCCTACAATAAGAAAAGACTTAAATAACAAATTTTATAGAGGAATATGAGTAGCGTGCATTTATTACACTATGATGGCAAGAGTTGTCATCCATGGATTATCATTAGGAATAGATCCTAATGGTCACCATTTTTTGTTATTATAAGGTTCCTTTTCTGCTATTCAATTGTTTTTTTATTTTTTCAAAACAAGTTAGAAATTTAGGAACTGCGAATCGTCAATTGATACATCAAACTTCGTTGTGAGCAGTTGATCCCCAAACATACCTATGCATATCTATTTTTCTCTAAACAAAGAACACATGATCCCTATGTGTTATAATTATTTATCCTTATGTATAGCTATAGATCTGTGTGCTTAACTATTTATCTCTATGTATAACTTATAATCCTTATGCTAAATTATTTACCCCATTGCATAACTAAATCTCCCTATGTAAACTAATGATCCATGATGAACTCGAAAATTAACTAATGATCCTTTTACATAACTATTGATCTCTTTGACAGTTAATGGTCTCTGAATATAAGTTATGGTCCCGATGTATAATTAAGGACCTTTATGTATAACTAAAAATCCTTAGGCTAACATAAAAACCCCTATAAATATTTAATTCTCACCATATAACACCAATGATTCTCTTTATAAATCATAATCCCTATTTATAATTAACATTCCCTATGTATAACTAATGATCCCTTTGTAAAACTAATGATCCCTATAAAAAACTAGTGTTATCTATACATACCAAATTATCCTACTTATACCAAATTTTAAATTGTGTACGCTAGCACCAAATTCGCTCCAAGGCACTGGATGAATGGATCATCCGAGCAATGAACGATCGGAGGCATGGATGGAATGATTGATAGTATGACTAATGGATAGTTTTGACAATGGAAATGTAGATTGATGGACCGATGGAGAGCTGGAGGGATGGATTGATCAATGGACAGACAGATGGACGATAGATGGCTAGCTGAAATCCTGGTTGGATGGCTTGATGTCTGAATGGCTTGAGGGTTGGTTAGATATATGGATGACTCGCTGGAAAATCGGATGATTGGGTGATTAATCGATAAAATGATGGATTGCTGGATAAATTGCTGATTGGTGTAATGGCGGATGAACGTCTACTTAATTGTATGACTCGCTTGATTGCTGACTGGATGGACGGATTTTTGATGGCTTGATGAATGGTTTGTTAGATGGCTGGCTATATGGTAGATGAATAGTTGAATGACAGGATGGATGGTTGGATAGATGACTGTATCGGTGATTGTTATGATTGATAAATCGTCTGATGGATTGATAGCTAGATGGATGGATGGCTTGGTGAATGAGTCAAGCTTTTTTGACAATGCTTCAAAAGCTGAACGTTACTCGTAATGCATGGTGTTTAAATCGTGCTGCTCCAGTTTACACACATCAAAGTTCATTACATGAGAATTGGGGAAAATTTTGAAAATTTTGTTTTAGTCAAACCTGAGTGTTTTTTTTTATATAGGTAGTCCATTAGTTTTGATTTATTTCTATACAAGAGGAAACTTAAGAATAGCTCCCTCCTATAAATGTTGGCCACCGTTTTCTTAAATTTGTTTGGAAATATCATTTTGATAAAAAATTTGTATCAGTTTTCCAGTTTTGAAAAATGAAACGATTGACTAAGACACAATTTTGGCAGAGAAATTTCTAATTACCCGCCATTGTGTGAAATAAAAACAGTTGGTGCTTTGAGCATGTGTTCCACTATAATCAAATGTTCCATCACCGTAATTAATGGGAATTATCACAGTGTTCAATTACAACATGGTTCACTCGTCATTCAGCGCATCATGATTAGCAATAGCGTTTTTCACCATAATCAATTTTTTGATTTTTACACATTGGTTGATCCCCGTTGAGATTTGTCGAAAAACAGATCGATCTTGCGTTTCTTTTCGCAATAGAGTGCTAGTTTCTGTTTCGTGTTATGATGCGAGCTATAACAAAAAAAAATCGTATTTTCCAGTTAACTTTTTAGCCTTAATGTTTTTTTTTAATTTCTCGTAATTTTTAATGAGTAAGGACAATTTAGCTGGATTTTTTATGCTGAAACCCTATCAAAATTTAACAAAAATCCTATCAGATTTCTGTTATATTTTTATTGTTAAGTAAGGGCAAAGTAGCTGCATTTGTTATGTTAAAAGTGTAACAAAAAATATCAGATTTTTCACATAATGAAATTTTGTTAAGTCTTGCCACCGACCATGGCGTCTATGTAATTTTTAGATTTCAGTTTATCACCATTCTTTAGTGTTGAAAATGATCACGAGTTTGGTGAAACTTCACCCTCTTCATTTGTAAGCATTTTATTTCCAGCGGCAATCTTCATTTGCTTCTTTGATTCTATCTACACATAGGTCAAAGCTAGAAAACAGTTTTTTTTTCGAGTTTTTCAAGACTCAACCGTGGGAAAACAATCTAGCAAAAAATGCCAGGTTCATCTTCTTCTTTCCTTTTGACAAAAAATATCTTCAAATGAAGAAACGATACCTCAACCGCACACATGCCAAATTATTAGAAAAATCAGTAACCATTTCTATTTGGACAATTTCAAAGAAAGATAACACTCTAACGAATGTTCATCCAATCGTGAAAATAAGTTTTCGAAATTAAGCCTTGTCTTCAAAAGTATCTTTTAATTCTATGCAGCGCTAGTATCACTGAAGCTATTTAAGAGAATTTGTGGTTTAAAGTCGGGTGCTAGTTTTTTTGTTGTGTTATGATATCACTTAAATACTTAAAAACTGTGTTATGATATCACATTTACTTGTTAACTAGCTCTTCACTGATAATGTGTATCAATGGTTAAGATTTTTTGTTGTTTTCCAGCATACACGTAATTTTGATAAAAATTAGAAGTTTTCAGTTTTTCAAATTGTTTTCCACCAGGTCTTATTGGGTTCCGCCCATGCGGATTTCCATTTTGATTATTCTGCCTCTCAAGCGCACTCTACTACCACCATTACCATGAATATGGATTTTTCAATTATTTTCTAGCGAAATCACTATTAAGCTGCGGATACGTTAAGCCAAACCCAGGTCTACTTAAATCTTTTTTCGACCTAATAGAGAAAGTATGTACAAAATATAAAACATCGCAATCACGTTTGCAGTACAGGATGAAAAATCTAAAACAAAATTGCAGGAGTTTGATTGATCAGCAAAAAAAAATTAAAAAGAAGAGGAGCCATAATCTGCATTCCCAAGTTACTGAGGCCTAAACTATTGACAGATTCAATTTTTCTATATCAGAAACTTGACAGCATCTAGGTAGAGCTTACTTCAATAGAAAAACAAAATTAAACAACCCACAATAGTTGACAATTCTGTCAATCAGACAAACCTCAAAAAAAGATTTTATAAAGTTATTTGAGTAGTATTCATTTAGTACACTATGATTGGAAGATTTGTAATCCATGGATTATCACTAGGAACAGGTCCTAATGGTCACCATTTATTGTTTTTATAAGGTTCCTTTTCTGCTGATCAGTTGTTTTCTTATTAAAACAACTTAGAATTTTAGGATTGCCAATAGTCAATCGATACATCAAATTAGTAGTATGCATATAGTTCACTATGATGGAGTGTTGTCATCCATGGATGGTTTTAGGTATAGATCCTAATGGTCACCATGTATTATATGACAAACAATGTTCCTCTTGTTTTACAAGCGAACAAATAGTCCCTATGCATTAAGTAGTGATCTACACCGTCCCTTTGTGAACTTTTTCCAAAAAAACTTCCATGCAATAAGTTCCGAAACTTTCTTTTCAATATTTTAATGTTTTTAAATAATTTTCTTCAGTTTATTTTGCCAAAATATTCTTTTTTTTTTCATTGTGAGTAGATGATCCCTTAACATCCCTATGCATAACTAATTATCTCATAACATAGAACACTTGGTCCCTATCTATTATAATTATTTATTCTTATGTATAACTACAGATCTGTGTGCTCAACTACTTATCCCTATATAAAACTGATAATCCTTATGCTTAATTAACTATCCCATTGCAGAACTAATTCTCCCAATGTAAACTAATGATCCATGTGTAAAATGATGAATTCGATGTTTAATTAATGAAGCTTTTGCATAACTAATGATATCTTTGACAGTTAATGGTCTCTGAATAGAATTTATGGTTCCGATGTATAATTAAGGACACTTATGTATAACTAATAATCCCGGTGCTTACATAATAACCACTATAAAACGTGTAGGTTAGCACCAAATTCGCTCAAATGCACGGAATGAATGAATGAGCCGAGCGATGAATGATCGGAGGCATGGATGGAATGATTGATACTTTGCCTAATAGATAATTTTTTCAATGGACAGGTAGATTGTTGGACCGATGGAGAGCTGGATGGATGGATTGATCGCTGGACAGACAGTTGGACGATAGATAGCTAGCTGAAATCCTGGTTGGGTGGCTTGATGTCTGAATGGCTTGAGGCTTGGATAGATATATGGATGACTCGCTGGAAAATCGGATGATTAGCTGATTAATCGATAAAAGGATGGATTGCTGGATAAATTGCTGATTGGTGTAATGGCGGGTGAACGTCTACATAATTGTATGACTTGCTTGATTTCTGGATGGACGGATTTATGATGGCTTGGTGGATGATTTGATAGAGGGCTGGCTATATGGTAGATGAATGGTTGAATGGCAGGATGGATGATTGGATAGATGCCTGTATGAGTGATTGTTATGATTGATAAATCGTCTGATGAATTGATGGCTAGATGAATGGATGGCTTTGTGACACACGCAAGCTTTTTTGACATTGCTTTAAAAGTTGGATTTTACTAGTTATGCATGGTGCATAAACCATGCTGCTCCAGTTTGCACACATAAAAACTCAATAAATGAGAATTGATGAAAATTTTGCAATTTTTGTATTAGTCAAACTTGAGTTTTTTTTATTTAGGTAGTTTAGTAGTTTTAATTTGTTTCTATACAAGAGAAACTTTTAGAATAGCTTCCTCCTGTAAATTTTGGCCACAGTTTTCCTAAAGTTAGATTGGAAATACAATTTTTATAAGAATTTTGCATCAGACTTCCAGTTTTGAATAATGAAACGATTGACTAAGACACAATTTTGGCAGAGAGTTCAGATAGTTACCCGCCGTTGGGTGAAGCAAAACAGTTGGTTTTTTGAGCATGTGTACCATATGATCCATCACCGTAATTGATGGGAATTATCTCAGTCTTCAAGTACAATATGGTTCTCTTGACATTCAGCGCATCATGGTTAACTTTTTATCCCTAATGTTTTTTATTTCTTAAAAATTTAAACAAAACTGTTAACAAAAACAATATCAAATTTCTCTCAGATGATTTTTGATAAGTAAGGGCAATTTAGGTAGCTGGTTTTGTTATGTTAAAAGTGCTAACAAAAATTATCAGATTTTTCACATAATGAAAGTTTGTTAAGACCATGGCGTCTATGAAAATTTTAGATTTCGTTTTATCCCCTCTCTTTGTTGTTCAAAATGACCAAGAGTTTGGTGAAACTTCACGCTCTTCATTTGTAAGCACTTGACTTCCAGCGACAATCTATATTTGCTATTTTGATTATATCTACAGAGAGGTCAAAGCAAGAAAACAGTTTTTTTTCGAGTTTTCCATGTTTCCGTGACTCAACGTTGAGAAAAAAAACCTAGCAAAAAAAGCCATGTTCATATTGATTTTTTTTTATTTTGACGTAAAACATCTTTGAACAAAGAAACGATACCTCAACCGAACACAAGCCAAATTATTACAAAAATCAGAAACCAAGTCTACTTGGACAATGTCAAAGAAAAACAACACTTTAACGAATATTCCTCCAATCGTGAAAATTAATTCTGGTCAGATAGGTTTCAAAAATTAGCCTTGTCTTCTAAAGTATCTTTTATTTCTTCAATGCAGAGCTACTGTCACTGAAGCTATCTAAGAGAGTTGTGGGCGAAAAGTCGGGTGCTAGTTTATGAATTGTGTTATGATATCACTGATATCAATTAACATCTTAACTAGCTTTCTGTTAGTGTGTATCAATTGTTAAGGTTTTTTTTGTGTTTTCCAGCACTTAGGTAATTTTGATAAAAGTTAGAGTTTTCCGTTTTTTCAAATTTTTTCCCATCAGGTCTTATTGGGTGCCGCTCAAATGGATTTCTATTTTGAGTATAATGCCTCCCAAGCGCACCTAACTACCACCATTACCAAGAATAACTCTTTTTTAAGTTGTTCTTAGCAAAATAACTATTACGCTGCGCAGATATTAGGCCAAACCCAGGTCTACTTTAAATTTTTCTGAACTTACTAGAGAAATTATGTACAAAAGAGTAAAACATCCAATTCAGGTTTGCAGTACATAAGTATAAAAAATACGGAGCTTATCAGGAGCTTACTGACAGATTCAATTTTTCTCCATCAGAAACTTGACAGTATCTAGGTAGAATTTACTTTAATAGAAAAACAAAACTGAACAATCAACAATAATCAATAACTCTTACAATCGGACAAGCCTTAAAAACAGATTTCATAGACGAATTTGAGTAGTATGCGTTTAGTACACTATGATGGGTTAGTTGTCATCCATGCAATATCATTAGGTATAGATCCTAATGTCACCATTTATTGTTATTTTAAGATTCATTTTCTGCTGATCAGTTATTTTTTAAATAAAACACGTTAAAATTTTAGGATTTTGAATAGTCAAATGTTACAATCAAATTAGAAATACGCATATAGTATACTATGATTGGTTGTTGTCATCCATGGATGACTTTTAGCTATAGGTTCTAATGGTCACCATGTATTATATGACAACCAAAATTTCCCATGTTTACAAGACAACCAATAGTCCCTATGCATTAGGTAGTGATCTGCAACGGTCCCTATGAAATTTTTCTCAAAAAAACTTCCAACAAAAAAAATTCAAAACTTTCTTTTCATTTTTTTAAAATTTTAAAATCTTTTTCTTCACTTTTTGAAATATTTTCAAAAAATTTTTAATTTTTTTTTCGTTTTTTTTGTCCAAATTATTCTTTTTTTTTCATTTCTTCGTTATGAATAGATGATTTCTAAACATCCCTACGCATAACTAATTATCTCTGAACAAAGAACAGCTGGTCCCTACGTTTTATAATTTTTTATCCTATAGTATAACTATAGATCTGTGAGCTTAACTTTTTATCCCTAGATATAACTTATAATCCTTATGCTTAATTAGTTACCCGGTTGCAAAACTAACTCTCGCTATGTAAACTAATGTTCCATGATGAACTCGAAATTTATATGATCTCGAAAAACGATGGATTCGAAATCTAACTAATGATCCTTTTACATTTCTAATGATCTCTTTGTCAGTTAATGGTCTATGAAGATAAGTTATGGTCCCGATGTATAATTAAGGACCTTTATGTAAAAACTAAAAACACCTGTGCTTTCATAAAACCCCTATAAATAACTAATTCTCACCATTTAACACTATGTGTGAAGCAAAACATTTGGTTTTTTTGAGCATGTGTTCCACTATTTTTAACGTTAATTTTTTTCTAGGTCACCGTAATTGATGGGATTTATCTCAGGGTTCTCTCGACATTCAGCGCATCATGATTGTCAATGAAGTTTTTAATCATACTCTTTTTTTGATTATTTCACATTGCTTGATCCCTGTTGAAGTTTTTCGAACAACATATCGTCTATTGCTTTTCTTTTTGTTTGACAAAATATGAAGTCGAACTCATCTTCATCGAAATTAGGTTGATTCTTTTTTTGAGTTTTCGGTGATGGTGGTCTGAGCTCCTTGACCGATTGGTTGGTGGTGGTTTTTCAGTAGAAGGACCGGCACTATTGCTAGTGTTAGTATTAGTAGATGCTGAAAAAGCAAAAAAAGGGAATTTGTTTTAAGTTAGTACTAATTAGTACTCAGTCCTGTGGAGGAATTGTTGGCGATACTTTTTAGTTTGTCATAAATTTTATAGGGATATACTTCGCAACGTGTTCAACACAAATTTTTCAACACAAGGCAGCGGGAAATATTTCAATATATTCTATGTTTTGATAGAAAAAGCGGTTGTTCTTTCATTTATTTTTTCCTGATGTTTCCGACTTTTCTATCAGTTAAATGAAAAATTCGATCTCTGTTCTTATACGTAACTTTTTTAACCTCTAACAAAATTGAACAAGTTAATTTTATTGTGGACAAAAAACATAAAAAATTTCTCACTGAAGTTTTCTTTTTCCGATGTTATTTTTTTGAACCACTACGTACTATAAAAGATAACCTTAAAATGTCTGATAAGCCGAATTATTACTCCATAATTCATGTTAAGATTCTTCTATCTCACATTTCAAACTGTTTTTTTTCCGGTTTTGTTTTGATTACTAACTGATAAAACCTAATTTGAATGTAATATACTATCTATTCCAATTCGAATACAAAATTGAAAACAACAAAAACTGTTCTATGGTTTAAAAAACCTAAAAACTTTTTTCATCGAATAAATCAATTTTCTATGATTTTTTATAGCCGAACGCCTATAATAAAATTAGTGCAACTTGACTTGAAAAAAGCAATACGATTTGATTTGAAAAGAAGAAAACAGATGTCAACATGTTTCAACAAAATTGATTTTCTTCATGTGGGTGCGAGTCCAAAAATAAAAAATAAAATTGCTCTTGATTCTTGATTACGGTGCACCGAATAGCATTTGTTGCATTTCCTGTTTATAAGAGTCCCATTATTAATTGTTTTTCTATTTGCTATGCGCTATTGAAAAAAAACTGAAATCGATAAGGAAAAATGTCAATAACCCAACTAATTGATCAGTTTGATTGAATGTCAGCGTTATATTTTGTCCTGTATATTTTAAAGAAAAGTTATTGGTAAGAAAAGTTTTTTGTAGGAATTCGTATTGATGCAATGGGCTTAATCATTTATATTATGTAGGTCCATTTGTTTTCTTGTATACACGTTTGATGTTCGTTTTTGAATATTCAACTCTCAAAGTGCTGCATATGTTAGCCATGACAAACAATTTTTTCATTGGAAAAAATCTCAAATTTTTAAAAGCGAAAACTGAAAACGGAAAAAGGCAAATTTATGTTTCTTTTAAAAAACTGAAGAGAAACTAGTTTAAAAATGAAAAGAAAAAACTTAAGAGGTTCAGCCCAATGTTATTCAATTTGACAGCGCCTAATCTGAAAACGTGCCTGACATAGCTTATTTCAACTTTTGATTTTTATTTGAACTCTCATGTGACACCGAAAATCCTATGTACTAGATGTATTTCCACCGATATTGTAAAACGTGCAGCATCTTACCCTACGGATAACAGATCATCAAAGAACAATACACCAGGTCTTTTTGATTGCGGCTCATGCGCACTTCTTTTTTGAGTATACTGCCTCCCAAGCGCACCTTACTACCATCATTACCAAGAATAACTCTTTTTAAAAATTTCTTAGCAAAAACACTACTACGCTGCGCAGACATTAAACCAAATCCAGGTCTACTTTATTATTTTTGTAATTTAATAAAGAAAATACGTGCAAAAGTATATAACATCTAAATCACGTACAAAAACATAAAAGATCTGTATCAAGAGTTTGATTGATCAGCAGTAGTAAGCAAAAAGTAAATAAGAGTAGGAGCCATAACTTGCGTCTACTGACAGATTCAACTTTTCTCCATCAGAACCTTGACAGTATCTGGATAGGATTTACTTCAAAAGGTAAACAAAACTAAACAATCAACAATAATCAACAACTCCTACAATCAGAAAAACCTTATAAAACAGATTTCATAGAGGAATTTTGGTTTATTCATTTCTTCGTTGTGAGTCGATGATCCCCAAACATCCCTATGCTTAACTTATTATCTCTAAACAAAGAGCTCATGGTCCCATTGTTATAATTATTCATCCTTATGTGTATCTAAAGATCTGTGTGCTTAACTATTTATCTCCATATATAACTTATAATCCTTATGCTAAATTAATTACCCCATTGCATAACTAATTCTCCAATTGTAAACTAATGATCCATGATGAACTCGAAAGTTATATAAAGCGCCTTTCACATAACTATTGATCTCTTTGACAGTTAATGGTCTCTGAATATAAGTTTTGGTTTAAATGTATAATTAAGGACCTTTATGTATAACTAAAAGTAACCTGTGCTTACGTAATAACCCCTATGATTAACTAATTCTCACTATTTAAAACAATGTGTGAAGCAAATAAGTTGGTTTTTTTTAGCATGTTTTCCACTATTTTTAACGTTAAATTTTTTCATTGTACTATAAAAGATAACCTTAAAATGGCTGATTAGCCAAATTATTACTCCATGTTTCATTTTAAAACGTCTATCTCACATCTCCAACTGATTTTTTCCGGTTTGGTTTTGTTTTTAACTGATAGTACCTAAATTTAATGTAATGTGCTATGTATTCTACTTCGAATTCAAAAATTGAAAACAACAATAATTGTTATTTGATTTAAAAAAAGCAAAAACTTTTTCCATGGAATATTATAATTTTCTATGATTTTTTAAAGCACACCGCCTATAATAAACATATGCGACTTGACTTGAAAAAAGCCATACGACTTGATTTGAAAAGAAGAAAACAGAAGTCAACATGTTTCAACAAACTTTTTATGTTGATGCGAGTTCAAAAATAAAACTGCTTTTGATTTTTGATTATGGTGCTCCAAAAAGCATTTGTTGCATTGCCTGTATATAAGAATTCCATATTTAAAGTGTTTTTTTGTTTGATAAGCGCTATTGAAAAAACTGAAATCGATAAGGAAAAAAAATCAATTACCCAATTTATTGATCAATTTGATTTTATGTTTTTTTATGGAGGTTCATTTGTTCTCTTGTATAAACGTTTGATGTTCGTTACTAATTTGTTCGCCTGTATTATGATACTTTATGATAAAATCAATGGATTTTGCAATAAGAAAATACAAAAAGACAAGTTAAGGATAGAAAGTTACAAAATTTTTTGGGTTTTTAACAGTTAACTCTGCAAGAGCAATCAAAAGTATCAACGATAGTTTGCCCTTGAAAGCGCAAAGGATGAAAAAATGGCACTACTCGAAATGAAAAAGCAACAGCTCTTTAAACAAAAAAAAATCTGATGAAAATAATTTCTAAAAACAAAAGTCTATATTTCAGGATTTCAGCCCGCCAGATTGTCCGGGTTCGTTCAAAAAGAAATACCACTCCTTCCAGTTTTTCAATACCTGACAGTAGGTATCAAAAACTGCATAAAACTCTTTAAAACCTTTTTAAATAGTTTTTGGCGCAAACATTGTAAAATATACACTCGAGAAAAACTCTTAAAAAGAGTACTTGACAAAAAGATCAGTTTATTTTTACATACTTTAATGCTTTGTTCACAAGTTTTTTTCTATTGGAACTAATTGGGGTTGCTTTACGTTAATTGTAAACAATTGAATATGCACCAGATTTCGAATATTCAACTCTTTTAGTGCTGCATATTTTAGCCATGACAAATGTTTATTACATTAGAAAAAATCACAAATTTTTAAAAGCAGAAAATGATAAAGGAAAAATGACAAAATTGTGTTTCTTTTTTGATACGGGGGAAAATTAAGTTTGAAATGAAGAAAAAATTAGGAGGTCCAGCCCTGTGTTTTTCAATTTGACAAATCTAAAAACGTGCCTGACATAGCTTAAATCAACTTTTGATTCTAATTTGAATTCTAGGCGTTCAAAACGCAGTGCTGTGAACAACCCAAATCTTTTGAATGTCAATTAATTGATCAAACCAAGCATGTTGAGAAACTTTTAACATTAGCGGCTCTTCATATATGTAAGCGCAGGCTTCAACTGAACAAAAGGCGACAAGTACAGGGTCCGGGGTGACACTGAAAAACTACTTGGACTTTCTGCATCTCAAATAGATTCAACTTTAACAATTTTGTAATAAAACAGAAAACAATTTTAAAAGATATGAAAAACTTTGAAAGATTGAAATAAATTGAGTAAATCCTGGAATTATCATATAGGTCAGAAAAAAGGCAAGGTCCGTGAAGATCAACATGCCCAAAAATCTGTGCGGCAAAACGCCAGGTCTTTTTATGCAAGCGTTCAGGGTTCGAATGCACCCTAGTGTATATATGTTTTCAAGTTTCCTTTAAATTTTGAAGTTGTTTTTTCAAACTTTTGTAATTTTAGTTGCAATTAGCTCCAGTATTTGATGTGATTTGAAATAACGGTTGTTTTAGCGTAACTGTTGACAATTGACTACCAAGAAATACTGTTTTTATTATTAAATCTGTAACTTGCTGGCAGTTATTAAAAGGTCTTTGCAAAATTTTTCTCCTGATTTGTAAGATTTTGGTGTAGATAAACTTCAATTTTCTGTTTACTTTTTTGTTGAAGATTTGCTTTTACGCAGTGCGGTGGATGACTTGAGTTTGTATTTGAAAAACGTGCGTTTTAAGGCCCAGATTCATCTTGATTTTTTTTTGACGAAAAACATCTTTGAAGAAAGAAACAATATGTCAACCGTCCGGAGCCAAATTAATTGAAAAATCAGAAAGCAAGTCTTTCTGGACAATTTCAAAGAAAAACAACACTTTAACGAATCTTCCTCCAACCCTGAAAAATAATTCTGATTAGATCGTTTTCGAGATTGAGCCTTGTCTTCTAACGTATCTTTTATTTCTATGCAGGGCTACTATCACTGAAGCTATTTAGGAAAATGTTAGGTTAAAAGTCGGGTGCTAGTTTATGTTTTGTGTTATGATATCACTGATATCAATTAACTTCTCAACTAACTTCTTTCTGATAATGGCTATCAATTGTAAAGTTTTTTTGTTGTTTTCCAGCTCTTAAGTAATTTTGATACAAATGAGAAATTTTCAATTTTTTAAAATTTTTATCCCATCAGTTCTTTTGGGTGCCGCTCGGGCGGATGTCTACTTTGAGTATACTGCCTCCCAAACGCACCTGACTACCACCATTGCCAAGAACAACTCTTTTTATTTTTTTTCTAATTACAACTACGCTGCAGAGACATTGAGCCAAACACAGGTCTGCTCTAAGTTTTTCGTCACTTAAAAGAAAATTTACGTACAAAAGTATAAAACATCTCAATCACGTTTGCAGTACATAAGTATTAAAAGACATAAGTCAAAATTGCAGGAGTTTGATTGATCAGCAGTAGTAAGCAAAAAGACAAAAAGAGGAGGAGCCATAATTCGCATTCCCAAGACACTGATGCCTTAACTGCTGACAGATTCAGTTTTTCGCATCAAAATTTGACAGCATCTAGGTAGAAATTACTTCATTAGAAAAACAAAACCAAACGATCAACAATAATTAACATTTCCTACAATCAGACGAACCTTAAAAAACAGATTTTCGAGAGGAATTTGAGTAGTATGAGTTTCCCAAAAAAACTTCCATGCAAAATATTCCGAAACTTTCTTTTCAGTATTTTAATGTTTAGTTTATTTAGCTTAGTTCATTTTGCCAAAATATTTTTTTTTTAATTGTGAGTAGATGCTCCCTTAACATCCCTATGCATAACAAATTATCTCATAACATAGAACACTTGGTCCCTATCTATTATAATTATTTATTCTTATGTATAACTACAGATCTGTGTGCTCAACTACTTATCCCTATATAAAACTGATAATTCTTATGCTTAATTAACTATCCCATTGCAGAACTAATTCTCCCTATGTAAACTAATGATCCATTGGTAAAACGATGAAATCGAAATTTAACTAATGATCCTTTTGCATAACAAACAATCTCTCTGAATGTTAAGGGTCTCTGAATTTAAGTTATGGTCCCGACGTATAATTATGAACCCGCAAGAGCAACTTAAAGTGCCTGTGCTTACATAGTACCCCTTTAATTAATTAATTCTCACTATGTAACACTATGCGTGAAGGAAAACAGTTGGTTGTTTGAGCATGTGTTCCACTATTTTTAAAGTTAACCTTTTTCTAGGTCACCTTAATCGATGGGAATTATCTCAGTGTTCAAGTACAACATGGTTCTCTCGACAATCATTCAGCGCATCATGATTAGCAATGACGTTTTTCATCATAATCATTTTTTTGATTTTTACACATTGCTTGATCCCTGTTGAGACTTGTCGAACAACAGATCGTCTATTACTTTTCTTTTTTGCATCGAAATATCCTAGAAGTTGAACTCATCTTCATCGAAACTAGGTTGATTCTTTTTTCTTGATTTTCAGTGATTATGGTCTGAGCTGCAGTTTAACTTGACTGATTGCTTTGTGGTGTTTTTTCAGTAGAAGGACCGGCACCAATACTAGCGTTGGCATAAGAGGAAGCTTAAAACGCAAAACTAAAAAGGTATTTGTTTTCAGTTAGTTGTAAGTACTAATCAGTCCTGTGGAGGAATTATTGGCGATACTTTGTGGTTTTTTTATATGTTTCATAGGTATATATTTCGCAACGTATTCAAAACAAAGTTTTTTTCTGTAACAATTTTTTTTGCTTCTTTAAATTTTAGCGGGAAGTTTTTCAATGTTTTCCCACGTTTTAAAAAATGCTGTTGTTTTTCATTGAAGATTTCATATTTCTATGATTTATCAAAGCCCACCGCGTATTATTAATTTTAGGCGACTTGATTTGAAAAAAATAATTCGACAGGTTTGGAAAACAGAAAACAGATGTCCCGTGTCTCAAGAAAACTGGTTATCTTCATGATGATTCGAGTCCCAAAAAATTTTTTCTTGATTTTTGATTAAGCTGATCCGAATAGCATTTGATTTGTTGCAGTGTCTGTACATAAAAGTTCTATACATTAAGTGTTTTTCTGTTTGATAAGTGCTATTGGAAAAAACTGAAATCGATACGGAATAAGATCAATTACCCAAATCATTTATCAGTTTTATTGCATATCAGCGTTATATTTTGTCCTGTAAATGTTTAAGAAAATTTTTATTAGGAAAGATACTAGGTAAAAATCCGTATTGATGACATGGGCTTGAACTTTTTTTAATATAGGTCCATTTAATTTTTGTATACTTGTTTGATGTTCGTTATTTATATGTTCAGGTATATTATGATACCTTGTGATAAAAGCAAAGGATCAAGAAAACTTGAAAAGACCAGTTATGGATACACAAAAAATAGCACTCAAAAATATCAACAATAGTAGCACTCAAAAATATCAACGATAGTGGAAGCGTAAGAGATGTCAAAAACGCAATACTAAAAAAAACCAACAACTCGGGATCAAAAAGAAATTAGAAAAAAAAAATTTTGAAAAAAAATTTCTATACTTCAGGATTTCAGCTTGCCATATTATCTGTTTTGGTTAAAACAAAAACACCCTTCCATCCAGTTCTATCAATACCTGGCTATTATTTTGCTGAGGAATAGTTTGTCGGATGACTTGAGTTTGGATTTGGAGTTACATTCGTTACATTCGTTTGTGGTGAAAAAAAAGTGCAGCACTAGATGGAAAAAAAACAAACAAGAAGTTGAGGCAACCAAAGATTTTTAGGTAGTTGCTGTCCACTTGTATCCATGTTCTTATCTCCTTGAGTAAATTTCCTTGTTTTTGTTCGTAACGACTGGTTAAAGTTAGAATCAAACAAAATTTTGTCCATTCGGATTTTCCTCAACAAAATGATCATTGATACCAAACAATCTGATTCGACCTTCAGTTTATCATTTTTTTCCGAAACTTTCAAGTTCAGATTTTGCTACAATTAGATTTAAACGATTATCAGCGAAGAAAGAAAATTTGTAGTTCGCTCTGAGCTTCCTTTGAAATTATAGATTACGCATGCAGCTGGTTGAATACTGTACCAAAACACATCCATCGCAGCTACAAAAGTGAAAATTTTTGAAATATAAAGAATTAACAGCTTAGGACACAGAACTGCATAGATTGTACCGGGACTATCTGAGATTGAATATTGTACCTTCACGTGGACACAGAACCTTAGCGTAAAGGTACATTATTCATTAAATTTTCACAATATCGATCATATAAATTTGTAGGCAAATTTAGGGGAAATGCAGTAGTTGAAATTTGAACTGATGTTGAAGGGGTTGATGGTAAGGTTAGAGTTGCTGGCAATGACAAGGAGGTGTCTGATGTTATAGCTATGGGTTCGTTTACTAAAATCGGTTCGCCTTGGGTGAATGCTTAAGTAATCCAATACGGAAGTCTTTGTGTCGAAGTGGGGGGATTAAAGGGGTTTTCACGAATTTGTTGAGAAGTTGATGTTGATCCCAAATTGTCCGATAGAATATTTGTTGGATTGTGTTGTGAAATTGTTTGTAATGATGGTTTGTAATGAGAGTACTTTGGATTGTACTACTGGAGATGTTTGTAATGAGAGTACTCTGGATTGTACTACTGGAGAGGTCTAAAGGGCTCGAAGATAGTGGATGGTGATGATGGTATATTAAAACGAACTCGAATTGCTGCAAAACTTCGAGTTCTTCGTGGATGGACACTTCGTCTATCAACTGTAAAGGTTTGATTGTGGTTTATAACTGTTTTTCTATTTCTGTTAAAGTCATGTTGGAGTGAAGGGTAGAAGTTATATATTAGTTTGTATTGTGATTCACTTAGAGGTGCGTGGTGGAGTGCTGGTATCAAAGGTTCAGATAATGATGCGTGTCTGGAAGTCTTGGGAAGTCATAGGTAGTAGTGGTTGGTGGGGATTGCTGGGTTTTTGTTGATTAGCAATTTTGAAATATTTTTTATATTTCGTTTTTGTTAAATAATTTTATGTTGTTTATAAAATTCTTCTATGAAATTGATTGAGAGGATTCATGCTAATGCAATTATTGCCTTTTTATGCAATTACGTTTTGTTAAAATTAAAGAAACCTGAAAAGTGAAAAAAATACAAGAAAAAGAAAGATGTCTTCCTTATTGAATAGTTGTCGTAACATTTAAAAAAATTGGTGAAATTTTGTACCTGAGGAAGTGATCAAGGTTTTTGGAGATGTTATAGTGGGCTTGTGCGAGGCAGTAGAAATGTTACAAAGAGGCTGCAAAAATTAAGAAAAGGAAAAGTGTAAGGTATCTGTGATACAAAAAATTACTAAATTGAAAAAATATTACAAAAACTGAAACTAGTTTTGAAATGATGATTTTAATGATTGGAAATGATTGGATTTCGTTTTTTGGGAGAATTATATTGTCTTAAGTGTCCTGTAGATAAAAAAAATTTATTAATGGTTTATTTAGAATTAAATCAGGAGGTCTTGTTATGTTTATGTTATCAGTTAAGTTCTCTTTTTCTATTGAAGGAGACAGGTTTTTCCTCTATAGCGTTGGTTAAGGTGGCTTTTGCTGTGTATTGTTTTTGATCCAAGATAAGTATGGTGTTGTTATAAATGTTGACTTTCCGAACAAATTTACTTTGTGATGGTTATTTTGGCAATCAAAGTATTATGGAAAATGTTCCAAGTTGTTTATTTGTAAAGTGTAGGGATCGGTTTTTACTGCAAACTTGCGTTCCAATCGTAGTGATGTTTTGTCTTTTGCAGGGAAAAACTTCACATTGTGGTATTTCTACGGTTGGTTTCCGCGTTATGAGTTCAGGTGGTGTGTTTCGACAAAGCATGTCTGATAAAGCGAGTTTTTTTTCGGCGGTCCAAACTATATGTAGGTTTGAAAAATACAGTAAGATAAGCGGGAATCTATACCCTCTATGGTTTCGACTTGATTTTTGTCAGCAAGGTTTTTTGTCGCAAATATTATTAGATATATACTCGAGAAAAATTCTTAAAAAGATTACTTGATTAAAAGATCAGTTTGTTTTTTACAAACTTTAAGACTTTGTACAAAAACTTTCTTCTAGTGAAAGCACATAGGGTTGCTTCACGTAAACTGTAAACAAGTGAACATGCACCAGATTTTGATTACTGATTAATTTTATGTTGTTTATGATATTCTTCTATGAAGTTGATTGAGAGGATTCATGCTAATGCAAAGGTATTTATTGCCTTTTTATGCAATTACGTTTTGTTAAAATTAAGGAAACCTGAAAAGTGAAAAAAATACAAGAAAAAGAAAGATGTCTTCCTTATTGAATAGTTGTCGTAACATTTAAAAAAAATTGGTGAAATTTTGTACCTGAGGAAGTGATCAAGGTTTTTGGAGAAGTTATAGTGGGCTTGTGCGAGGCAATAGAAATGTTACGAAGAGGCTGCAAAAATTAGGAAAAGGAAAAGTGCTCTTTCTGAAATATCTATGATACAAAAAAATTACAAAATAAAAAAATATTGTAAAAAGTGAAAGTAGTTTTGAAATGATGATTTTAAAAAATTGAACTGGTCTAGAGAGAAGAATTTGAGAAATGATTGTTTTCGTGAAAATACTGAGGTTGGTGATCGAGTGTGGTCGGGTTGTTTTTAGATTTTTGACAAGTGGTAGAATGATGCTATTTTTTCTGTAACGGGTTAAAAGATGTTTTGGATTTCGTTTTTTGCTGTGTATTGTTTTTGATCCAAGATGAGTATGGTGTTGTTATAAATGTTGACTTTCTGAACAAATTTACTTTGTGATGGTTATTTTGGCAATCAAAGTATAATTAAAAATGTTCCAAGTTGTTTATTTGTAAAGTGTAGGGTTCGGTTTTTACTGCAAACTTGCGTTCCAATCGTAGTGATGTTTTGTCTTTTGCAGGGAAAAACTTCACATTGTGGTATTTCTACGGTTGGTTTCCGCGTTATGAGTTCACGTGGTGTGTTTCGATAAAGCATGTCTGATAATGAGAGGTTTTTTTCTGCGGTCCAAACTATATGGAGGTTTGAAAGTTTCATTAAGATAAGCAGGAATCTATACCCTCTATGTTTTGGATTTGAGTTTTGTCTAAATGGAAAAACTAATGTTTTGTGATCTGTAAATAAAATTGTTGGGTGGTTTGATCCAAGGATTAAAATGCATATTCTGTGAAAATAAAAAATATAGCTGTACATTCTGTCATTACTGTAGAGAGTGTAATTTCGGCTTGTATAAAAAGTCTGGAACGTGCTAATATAAGGTTCCTTTTGTTTCTACCTTTATGTGATTGTAAAAGTGCTGCGCCAATTTCAAATATTTGAACATCGTAGATTGGTCAAAATGGTTGAGCAGGGTGTGGAATTATGTTGTTGTCTGTGAATATTATAACAACGGTTTTAGTTAATAAAAATTTAGCATTCCAAGGAATTCTTGATTTCTGTTTTTATTTGATGGAGGTTGAAGTTTTCATATAACCTCTATTCTTAATTTTGATGGAGTAATGGTATTATCTTTGATAATTTTTCCAAGGAAATTTACACGAGTGAGGAAAAATGTGATTTAACTGAGGCTGCATTACTGTTTTCTTTTAATAAGGTTTGGTGATAATTTTTTTTTAGAACTTTAAGGGTTTTTTGTTTTGTTTGTTACTATAAATAAACATCGTCTAAGAATTAATAAAAAATTTTGCAAGGAATGGGTGGTCGGAAATTTTTGCTCATAAAGGCTGAAAAAGGCGCTGGTCCTAAGGAAATTCCATAGAATAGTCTATAAAATTCGTATTAATGATATCCAATAACCGGGTGTGTATGTCGTCACGACTGATCAACTGGTGGCATTTTATTGTATGCGCTATTCTTGTCAGCAGTAGTATAGTACTGTACTTCTGTTTTTGTGAGTGTTTGAATATGAATTGAGAAATCTTGCGTCTCAAACAACTTTCAGTGACTCGCCTTTAGCGAGTATAATAACGGGATCTTTAAAAATATTAATTTTTGGTTGTTCTTCTTATTTACTGGTGATATGATTTCATAGTAATCCAGAAATTCCAGCATCTGCTTACATTGTCATGTAGGTGATTTGGTACTTTACATGCTCGTTGTTTTTTGAAAATTGCAACTGGTTTAAGAGGGAGATGTAATGGTTATCGATTTTTCCATCCTCAAAATTAGATGTAGTTTAAACCATTGGGTACATTAAGAATAGTTCTGCTAAATTATTGAAAGTTTGTTAGCTTAATTGAGAATGTTCAGAATTGAACGTTTTGAAAATTTTTGTTGTTCATTTGTATATTTTATGATTTGGAATGTAGGTTTAAATCATGTTTTTTTGTAAAAGAATATGTTTATCGTTCTGATTTAGTTGTATTATATTTTAAGTAATTGTTCGTTAAGGTTTGTTGATTGACAAATGTTGAGTAGTTTTGAAATGTTATTTACTCGAAATGCTCTTTCTTCTTTCGGGTGAATTGTTGGATTTGTTTCGCAATATCCTAATAGTCCTAGGGTAGTGTGATTTTATATGGTGAGTTGTTGTATACGTGTAAAGAGAATATATCTGAATTTGTATCTTTTGTTTTTTTTTGGATAAAACTCTTACTCTGAAGAACTTATGAGTTGGTTTAAATTCAAGGTCGGAAATGTATAGTTTTTGTTTATTTTAATCAACCTTATATTGATGCATTTGACTTATAGAAAAGTTATGTACCTTTTTTGATAACTGTTTCAAGTGTTCTTTTTGTTGATTATATATGGGTAAAATTTTGAGAAAAATGGGGGTTGCTTGATGAGTCTTCGGATAAATGTTAAAGTTGGATTATTTATTCTTGTATATTTATCTTTTATATGTATTTTACTATTCAAGATGTTTACAGTGGGAATATTTTTTGTGTTATACAGTATTCCAAAAATATTGATTTTTATATCTGTTATGTGGAATATTTGTTTTAAGGGTTTATTGAAAAGCTTATTTTGTCCCATTTTCCAGGTTGGAACAAGGTATAATTTTTTTTGTCCTTAATTTGTAAGGCTTGATACTCCTGTTGTTGCTACTTTACTTGAAGTTTTTGATGGTGATAGTTTTGGATGTAGAGATTGAATTTCATTCCATGTGAGAGTTTTTATAATATTTGATTCTATTCCTGAATCAATTGGAAAATCAATTTCTACGTCTAGTGAATAAAAATTTTTGTTTTTTGGACTTTCTAAGAGAAGTAGGCTCGACCTAATGTTTTGTTTTGGTTTTTAGGTTTCATTTAATGTATTTTGATACATGGTTTTCATATTTGAATTAATTTCAAAATTTTGTGGAGTATAGTTTCTTAGATTTTGATTATTATTTGGTTGTTCGGGGTTAGCAATGCTTGCAATGTTTTGGTAATAGTTCGAATAAAAATAATCATATTCAATTAAATTTAAGCGTAAACAACTCTAAGGGCCGACGGCCCATCAGTTAACAAGTCCGAGTCTTTAGTTGGTAGAGTTGATGCATGATGTACACCAACAGAGTATCGTCGACGTACAGCTGTTCCCATGTTCGTAGGATAATATGAAGTACTTCCAGTAAAAGTTTGTTAACCTCTGCTTCAAACCGGTAGTTTCGAAAAAATCTACAAATGAGCCAATCATGTTAGCTAAATTGGGTGCCCGATACCAGAATTTCTGCTGAGATCTGCTTAGCCGGGGTGTCTCAACGTCAAATAGAGTTCTTGCTGATCTACGCGTAGATACATCATTTGCGAACGAAACATATTCATACCAGTCAACTTCATAACGACCAGAGATAATAAAAGATAAGAACAACAAAATTCAAGTTATAGAGAAGCTGGAATTAACTTAAGTTTTAGAAGGCGTTCTTTGTAGTTGAGCTCTGAACCCACAATCCACCGAGTGGCGGTCTGATGCACATGCTCGACGACCCTGCTATTACCCTTGTTTTTGTACCAAACTTGGCTGCCGTAACTCTTAATAGGCATGATGTATCCACAGTAAATGTTTAATTTCGCTGTGATTGACAACCGTGGGGACGTATTGCGCTTAACGGCGAAGAGAGCACCAATTGGTTTGCATCACCTGGCCTCAATATGTTGACTCCATTTGAGACTTCCATGCACTAGAAACCCCAGATCCTTCTGGCTGTCGACTGTTGAGATTTCAGCTGACCGTAGTGAAGCCACAGGAGCAGCTTCTTTGATGCAAAGTAACTTACCTTTGTCTTTGTTACAACTCATCAATTTATCAGCAAACCATTTGCTGAGCAATTCTGCATTTATGGGTATTTCATTGTCGTTAATTGTCAAATCGTCTGCAAACATGAACGGGTGCTCACTGAACAGATCAGGCAGGTCGTTGACATTGAAAAGAAATAAAAATGGACCACGGAGAGATCCTGGAGGTACACCTTGAGAGATCCTTGAGTAGTTTCTCCATCTTTTTTGGTAGATATTTTTTCGATTCCTGGAGTTATCACGGGATTTATTTTTACTTTTGTTATAATACGGTCTATAGTTTGAGTAGTTTTGCGATCTATTATTGGAAAACTTCGGTTTCTATTTTGTTTGAATAATTATGTTTTTGAGTCTATGATTAATTTTTTAAACGATAATTAGAATAGTATCTGTCTTTAGAGTTAGAAAACTATCATAGTTTAAGTAAATGCTTCTTTTTGTGTTTGATCTTGAATATTTTTTTCGACACTGGTTGTTATGACTATTTGATCTGCTATATCTGTTTTGGGAATAGATTTGTGGTTTCTTTTGTCTAGGGATCTTCCGCGAAAATTATTTCGATGAGGTGATTGTTGTTTATAGTTTTTGTAGTTTTCTGGAAATGGTTTTTCCGAACTGTTATGACCTAAAATGTTTTTGTTTGGTAGATTTTGATCTTTTTTCATACATTGGTGAAAAAAATTGATTCGGTTCTCTATGGTTTTTTTGGTTTATTTCGATTATCTTGTGGTTTTTGTCTGCATTCAGCAATGCTAATTCCACATCTACGATAAAAATTACACCATTTTTTGAACGATGGCTTAACTTTATTTTTTGGATTTTTAATAAATTTTTTATAGTCTGCATATTGTTGTCTGAATATTGTTTGCAAATTGTAATTTTAGAATTTCTGTTTATTCAAACATCATAGTGATTTCAAGTGTTCTAGTTTCTTCCCTAGTTTTCAAAATTTTATTTCAGATTCTCGAATTGACGATAGATGTGATGCTATCTTTTTATTGCAGTTTTGCGTATTCGGGGTGTTAGAGTCATCATCAGAACTTCTGTTAATTTTGTATTTTTGTAATAATGCGTATCAGTAGAAAATGTTTTTCTGACTAAATTATCACTTTTTAATGAGAGTTGTTTTATTGTCTCGTTGGGGAAACTACGGTTTTCGTTGCATAGAACTCCTTGGTATTGTTTAGTTCTTTCAGAGTCAAACTATTTCGAAAATTCTTCTATAATTTTCATCCAGTATGATTTAATGTCTATGGGTAGAACTGGACACCCTTTTTAGGCTTCTCCATCAAGTGTTGTTTGAATTAGAGCTGTGCGTCTATAAATCCAATTTCGATGATCTGGTGTTTTTACTGGTTCCGTTCCTATATATAAATTAAGTTTGCTGTGACTTAATTTAGATAATCTTCTTATGGGTTTTCAGGGTCTGTTCCAGTGAATACCATGAAGGGTTTATTTGAGGATTTTAATGCTCTATCCAAAGGTATGCATTCATAGTCATTTGAATTGATTCTGCTGCGTTTGGTATTTCTGAAAAAATTGTAAGTTGGTTGAGTCTAGGTAATTTCATGTTGTTGTAAATAAAATGGTATTTGGATTTCATTTTGCATTTGTTTTAGTTACTAACCTTGTGTCTTTATAGGATTTTGTTTTTGTAAGTTGTTACTGTATGATGCTGTATTCTGTTTTTGCGTTAAAATTTTTTTGATTGATTTGTTTGGTCAGAGTGTGTATAAGGTTCAAAAAATTCTGGATGGTAAATATGATCTGGTTGATCATTATTCCAGTTTTAATTTCGTAGATGATTACGATAATGTTATTTAGGATTAAAATAATCTTCATCTTTTGAAACGTGTGGTTGATTTCTTGTGAATTGTTTGTTTGTCGTTTTTTTTTTGTTGAAAAAGTGGGTAATTATCACTACGATCTGTTGTAGTTCGTTGTTGGTCAATGAAAAAACTGAGTCAGGACTTCTTGTGGTATCTGTTTGTTAGTTGTAGTTATGTTTTTGTCATTTGTTTTGGTTGCGTACGAAGGAGAGTTTTGTTATTGGTCTGTTTATATTGTTATTTGCAAAAAAATATTAACTTTAACTTGAAAAATTATTCCTAATTGAGGCTTTTTGCTGGTTTTATTGTCGTGTTTTTGTTACTGGTCTACATGTTCGATAGTTCATTTGTAAATATTTTAGGACAACATACGGTCTTATTGTTGATTGAATAGTTGTCTGTGGAAGTGGGTTTTTTTATGTGGTGTTGTAAGTGTAGGATAGTTTAGAGAAATGCTTTTTGTGTTTTTTGGTTTTAATTGTTTCCTCGTTAATAAAATGTAATGGGGTTTGCATATCTTGTTGTGTAAGGTTTTTTGTTCCATTAAGCGTTTTTTGTGTATTTGAAGTTGAGTTTAAACGATTTCCTGATCATTCATTGAACATTGTGTTATAATTTAAAGATGCTGCATATATTGCAAGAGGAGTGACGCTTACATATTCTTTGTTTACAAAAATAAGTATAAGTGCTGCACTTAAAATATCAGTTTTCATAATATTGAATAAACGATGAGCCCAATCAGGGTCACAAACATAATTTGTTTGGTCGGCTAATACAGTTTCATCATCTGAGGTTTGTGGTCGGAATCTTTTTTTTGATCTTGAAACGCAATCTACATTGGGAACAAAATAATCTATTATGAACCATGCTAGTATTCGATGTAAATCTTGTTTTACGATTTGTGATGTTTATTTACTAAAAGATTTTCACGAATTGTATCTAAAAAACTTTGAAAAAGATAAACTTCTGGTCTCACAATTGAGTGTCGAGATGTTTGAGGTGGCGATTCATTTTGTGTTTTGTTTAACTCTAGTATTGATATATAACTAGAAATATTAGAGAACACACCGTTTGTAAAGATGGAAATTGCTCTTTGTTTGGTTTGGTGGTGGTGGTACGATTTACAAAGTGAATGTTCCGTAATATGAAGTAGTAATACAAAATGTCTTTTATATAGTGATCGAGTAGTTGTCTTTATTTTTTACTTCGGGAAAATCCTGCTTGCTTGGGCTTCTTCGTTTTTTGAACAAATTTGCAAATAAATTATGACATTTTGGTACTTGTCCTCGAGCGGGTCACAAAGGAGAGTATTGACTCATCGTCAAAATTTTCGTCGTTTTGAATCATTTTTTGTAACTTAAAACTGTTAATGTGTAACTTTCAATGCATTTTAGTGACTGATTCCAAGTATATAGTCGTACCGGTTTATGAATATACAACTTTTTGATTCTGCGTTTACCTCTTGTTGATAATGGTGATGTGGATTCAGAGTCAAAAATAAGTTTTTGGTTTCTCAATTGGGTTGTTTTTATCTATTGAATCTTTTAGGATTTTTTTGTGTCGTGTAATTACTAGATCATTTATTTAGCAATTGTGCAGTATTATTGTTTGTTTACTTTCTAAATTGTCCCTACTCATTATGTATAGGATGATGGATTTAAAAATTAAGGGTTAGAATGTTTTTCTTAAACTGTTATTTCTTACGGTTTTTGTGTGGTTATCTTAACTTGGGGTATAGATTCACGAGGATGACGTGTTGGAGAGAGAGTATATCAATTCGTTTGAATGATTTCTACTTTCTCCTGATTAAGCTTTATTGTAAAAAAAACAACTTTAACCTTACCTTAAAAATTGATTTGTGACCAACGATTGGAGAATAGTAAATCAATCCACAAGGTTCAGGTATAATAAGAACCCAAGTAGATTGTTAGATACTGTTTTAGAATTTGCTAGTATTTGAAGGTTTTAGCCTGGGTCATCTAAGAGCAAGGATTCAAGCAAAAGATGAGTAAGTACTTCACTGTCTTAATTAGAATGGTTAGTTTTTCTAAAATACTTTTTTAGCCCTAGGTAAATGAATAAAGGTTGGAGAGTGAATCAACTTTTGATGTCGTTGGGCACTTTAAATTAAGATGCGGGGATAACAAAATTGTTCTGATTAATCCAAGGGAAACCTTGATAATCAAATAAACTGAGTTACATAAATTTTAATATAAAATAAATTGAAGATCCAAGGAAAGCTTTGATGATCTGTTTTAAGGAAAGTTATTTTTTTTTTAAAAAAAACGTGAAATACAAAGGGATGTTAGTTTTTTTGAATGAATTTGGTTAAGTTTTAGGTGATGAAGCAAATTTGAAGAAAAAATGTTTCTTCAGAAGCAAGAAGGTTTCTATAAATTCAAAAACACAAACGGTAGGGTTTTCTACTAACTAATTTTTGTAAATTTTATTCTATAAAATATTTAATTTACCAAAGTTGTTCAAATTTAATATACTGCAGATTTTGAAAAGAGCAACTCATGTGTTTTTTACCAGTCGTTAGTATTGTTAGTTAAGGTTGCTACAAAGCACCAAGTAGGTTTTTGAAGAAGTTTTATTCAAAATATTTTCATGTCAACAAGTGGAAATTCAAACCTATTACCTAGAGGATTCTGAAAACAAATACTTTTTGCGGTTTTCGTCGTGCTATCATGTAATAGATTGGTCCGTCGTTCACTCCGTTGTTCACGCCGTGATCTCGATGTTCGTTCATTAACAGGCATTTCTTTTTCTGTTTGAAAAATTGGCGTATGTTTATTGAGACGGAGAGCCATTTCTGTTAAATAATCTATTCCATCTAAAACTTTGCAATTTTTGCAATGGTCCTTTTCTAATTCTACTTTGCTAAATATAGGTCAGTTAGGGTCTGTTTGAGATTTTGGTCGCACCAGATGAAGTGTGAACTTTGGTCGCACACATAGGGTAATTCCAAAAAATATACACCGTATGTTCATCACGCTATCATATTTTCGGCCGGAGAGATTCGTGCAACTTCTTATCCTAATACTAAGCTTAATCTTACTCTTATAACTCCTAGCCTCAATAGATCTACGGTATACTGGTTTTTGCGAGTTAGTTCTTGGAGTTTATCCAGAAGGAGAACGACTGTAGTCTGAGTTTTATTGAAATTGTTCTGGTGCTGAAACTACTATTAGTTTCAGCATTTTCAAATAAAAGTCAATGTTGGTGATAGAATATGATTGGTTAGTTAATGAAATTTTATAAAGATAGTTTTACCAATAATATAGTTGGTTTATAAAAACTAGTTTAGAACTGGTTCAATTTTTTTCGTTATAAAAAAACGGAAAAATCTGCCAGGGACAAAATTAGGGTTATTAATTAGCACTTATTTTGCTTTTTTCCATTAAATTAATATGCTCATTCTAAAAAAGTAACTAAAATTTTGAAAAAACTGAACAAAAAAAACTATCAGTGCGGTAGAAACGCTGTGTGCTACTTATTCAGCTACCGGTTAATTTTGCACGTTCCAAATTAAGGACATTTTTCGCTATTCATTTATTTGGTTGCAATAACCCTGACTTCGTTCATTCCGGCAGCAAATCATTCTTTGGGTCTTGCTGCTCGCACTGACATTTTAAAATTCGCATTACGAGGTCAAACTGTGCATTTTGTGCAATCTAAGCGGAATCCGGAACAGACCAAAATCAGATTTGTCGCGGAATCCACAACATTTTTATTTTTCATTTATCATCTTTGCTCTTTCGGATTCCACCATCAAATAGCTAAAACACTGTATTGCTTAACATCGCTCCAAAAACAGGCATTTTTGCGGAATCCGCAAGAAAAATTGTGGAATCCGCAACAAAGTTTGCGGTATTCGGAACAGTTTGTGGAATCCACTAACAAATAATAATTTATGTGTTTAGTAAATTTAAGCTGTCCTGGAATCCGAAACTGTAATTGGAATCCGTAAATTGTACGTAGAATCCGCAAACTGTAAGCAGAATCCGCATAAATTCGCGGAATCCACTTACATTTGCGGAATCCGCTTACAGTTGCGGAATCCAGAATTACTAATTATAGTCTCCTGTTGCGGAATCCGCGACAAAAAAATGTGCCGACAAAATTCACGTTACAGGTTTTTGTACGCGGAGTCCACAGAAATGTTGTAGGTGGAATCCACTTACATTTTAGAACATGTTTAAAAATTAGTCTCTGGAATCCAGGAACATACAGACACAAAACTGTGCGCCTATCCAGTGCACAGTTTGGCCTCGTAATGCGTTGAAAAAAGTGTGGCCGTATCTCATTTGTCTTCAAAGTCGGAAAACAATGAGTTTTGTTTGCAACAAACCCGGAGTGTCAAAAAAACTGGTCGCGATTGTCTGGAAGCAGTAACAATTTGTCGCAATGTTCTGATTACAAGACCACAAAATCAAATCAATTTTCGATATCCGTTTAGGAGCAGCCAACATTTTATATTTATCCACTTATTTTCTTAAATTTTTACCGATTACCTTTTCGGTGCGAACTTTTTAAGTAGTTTGAGTGAAACATTTTTGTTTTCGAAGCAGATGTATCCATTGCAAGTATACTACGCCTTTTGTAAAGATATAAAGTTCGCTGATCAAAATTGTTTTTTAATTTAAAAAAACTTAGTTTGATAATGTGTTGTTTTGTGATTCACCAACTTCAATTTCTGACAATGGTAATCGTCATATTTCGATCTCAAGTGATTTTTGAAGTAATTCGGTGTCTTTTCAACTCTAAAAGCTTCAAAGCTGTTTGTGAAGTTTAATACGGCACGCAAAATAGTTAAAGTTCCTTAACGACAAAAAGAACAAAACCACAAAATTACTACTTCTACTGAGTTGCGTTTAATAAAACGTTGAAGCACTTTTTCCCAATTTTCTTTCAAAAAATGTTTTTAAGATGATGTTTTCAGGTGTTTTTGAACGTCAATTGACTGTTTCTGGTTCTGTTGATTTTCTAGTCTCGGCCATTGAGAGTGACTTGGAGTCAAGATCACGTATGATTACAGGGGCTGAACAGAACTTGGTGTCTATCATTCAATTGCAGATCAACACTTCACAGCTTGTTGACAGTCTGCAACGTAAAAGTCTGACCTTCAAATATTTCAGGGCGTGATCAGTTAGTTTTGCAGAGCAAAGACGCCAAATTAAAAAAACTGAGCATTCAGTGTTCCTCTCATAAACACTAAAAAAAGACTTTTTTTGTCAAAAAATTCTTGGCCGCAGGCGATTAATTCTATAAAAGTGTGAATACAATACCGATTTACCAAAATTGGCTTTAAGTATACTATACCGTTAATTTGTACACCGAACTTGCGCGTGATTTTATGGAGAGAGGTGTGGGAAAAAGTTTGAAGGAAAATATCGAAACTTAACTTTTTCTGGAAAGCTTAGAACAAAAAAAGTATTTTCTGGTTGCGCGATTCTTTCAAAATTGCTTCGTGGTGCCAAAGTTTCCCAATGATTAAATTTAAGTTTAGTTGAGCCAAAACGTCTGTCCGAAAAATAAAGACTGTTTTGAAAAATTTGGCGACTACAATTGAGATTTTCTGAAAGTTGTAGAAATTTTTCATTTAAGTTTTGAGATTGTCTAAAAGATAACCAAATTTTCAGAGAGCCATGATTTTTAGCAAATAAAAATTAAATACAATTGATTTTTTTTGTGTTTTAGTGCATATCCCACACCTAGAAAGGGATTTGATCTTTCTTAACGATTATTTGACCTCAGAAATATCAGCAACATTGAGTGACCTGGAACTCAAAACTTCCCAAAACATTTCTTTGCTAATTGAGAGAGCTGGTGATAATTCAACGAAATTATTCGATGCTCAGGCAATAAAACACAACTTCATAATACTATTTCAAAAAATCTGGTTAGGATTCTAACCAGGCGCGGATCTAGGAATTGCTCGAGGGGGGCGGGGCGGATTTTCGAAAAAATTTTGAAAATTTTGTCGACCTTTTTTTTAGGTCGACCAAATTTTTTTTCTGAGCTCTACCAAAACCACTATTAAGACCCTGTTTTGGCGAAAGTTTCTGCGCCGCATGCAAACTTTTGTAAAACTGCCCAAAAAAGGCGTTTTTAGGAAATTTTTGAAAAATTTTGATCAAAAAGTCGCGTTTTTTTGGCGCGCGCTCCCCCCTCAAAATTAGCATAGATTGGCGCCGAAGGCGCCTTTAGAAAAATTTTAAGGTCAATCAGCCAAAAATGCATATCTCAAAGTAGTACAAAGGGGGACCCTGTGGGTCGGCAGGGGGTCGAATCCCTGAGGAAAAAAGGCGTCCCCCCGCCCCCCCCCCCCCCCCTAAATCTGCTACTGATTCTAACTTAAGCCATAATTCTGCTGTAAAATACGAGACAATTATGCAAGCACTGTCTCCTATTGAGTTGGTGATTCTACTGTATTACATACAATAGTAACCTGAGCGTAAGATCGATTAGTCATTATGTTAAGTAATAAAGCAAACAAAATGTTGAGCTAAAAATAGTTCAATCTTCGAAGAATTCGTGCACTACTATTCCAGAAAAAACAAAGATAACAAAATTGGCGAACCCCTAACCTCCCCAACATGGCAACTAAGATAACTTAATGAATGAAAATCATAGAGGCGGTATTAGAGATGATTTGTCCCGTGCATACAAAAAATGGACCCATGGGAGCAACTGATAACAGATCCCGGAAATTTAAAATGGCTTTATCAGAAATCAGCAACTAGCGGCAGACGCAGACCCCTGGACCCCCTGGTCCCACATTTTCAATTTTATGCATTAAACCAGACCCATCCCCATTCCTGAAGTCGGTTCGGTCCCAATGAACGCAGCGAGCTGAAACTTGGAGGGTTGATAGGTACTTGTAAGATATATCTTGTATTGTAACTTCCGACAGTTGGATAAGAAGCTATTAGCACTTGAAAAAAATTACCTGTTATAACGGCAATAGGCAATTTACGCAAAAATAAAAAGAGAGGGCATATTGGTTTTATGGAGGCAAAAGAAATTAGACACTAACCCCAAAAAAGATCTCTTGTGAATGAAACCACTCCGACGACTCCTTCCGTTGTTAGAAGCTTTTCTCGGGAAAAGTGAGAGAGGACATTAGAAATGGGATAAATGTGGAATTATTAATGGGATATGGTTGAACCTTGGTAGCAATTTGAAATTTTTGAAACCGAATATGGAATTTTGACCACCGGTGACCCCTGGATGATCATTAGAAAACCATTTAAAAATCCTGGGAAAAAGGAGTCGATCACCAGACTTATAATTGGGATAAAACTTATCTATTGGCAGTTTAAGAAGAAACTGATAGGGATATAGACTTTACATCGAAGTAATGTAACTTTAAAAAGGACTTGGCAATCATTGGGTTCAAGATAGCTTAGCAAATGACTTTTATTAGGAATCCGATCAGACAAAAGATAAATTAAATGGCAGTGATAGGAGCATGGCATGGAAAGTAGGTCCTAAAAAGCAAAGATGGACAATTTGTACGTAGTTTCCCAGAGGTGACTTTTTGGCAAAATTGGACCCCTAATAAGCAAATTGCGTTCCTCTGATAGCCAGAAGTGCGGATTTGAATAGAGTGTAGATCGACTTTTAGATGCATGGAATAAATAAGCGACTTAGAGAAAAGGTCATACCCTAGCAACGGGATTAGAATGTCATACGGTCCAAATCAACTAATTTTTTTACCTCATTAAATGCCAGTCCTTGGAACCAATTCAACTCTAAATCCTGCTATGTTTAATCAGTGACCTTCCCAAGGTCTTTATGTTCATTATCCCATTAACGCTAATGTGATAATTAAAATATAGATCATAGGGGGATCGCTGGGCAATTACAGGGACTAAAAAAAGACCGCGAAAACATTGATAATAAAAAACTGCCGAACTTGGCAGTGTTGACAGGGAAAGGGCCGTAGTCAAAAACCATGTGCGATTGAATGATTCAAGCGGATGACAGAATTGATATGGAATGGTGTGACTTATTTAAAGTAAATTCTAAATAATGATAAGAAACTCGAGGGTACAGGAGAGCCTTCGAGAACCAGAACACTTACGCTAATAGATCGAACGATTGGTTCTTAGTTAGAGAATCAACGATTAAGCAAGCTGAGAAGAATAGTTGTTGCGTGGAGGACGCTATTGCTTGAAGCGAGGCTAGTTGGGTCTCACAGCTGTTAGTTAACTAACTGAGCTGATTTGAACCCGAGTTTAGTACCGGGTTGATTTATGAGCGAGTCGCGCTGCTAGAGTAGACGAGCTTGGAATAGATTCAAGCGAAGATTGAATATCTAGTTAACGAAGCGATTGAGCGGAATAGAACATGCGCTTTGTTGTAGAAGTTATTAAACAGTAGTTAGCTCATTAAGGGCATTGTTAATTGCTTTTAACTACTTTGAAAGCGAGAACTTACTTTTTGCGCCCAAGAGTGGCTGAACTAACAGGAGACGCAAACGGAGATCCCAAATGATCATAAACCAAGAGGGAAGTTGCGTAATCCTTTAATCGGCCGATTTAATATGACCACCAACATAACCTTTTCAGGATTGTGGATAATATCGTGTCCTAGTATCCCTCGCTATTACTTGGTATAAAGATTTGAAACTCGGCGGCCGTTAAATAGAGTGAAAGCGTGCTTCAAGGAGACGACTCCCCGAGAATTTTTTTTCAACCTCTCAGCCCTTATTTTTATTCAACCATAGTGGAATATTTTCGTTTTTTTTTCAAATCTTTTCACACACTTGAATTGAAAATTGATCACATGTTGCAGGGTGGGGTTGATATATTGTAATTTATCGTGGTTGATAAGATGCGGTTTCTTCAAGAGAGCACTTATATTTTGAGAAGAAAAGTAGAAGGCCTGACGTCGCAATTTGAAGTTATTCGAAAAACAGGCGACATTTTGTTTAATTTTAATTTTTTTGGCTCAAACCTCTAACTTGATGCGCGATGAGAACACCTAGCTGGAGAAAAACGAACACCATGCTGTCTATTAGCGTTTTTTTGTGTTGTGAACTTTTAATATTTAAATTGAATTCTGTTAATCATGGAGTATCATGGAGATCTTAATGATAGATTCCTGTAAAATTATTTGACTGCAACGATGCAAAGTGATTTACTTCCTTTTTTTAATTTCATTGCCGAGAAATTCAAAATTACAATTGAATGGTGCTCTAAACTTTTTGAGCTTTTTTTGGAAATTTTTGACAAAAAAACAACGTTTTTTTGGCTCGCGCTCCCCCTGAAAGTTAGAATAAATTGGCGCCGAAGACGCTTTTAAAAAACGTTTTGAGTCGGTCAGACAAGAATGGATTTCTTAAAAAGTATCAAAGTGGGACCCTTTGGGTCGGCAGGGAGCCGAATCCCTGAGAGGGGGGCGCCCGCCACCCCAACCCCTTAAATCCGCCCCTGGCTTCAATGTGATGTCAATCGATCTTGTACCTTGCGTCTTCATAGTACTCCTTGATTTTGTGCGAAAAATTACTTGTTTTGTTCCCGCAATCCGCTATTGAAACAAAAATTAATTTAACCCTTGCTTACTTAGGTAAAACCAAAAGTAGGTTTTCTTTTCTGTCAGAATTGGAGAGATCATTATATACCAGGCTGACAAAAACCATGGCAAAAAAACACTGAGCAATGCGCGCCACGGGATCAGAAGAAAAAGTATAACAAATGATGCTATAATTTTTTTTCAATCGACAAAAAATGTTACCAGTGGGATTTTCCTTCGAATTTCACTCAAAAGGCACTGTTGGATATGTCCGAACCTTTTTGTACTGTGATCTTTAATTGAAATAGTTACCATTATTGAATTCAAGGACCAGTTTATGAAATAATAGTCCTATTTGTCAATTAAACTCAAAATACTTTGGTAATCGAAATAGTTAGCACCCATTTAGTCAATTTTGATGCACCTAAAAATTTTATATTCGGTTATTTTTTGTTCACTGTCTTAGTCAATAATGTTAACTGTACCATGATAATTTTTTTGTTGATGATACTGCTGTACAGACTACAGAAAACTATAACAAAAAAGTTGTCAAAAAGCTCTGGTTGGTGTCACTAAATGGACACCAACCAGATTTTGATGCACCTAGCAGATTTTGACAACTTTAAATCTTATTTTGTACAATTGATTACTCTCGGTTATAATTGTACGATTTTTGAAATGATAAGCTAATAATAAATACAGATATAAATCAACTTTTGACAAAAGACAGTTGGAATTGACAAAACAAACATTGACAAAAGACAGTTGGAGTTGAGTCATTGAACGCAAGTGAACAAAAACAATAATATTCGATGTTTAGGAAAACAAAAAGATTGAAAGTTTTTTTTTATTTCTGGAACAATTCATGTGAGAATAATTGTTTCGTTAAAGTTTTATCCAATTTGAGAAAACTGGATCATAGATAAAGTTTTTACATTGCTGGGAAATTCAGAAACTAAATTTCAATTATGAAAGGAATATTCAATCTCGTATTTTATGACATTTACACTTTCACTGCTCAAACTGGAGTTTGCTTGCCATTCGCCAAAGGAAAAATGGAACTTAAAATTAAATCGAAAATGAAACAACAAAAGTTAAAATTGAGCCTAAAAAGTCTTATGACTTTTCCTAAAAAAAAAACAAAACAAACATTCAGGATCTATATAAAGCTACTTTCAACTATTCTTAACAGAAATATCAATTACTTTTGTTTTTTACGATAACCGAGCGTCTGCATTGATAAAATATTAGGCAATGGAAGATACTTAAACGAGATTCAACTTAGCTCAAACAGAATTTGCGAAATGATTTTATTACCCTACAAAGTGTTTTAAAACAATTTGATTGATAAATGGGTAAGCAAAATTAATTTAGAATTATTGAAAGACGAAAAAACCATTCAAAAAATTTGAAATTTTGAAAAGTGTAGTCATTCAATAGAACATATTAGAGATCAAAAACTAGTCAATAAAGCTGAAACTAGTAAGAGACATTTGAAGTTCGCATTTGTGCAAGGATAAGAAAAAAGTTTTGAACGTGGGTCTCCCTGTAGCTTGCATTTTCCTATTTTTTCAATATCTTGGCCAAATGGTTAGAACA
This sequence comes from Symsagittifera roscoffensis, assembly GCF_963678635.1. Taxonomy (NCBI): domain Eukaryota; kingdom Metazoa; phylum Xenacoelomorpha; order Acoela; family Convolutidae; genus Symsagittifera; species Symsagittifera roscoffensis. The sequence continues at coordinate 27,414,490 of NC_087071.1, read as the reverse complement.
AGTTGAGTGACGTTTTATAGAAATTACGTATGAGGTATAAAAGTAGAGTAATCAATGTTTTTATCTTAGAAGCTAAGCATCAGGCTTTTGCTCAGTTCAAGGTTAACTAGAAATTTGAAAACACCATCGTTAAAAATTTAAATATCTTTAAATTAAACTTTGTAGAAAAGACCAAATTTTTAAAAAGTAATCTGGTTTGAGTTAATAATCATACACGTCAGACTGGAAAACTGAAATGTTAAAGATTTTACGAAAACAAGATTTAAAAATATATTTCAAATTGGTTTTGAAGGTGCAACAAAAGCATAACATGCAATTAGCTTTATTACTGTTCCGACCATTGAAAATGGGGAGGATCTTTGTTTTCGGGTGTGTTTTAGTTTTATATCTTTATGTTTTCATGCAAAATCAGCTATCACAAAAAATCATCAGAGAGAACTCAGAAGAATATCATATTAAAGACATTTCAGTCGTGATTCAAAGATACTTTAAAGAGTTCAAAACGATCTCCCAGTGCCGGGAAAAACTTGTATGAGTTTTGACAATAATTTCAATTTCGAGCGATAAAATTTGTTTGTTAAAATAGTTTTAGGCTTGCAAAACTTGATTTGCTATCGGGAAAATCAATTGGGATGTTTCTATCATCGCTTTGTTGACAACAAAAATTTTCATAAAACCAATTAAACCAATTGTACAAAAAATTTTAAAAAAAACTAAAAAGTTTTATTTTTGTTTCCATTTTTTGTTTGGTGTTCATTTTTTGAATACAAATTTTGTCAATCATGCCGTATTCACTAAATCTCTACGCGATCTTATAGCTTTGAAATCACTCCACCTACTAATCACGACACTAACTTGAAGAAAAAGTCCTTTTCTATTTTTTAAGAATATGGTCGGAACATTCGCTGCTACTTGCACAGCAGCCGGCTATACAGTCCTGATTTAATTTATCCGGACAAAATGAACAAAACTGGAACTTTCAAACACGTTTATCTCCACGTTTATCCCAAATTGGGTTAAGATTAGACCAAAAGTGAAGAGAACAAAATTTGCTTAGAATTTTATCAGAATTGATATAGTGCAATTTTTTATCCGAATTTCTCAACCAAAATCTTACCCCAGAAGTCAGTCAATTTGGCTTATTTTGATTAATCAAAAGTTACGCTGAAACTACTTTGTTAATTGATGTGAAATATTGATCACAAGAAGCCTCTTACACAGTCCATCAAAGTTCCAGAGAAGTTGAAACTCCCAAAATTTGAGTAAATTATTCAAAACATCAAGCAAAAAAATTTTCTTTTTTACAGCTTTTTGGACGCTTAACTCTTCCTGAGCTTTGTTGGGCTGTGAAAGAAGCTTCTTGTGATATATATTTGTCATCATTTAACAAAGTATTTTCGACGTAAATTTTGATTAACGTCTTTGATTTCTCTTCACTTTTTGTCTCATCTTAACCCAAATTGGAGAAAAAGGCGTTTAAAAGTTCAAGTTTTGTTCGCTTTCTCCGGATAATTTAAAGCAGCACTGTAGTTGTTTTTATTTAATTTGATACGTGCCTTTAAAAATAGACTTTGTTGTAATTTTTATTATGTTGAGCGTTTGCTTCTAATTCAAGCGTTCTGTTTAAACAGTCTTTTGAAACGCGACTACAAGTTTTAAAATATTTGTGGTATAGTTAACGTATCAAATTAAGTAATTTAGCAGTTACTGATAATCTCAACAACACGTGTACTTTGAAGCCATCAACTGCTTAAAAGGTAAGATGCTTTTTCTAATAGATCATAAGCGAAATTATTAGATTTTTGACATAGTCACATGGCTAATCACGATTTTCAAAAACAATCAGCTAACTACTTCTGTTCAACTGAATCAATTTATGCACTTTTCGACTATTAATTTTCGGAGCAAACTTAGCAAAAAATGTAAATTTTTTGTAGATTGAGATTTTTTTGTTTTGATGGTAATACTTGATCCATTGGCGTAGCTAAGAGTTTTTTGAGCAAAATTTAGATAAAAAACTGGGGCGTTTGCACGCTCCTCTAACACTACTGGAGTATTTCAACAAAAAATTTACCAAAAGAGCGGATCATTTTGTGAAAATTTGTGAAAAAGAAAGTTTGTTATTATTAAATATGTAATCATTTTAGGCAGGGGCGAATCTAGGATTTTTTCGAGGGGGCGGGAGGATTTTCAAAAAATTTTCGAAAATTTTGTCGATTTTTTTTAGATCGACCAAAGTGATTTTCTGAGCTCTTCAAAATCACTATGAAGACCCCATTTTGACCAATTTTTTCTGCGCCGCAGGTAATTTTTGAAAAATGCGGAAAAATGCGTTTTTAGGCAATTTTTGGAAAGATTTGACCAAAAAATCGCGTTTTTTCAGTGCGCACTCACTCCTTAAATTTAGTATATCTTGGCACCTAAGGCGCCTTTAGAAAAACTCAAAATAGCACAAAGGGTCCCACCTTTGTTCTATTTTGAGATTTCCGTTTTTGGCTGACTGACCATAAAGCTTTTCTAAATCTGCCTCTGATTTTAGGAGGTTTTGCGGCATGGCGTATATTGGAATAAAATATGAGCTCCACAAGAAGAACTCAATCAGCCTGTGGTGTCGAGAGTGTTGCAAAGGAGTGTGCGTTGAATGCATGGAAACTAATCATTCCAGTCACAGTATCGAGAGTTTCAAAGAATACATGAAACAACGAGCTGCTCTAATTCTGAACAAAGTACCAGCTGCTGACTAGAAACTTGAAGAAATTGAAAGACAATTTGAACAAAACCAGGAAACGATAACTGGTTTGAAACGAAAGCTGGAAGAATGTGAGAAGCAGACCTCCGAAATAACCATTCTGAAGAAAAGTTTGAGACGCATAGTTGACATGAAACAATCGTTAGAAACTGTGGTCAACGGAGGAGGAGTTATTAATAATGAAATGCTTTCCATTTTGAAGAGTGATCTAATACTTAAATTGAACGTCAAAAAATTTGTGTTTACGATTGAAGAAAATTTTGCAGATATCAATTCGCTTAAAGAAAAATCCTGGGAATCCTCTTATCGAGCATATGGTAAGTTTAATCTGCAAGCCGAGCTTCGTTATTCGTTTTTCGAGGGAACTTCATGGTTGGCTGCTTTTCTAGGTGTTTCACCTCGGGAGAGAGTTGACTTGAGTTGGGAAATTAGGTTGAGATTTAAACTACATATTATAAACCAGTCTGGGAAAACATTTACATTACCTAGCTCCAAACGACCTAGTTTATTCAACAAAACTTACAGATCTTTTGGTTACAATAGTTCCATGAAATGGGACACTCTTCTGAAGTCAAATCTAGGTTGGCATAGACACTATTGCATCCGAATGAGAATAGAGATTCTAGAAAACTTTGACAAAAAACAGATATATTCAGACAAAATCTAACATCAAAATATTGAATATCAAGATAGCAAGCTTGTTGAACTGCGCAGAAACTATTTGATGTGAGAAACCACTTTGATGAACTTTTTGATATTTGACATGAGAAATCACTTTGATAAATTGATATAAATTGCTTAAATAGGCTAAAAATGATTTTTCTCTAACTCTTTCTTCAGTCCTTTCAGTCACCTTAAAAGATACTTATAACCGGCTGAGTCTCGCTGAATTTAGTCTTTTCTATGAAAATTTTGAACGAACTTCTACAGTAATATGTTCAAAACGAAAGTTTATACAGTGATATCAATTTTCGATGAACCAAAATAGCAAGTGTACTTAGCAAAGAAAATAGCAAAGAAATAGCAAAGAAAACTTTATACAGGTGTTTAAACCTGCAATTTGTTTTGTTCTGGCCATTGTTTTTTTTGTTTATAGTATGTGTGCTATTCAATTTTTTTTTCGGTAAATTGGAATTGTTCGATTCTCGTTTTTCTGCTCAATTTTTGTCGGCTTAGTTGCCACATCACAGATTTTCCTTCAGCTGTAAGCAAGTAAGCAAGTATCTTGGTTTCATGTTCATTGTAGTTTCAGGGGAAACTTCAAGTATCTAAAGTTTTTTATGATTACGAGGCCAAACTGTACTTTGGTGTGTATAGGTCTCTGGAACCCATACTTTGGTGTGTATAGGTCCCTGGAACCCAAAGACAAATCTTTAAAAATGCTTTAAAAAAATTTCGGAGCGATCAAATAGAATGAAACAACAAATGAAGAACACAGAGAGCGTCTTTGATGCGGAATTAGTTTACAGTTGTAAAAATACACAGCTTGGGTTCGTAATCAAGAGTTTTTTTTTCCGGTGAACTGGTGTCTGCTCAAATATAATCGACTTTGTTTCCGCTTCATTGGTTTTTTTCGTTGCTAGTTTATAATTCAAATGTTATGCCTGGCATCTTGGCCTAGAATTCCTATTTGATAAAAATAGGTATTATGAAAACGTATCGAAATGGTTTTTACTTTTTTGAGACGCTTTGGTAAGTTGTTTCACTTTTGCAAAACTTTTAGTTATTATCAAAACGATTCCAGCAATTTTCATAACAAGGGTTTTAATGGAATAACCTCATACTCTTTTATGAAGCTGCATACGTCCCTAGTCTCTTTTAAATTTGTCCTCTGTCTACAGCTTTGCAAAAGTCTGTTGGGAGTATTGAAACCATTTAAATTTTTTTTTCGTAAATTCCCCGACGAAGTCTTAAAATTTATACTTGAATTAGTTAAATAGGTCCCAAAGCTCCCCTGCATACGCGGCTCCGCCAAAACATTTGTTAGATTTAAAGTTATGACTCTCGGAATTGTCAGAACTCTTGATGTTTTGTACCATTTTTCGAATCTCTTTGACTTTTTGCAAAAACTACTCTCACAAATCTGAAATTGTGGGTTCAACGGAGATAACAGAAAAAGGGAAACTTTCTGCTTTTGCAGTTATTCACATCTTTTCTACACCAAAAGTAATTGACTTCGGAAAAATCAAAATTTTGATTATTCTAGTCATTTTCATAGTTTTATGAGTTTTCTTGAAAATTACCCTCTCATATCTGAAAATTTGGGTTCGAATCAAAAGAAAAAGTTGTGTGAAGCTAAGTGTCTTTGTAAATGCGACTACGCCATTTTTTACATACAAAAAACTTATGGCCTTCGGAAAAATGAAAGTTTTGGTTTTTTGACTATATATTTTGAATTTTTTGATTAGTCTGGAAAACTACCCTTCGAAATCTGAATTTTTGAAATCAATGAAAAAACAAGCTGCATGGATTTTTTCTGCACAAACAAACACGCCTATTTTTTTTTTAAAAAAAGTTTTGATTCTCAGAATTGTCAAACTTTGATATGTTGACCGTGTTATGGACTTTATTCTTATTATCCTGCCATATCTGATATCATAGGTATATTCTAAACAAATACTTTTAAATTTAACAACACCCATTTTTTCAAACGAACAAAAACTTTTGAAACTTTGACTTTGTTTTGTATCTGAAAAACTACAGTGCCAATTTTCAGGTTAACTGTTCAATCGAGAAATCTTAGTTTTCAGAATCTTCTTTAGGCTAGCGGGCATGACCTGCTTATGCAGAAAAAGCGTTGAATAGTTTTCTGCCGAAAGTTTCAATATTTCAAAAATATTTACTCTTCCCACGTACTTTAGTAAAGAAACAACTAAGGTTATGGATAAAGTCCAATATTTGATATATCACATTTCAAATATTGTGTAACAAAATCAGTGTAACAAAATAAAAAAAAATAAAACAGCAAACCAAAGTTTTAACTGGGTCTCAAGTTGTCTTTTATAGACATCACGAAAATTTGCTTCACCTAATTTTTTCAACTTGTTTCGTTTTTTTTTGAATTTTTATGTTACTTTTTAGTCTTTGTTTTATCCCAACTGGTGCAAGGCTCAGCTTCGTCGCTGTGTTTTTAAACCCTTTCAGTCTTCATTCGAACGACCTTGAAAAATTTTTTACAATATTGTCCCAGTAACGGAAAAAAATGTGCAGCTTTGATTTTAAAATAAAAACTAGAGCAAATAAAGGGATCGAGCAGGCTTGCAATATATTTTTTCCATAATAATTATGGGCCACAAAAACTCATGTCAAGTTAAATTGGTTTTTAGCGCCATTTTATGAATCAAAAATTCAAAAACTTTTGATATTTTTCAAAAATTGTTCCGAGCTTTCTTAAAAGTCATTTCTTGAAGAAACTGTTGTTTAATCTGCCTAATCAACTATGACTGATAATATCCCTAATTCGATCTTTTTATCACGCCAAGCAGAAAAATTGAAACCAATTTGAAAAAAAAAAATTTTTTTTTTGTCTTTTTACAGACTATGATTGGAACACTCTGTGATATATACCCAGTAACAGGCTACTTTTGCTCGTAATTGATTTTATAACGTTTTTTTCACGTCTTTGCTGCTACCTATGGAATGAAGATATAAGATTGAATTTCGAAAACGTACTAAAAACTGGTTGAAAAGATTTACCCGGATCAAAATTTGATAAAATTGTTTTGAAGAGGTTTCATAGTCATCTCACCAAAATATGTTTCAAAAGTGTTCTAGGTGTTTAATCATTCTCGCAAGCAGAACAAGAGTTTTGAGGTTTTAGCCTCAAATTATTTCCTTGGAAAATTTAATACGTGGAACTAACCTTTTGGCCGGGAAAATACAACAGACAATTTAATCAGTTACTTGCTCCGGCGTCAAAAAATTTTGTACTTATTTTGACAAAAGAGACAAACACAGTCTTGGGCGCTTGTATCAGAAGAGTGGACATAATATAAAACAAAGCTTATGATACCAGGCCGTGTAACTCTTTCAAGTCATTTTCCTGTCATTTTTCTGCGGCTTAACACCTAGGGAAAACTCATAAGGTTCTCGAGGATCTAATTTGAGCCCAAAAACTTGATTTGTTTATGTTGCTTGCGAGGATGATTCTACAACAAGAACAACTCTGAACAAGTCTGAACAAGAGCAACGTGATTTCATCAATGAACATGATTTCATCTTGTCTCAAAATTTGAACCCTATAAATTAATTAATTCCAGAGGAAACGAAAAAAAAATGAAGAATAAATTTGCTTATACTAATCAAAACGTGTAATTTTTGTGTCCCGTGACTTTACTTGATTATCTTCTGCAGTTTGCTCAAAATAACCTATTCAGTTTGGTTTCCAACCTAAAACAATTTTTCTCATTTTTGGGCAAAAAAAACTTAAGAACAGCATTATCAAGAATAATTAACCAGAAAAGCGTGTGTTTGGAATGATTTAAAAACTGCTAAAATTGTCTACCAAAATGTCACATAAGTCAAAGTCCAAACAACTCAATTTCAATGCAAAGTTGATAAAAGGTCGCTGGAACAATTGTCTAAAAGTGTTACAATCGATTAAAATTAATTGGAACCTATCAATATGATGTTTTATTTTCAATGAAAAATGCAATTTATATTTAAAAAATCATCTGTTTTCAATTTTATTCATTCCGAAATCAGATTGAGTAATGATTGATTATAAATTGGTTATAAATTGTTCGATATTTGAGGTTACTTTGATATGAAAATTTAGTTTAAAATTTCAGTTTTTGATGGACTAGAATAGACTTTTCTTAGTTTTAAAATTACTTATACTACAATTATAACAAAATTGATTATCATTGTTCGAAATAGGATTGGCATAGGCATAGTAAACTTGAGCTGTTGCAAAATCCGCGATTATAAAAGAAATCCGCAAATTGTAAGCATAACCGACAAATTGTATGCTGAATCCGCATTTTTTGCGGATTCCAGTATTATATATAATTACGTCTTGAAATAAAATTTTCTAAATTAAATCTTTTTTGTGTGTCATCAACATTTTCTATCTCATTTACTACCAACAATTTGATCTCACCGTAAATCTCGCTTTCCCAGCCTTCATGAGTAAAATTTTTCAACTTCTCATACCTAGTAAAAATGCAATCACATATGTCTTCATGCAATCACAAACAAAAGATAAAATGTTCATAGTAAAAATGTAAAAATGCAATCACATATGTCTTCATGCAATCACAAACAAAAGATAAAATGTTCATAGTTCTAGAAAAATATCATCAACTTTTACAGAACGAAAACATGAAAGCAGCCCCAGATAAATCACACTTTTTCTTAACACGCGTAAAATTTCTTGGAAACATCATAGAAAAAGACACTATAACCCCACTGAAATCACGAATTGATGCAATTCAAAACCTCGAACCACCAACAAATAAAAAGAAAATCCGAGATTTTCTGGGAATGTTAAGTTTCTTAAGTAAATACGTATTTAAAACGCAATTGTACTTAAGACCATTCTAAAACATTCTTAGACAACAAATTAATGGACAACAGAACATCAAACACGATTTGAAGAAATCAAAAAACTTCTCACTGAACAAATTTCAAACACAATCCCAGATCCTAATCAACCATTTTATGCAAGGTGCGATGCTTCAATTTTTGGCATCGGAGCAGCATTATTACAATCCCACAATAGCACAAATAAAATGAATCTTATATCAGCAAACTCTCGCCTATTTACACAAACTGAATTACGACTCTCTACTCTTTTGAGAGAATGCACAGCTATTATATATACTTTAACAGAATATGAATTTTTGATACTTGGACCCAAACATCCTCCAATTTTATTTACAGACCATAAACCTATCATATTTCTTTTTACACTAAAATCAAATCCAAACCATAGAGTTTATAAATTTCAACTACTTTTAATGAAATTTCCAAACCTACACGTAGTATGGACAGCAGAAAAAAAACTTGCACTACCTGACACTCTTTGTAGAAATACACCACCTGGACTAATAACAAGAAAAACAACAGTTGAAATACCACAAAATATAAAAAATTCTATCTCGCTAAAGATGAAACTTCACCACGATTAGAATGCAAATACGCAGAAAAAACTGACATAGAACTATCACAAATAAACCCTCTTCAACATTGTCCAATCTATTTAGATTGTCAAAACAACCATTGTGAAGTTGATTTATTAGGCACATCTACATTCAAGCAGATATCATATTCACATTGGATCAAAAATAAAACTCAACAAAAAAGAATTAAACAACAACCACATAAAAAAGACCCATTTCCTTTAATAGAAAAAGAAAACATAACAGAACCAATAAATTTATTAGGACCGTTACCAAACGATTCAAAACACACGATAAAACAAGTTTTTAACCTACTTGACCCACTTGACACCATACCCCTATCAAAACTCGAAATAGAAAACATTTTCCTACCAACAACAGAAAAAATCACACAAGAAAAATTACAGAAATATCAAAACCTTGATCCCGTCATCAGACATCTTAAATAATGGCACAAATATAAAACTAAACCAACAAAAGCTGATACCACAACCTTAGGAAACAAAACACTCCTTAGATACTTCAGAAAATTCAAACACACCACTATAAATGAAAACACAGACATTTAGAATATCAAACACCTGATTTAAAAAAACCATGTCTACCTTTAATTATGATATTGATAGCATTCAATACTTCACACACCTTAAATACAGAAGGACATTCCGGATCAGAAAAAACGTATTCTAATTTTGTAAAAAAATTTTATTTCCCCAATGCACCAATTTGGATCAAAGTATTATGCCACGATTTTATAATATGCCAATTAAATAAACCCTATCCAAATCAAAAACAAATCGCAGAAAAACAAGATTAAAATACAGTCTTTATTTTAACCACAGAATATCATTTGACACGAAAGGACCAATTTCACCATCCTCAGAAGGAAACTCATATATAATGGTAATTGTTGATACATTCACACATTTTGTAGCACTTAACCCAGTACCCTTTTGTAATTGTTATTATGCATATACAACACTCTACAAACACTGGTTAGCTAGTTTCGGATTACCCGAACTCCTAGTCAAGGACAATGGCACTGAATTTGTTAATAAGGATATCATCACATTAATCCACTTATATAGTTTTAAACATCTCATGCACCTTGGACAAATGGATTAGCCGAAGGTATGAACCGTTCATTACAAAAAAACCTCAGATGTATCATTAATGGAAATGATACCCGATATACTGAATGGTGAACAGATGTAATAGTGTTTCCACTATCATATAATTCAAAAATCACAACAACACTAGGAATTTCACCATATGAAATGGTATTTAACCAAAAACAAGGTAAACCAATAATGTTTACAGCAAACGCCCATAAAAGGGCACAAGGTTATTGTCAACCAAACAAAGATTCAATTTGTTAAAATTTACCACTACATACCCATTATGAAGACCACTTTCATCATCCACAAATTTTAAACTTAGCTTCCGGTACACACAGAGAATGGATTTTAAATAAAGATAAAAAAACACAATGAAACTTATCGAAAAATAACAAAAAAATTGCTACAAAGACAAAACAAAAAAATACCAAATCAATTCACGCTTGCACCAGCAACAGATTTAAAAATAGGAACATTTGTTTTAATTCTCAATTTTACGACACAAAAACGAATTTCTAAAAAACTCCAACCACTCCAAAAAGGACCATACCAAATAATTGAGAAACCCACTGAAGTCACATACAAATTAAATGACACAAATAAAAAACAAATTATTCAACATCGAAACAACCTATTACCCTATTACCCAAAAGAAAATGCACTCCGTGAATTAACACAATTATATTCTTTCACAGGTTTAAAAATTGTTCAAAACAATTCAGGAACTGAATTGAATCACCACACTGATGAATACAAAAGTTCAAAAACAGATCAACAAAAAGAAGTTTCACACATCCCCTAAACAAAAAAAAACAAACATCTCAAAAAGATAGAAAAAATTGAAAAATGACAAAAAAAACCTACCACAAGATCAAAAAGAAAACTCTGAACAAAGAGAATTATCACGACTTAGAAGTCAGCCACGGAAAAACTATAAAAACCTTCTTTCCACAATCAACAATATTGAAGAAAGTTGAATTTAAAAAATAACTTTCAATTTCTTTTTCTATCATCTTCTTTTAAATTTTTCGACAAAACACATTTTCAAAATAACATGCTGAAAAACATTCGATTAGAACTAGTTCAAAATCAGCCAATAGAAATCATCCCGAATAATCACTTTATTTATAGCGACACGACTTCTTTAGCCGACAGATATTCATCTCTAAACATAACTATAACTATAATTTCAAGACATCCAGTTCAAAAATAAGCAAACCGCAACAAAATGACAACTGAAACAAATATAATCTCAATATTACAACCCTCCCCTATCAAGCAGAACAAAGATCAACAATATTTTCGCAACTTAGCACTCAAAAACCCTCCAAGCAAAATTATTAAATTAGCCTAAAGAACAAAAAGCATAAGATCATTTGGCCTAAAGTACGAATATTTTTTTGGACACCCCCGATTATTCCGTAAAGAAAAACAAAACTAAGAAGATCTCCGCGACACCTCAAAATAACCCCTCAACAACACTTGACGAAATCCAACCCACTTGTCAAAAACCAATAAATAATCCAACCGCACTCGAATTTAGCCCCCCAAAATTGAAAAAAATTCGAGAAACCAAATCATTTCTTAAATGCTTCTTTCAACAACAGTCACAAAATTTAAACAAATTTTTTCAAATTTTTTCGCAAAATTTTCAAACCTTCTTAAATTTTTTTATAAATTTTTAAACTGATATCATAGAAACCCTATTCATCCTTCTCATAATCTTTTGCAATCTTTTTTAAAATTTTTATTCACTCTTCGATGTATATATATCCCGTTCCACAATCCTTGAAAACCTCCTCAGTTAAGATAATTTAATAACTACTTTAATGTTTCGCAATCTCTTTAGTAGAACAGATGTTTTTCTATTATTTGTATTTTTTGTCACATTTTTAACATCACTAATTCTTGCAAAATGTAAAAGTATAAAAAAGGCAATCATCACATTCGCATTAGCTACCATTCTCTTGATTTTTTTTATTGAAGAATATTGGAATAAACATAAATTTTCATCATAAAAAGTTCCACTCCCAAAATTTTTTCAAAATTGCTAATCAACAACCCCCACACCAGTCCTTACCAGCAACATCCCTAGAAAATCCAGCAACACCCACAAGTACCCAAAATCCTCAATCAACTACACGCATTTCTTTTCAAGAAAATCCATATAATTTTGAAGAAAGACACGCACGGTTATCTGAACCATTAGAACCAGTTATCCGCCAAGCACCATTAAGCGAACCGCAATACGAACCAACATATAACATATACCCACATCTACAAATAGATTTTAACAGAGTAAGACACATAAGTCAAAATCAAAACACACTCGAAATAAATAGACAAATTATACATCCAAGACGAAATAGAAATTTTCAAACTCCCAGATTTTAATTTAAAATACCTCAATCACCAACATCAAGTCCCTTAGACCTTTCTAGTGGCACACTACCAGATACACCTCCAACTGCTTCAAAACAAAGCATTTCAATTATTCCTTCCGATTACACAGGTTCAACCCCCACATTTAGGAACAAATTAGAGAAAATCCTTTTAATAACCCAACAACCACAGAATGCCCTCCATATTGGGTGACTAACAAATACCCTCACGGTGAACCAAATTTAGTAAACAACCCAATTGACGTTTCATTCGATACAACACTATCTACGTTTACCGAAACAGACTATGTTTGGAGCACTTTGTGATATATGCCCAGTAACAGGCTACTTTTGCTCGTAATTGATTTTATAACGTTTTTTTTCACGTTTTTTCACGTTTTTGCTGCTACCTATGGAATGAAGATATAAGATTGAATTTGGAAAACGTATACAAGATTACAGAACACACTGCGTAGGGCTCAGTTGTGATAACTTTTGCTTTTTAAGTATCATGAAAGTTTTTTGCTCCGACCTTTGGAAAAACTGACGAAAAAATTGTTCGGTATATTTTTTTTCACTCGACAAGATTTGACGTTTTTTATATTTTTGACGAGATGTTTTTTAAACTGAAATCTAATTTCCCAAACATTAAATTTTCTTGGAAAATCTGTCAAAACCATACTAAAAAACAGTGACAAAAGTCCATTTATGAAAAACTTTGGAAGGATTAATAGAATTTTTTTTGGTGTAAAGTCTTTACCTGTGTGCATGGTTGCTTTTCCGAAATTGAACCTGGATTAACTTCAATTATTGCGAAAAATGATACTAAAGTTTCAGTTTCCGGAATAGAATGCTTGGTATGCTGAATGAGCTTTTGAATTTGTTAAAATGTTCATCCAGTTTTTTTTAAGTGGAGGTTCTGCCAAATTGTAATTATCACAGACCTTTCTGTTTTATCACTAAAATATTGAAAAAATCGTGTGAAGACCCTTCAAGACTATTTTGTGTCCTGTTTGATAGGACAAAAAGGAACATACATATAGACTTATATATATTTGAAAACAGTGTCAAGTACAGTGTCAATTACATTTTAATTTTTTTTATTACAAAATCAAGATTACAGTGTCAAGTATAATTTTGAACAAACTGTCAAGAAGTGATAGAAAAACAACCCCGATTTTTTCACAAATCGAGAAGGCTATAAGAACCCCGATTAGTAAGTACGCAATTTACAGTATTGGTTTTATTGTTTTGACTTGAAAATTACTCACAGGCAAACTTAAGCTCTATTTAAACAGAGACATTAAAAGGAAGTAACACGTCACTAAAATAGTTAAAGAAGCCAAACTTGCTAAAAGGGGTACGCAGGGCTCAGATTTGATAATTTTTCCCTTTTTGAAATTATGAAAGATTTTTGCTCCGACTTTTGGAGTAACTGAGGGAATAATTGTTCGGTAATTTTTTTTCACCAGACAAGATTTGACTTTTTTTGGTCTTTTTTGACAGAACGCTTTTTAAACTGAAATCTATTGTCACAAACAATTTTTTTTTCGGAAAATCAATTAAAAAACATAATAAAAAACAAGGCCAAAAATCCATTTATGAGAAACTTTGGAAGAACACGTAGAATGTTTTCATTTTGGTGTATAGTCCTTGCCTGTGTACTTGATTGCTTTTCCGAAATTGAACCTGGATTAACTTCAATTATTGCGAAAGATGATACTAAAGTTTCAGTTTCCGGAATAGAATGCATGCTATGCTGAATGAGCTTTTGAATTTGCTTAAATGTTCATCCATTTTTTTTTAAGTGGAGGTTCTGCCCAATTGTAATTATCACAGACCTTTCTGTTTTATCACTAAAGTATTAAAAAATCGTGTGAAGACCCTTCGAGACTGTTTTGTGTCCTGTTTGATAGGACAGAAAGAAACATACATATATACTTATATATATTTGAAAACAGTGTCAAGTACAGTGTCTAGTAGATTTTAATTTTTTTATTACAAAATCAAGATTACAATGTCAAGTATAATTTTAAACACAGTGCCAAGAAGTG
>NC_087071.1:27194992-27399866 GCF_963678635.1 Symsagittifera roscoffensis | reverse complement strand
AATCATTGCGAACGAGGATACTGAAGTTTTAGTTTCCGGAATAGAATGCATCCAGTTTTGTTCATTCAGTTTTTTTTAAATGGAGTTAAAATTCAGTTTTTTAAATGGAGTTTAAATTCAGTTTTTTTTAAATTCTGCCAAAATGATTTCTTAATTTGAAACCTATTGTCACAAACATGAAACTTGTTTGCAAAATTAGTCAAAATCATAGTAAAAAACAGTGCTAAAAGTCAATTTAAGGAAAAATTTGGTAAGAAAACATAGAAGGTTTTCATTTTGGTGTACAGTTTTTGCCGGTGTACTTGATTGCTTTTCTAAAATTGAATCTGGTTTAATTTCAATCATTGCGAACGAGGATACTGAAGTTTTAGTTTCCGGAATAGAATGCATCCAGTTTTGTTCATTCAGTTTCTTTTAAATGAAGTTTAAATTCAGTTTTTTTAAATGGAGTTTAAATTCAGATTTTTTTAATTCTGCCGAAATCTAATCATCACAGATTTTTCTGTTTTATCATTAAAGTATCGAAAAAATCATGTGATGATCCTTCGAGATTGTTTTGTGTCCTATTTGGTAGGACAAAACAAAAAATTTATATAGATATATAGATGTTTTTTTTGAACACAGTGTCAAGTACAGTGTCAAGTAAATTTTATTTTTTTTTGATTACAAAATCAAGAAAACAGTGTCAAGTATAATTTTGAACACAGTGTCAAGAAGAGATAGAAAAACAGCTCTGATTTTTTTTACAGTTCGAGAAGAGTATAAGAAGCCTCATTAGTAAGTGCGTAATTTACGTCATTTTTTTTATTGTTTCAATTTGAAAATTAATCACAGTCAAACTTAAGCTCTATTTAAACAGAGACATAAATATAAAATATCACGCTGCTAACGTGGTTAAAGAAGACGAAAATGCTAAAATAGGTAGGTTAAGGCTGAGATGTGATAAGTTTTGCTTTTTCAGAAACACAAAAATTTTTTGCTCCAACTTTTGGAGAAACTGGCGGAATAGTTGTTCTGTTTCTTTTTTTCAATTGAGAAGGTTTGACTTTTTTACTTGTCCTTTTAAAAGAAATGTTGTTTAATAACTGAAATCTATTGTCATATATCTCTGGGTCAAATTTCAAAAAATTTTTACTTTACCTTTGACTGATTTTTTGCAAAGCAATAGAGATTTGCAAAGCGATTAATTTGTGTCAATCTGAAGGGAGTGCGGGCTCCGAAAAAATGCTATTTTTTTAGGTCAAAACCTTCGAAAAAATTCTTTAAAACGCTGTTTTTGGCCCTTCTTCAAAAATTTGTCAGATTTCAGAAAATCATATTGGTCGAGGTAAAAAAAATGTCGGCAAAAATCTGTAATTTCTTTTGAAAATTCGCCAAC
Source organism: Symsagittifera roscoffensis (assembly GCF_963678635.1). Taxonomy (NCBI): domain Eukaryota; kingdom Metazoa; phylum Xenacoelomorpha; order Acoela; family Convolutidae; genus Symsagittifera; species Symsagittifera roscoffensis. The sequence continues at coordinate 27,398,488 of NC_087071.1, read as the reverse complement.
CCCTCTCAAAAAATCTTGGATCCGCCCATTACGATATTAATCAAGTTTTTTCCCGTTTGAATTGATTTAATATTTCCTTGAATGTCACGAATATATGTGGAAAATTTTTTTTCTTCAAACTTGCTCTAATTTAGCAAAATTATGTCAAACTTTCAAATTAGGATCGTTTTCAAAGCATCTAAGAGTTTCAAAATTTGCCTATTGGCGCTATTTGGAAAAATTTTAAGGTCGGTCAGTCAAAAATGGATCTTCAACAGTATCAAAGGAGAACGAAAAAGTATGATAAATTTGTCATATTTTTGAAAGTATCAAAACCATTGAGAAACAGTGCCAAAAGGCCATTAAGAAATTTTTTGGAAGGTCTGCTAGAAATTTGTTTTCTTGGAGTATGGTTCTAGACTGCGACCCCCAATACTTTCCCAAAACTGAATCTGGGTTCATTTCAATTATTGCAAACTGATGTATAGTTTCCGGAATTGGATACTTGGCATGCTGAATGTTTTTTTTGAATTTAATTAAATTTGATTTCGGCTTTTTTCACTTTTTTTCATAGCAAAAATTCGGCCAAATGGTGATTATCACAAATTTTTCTGTTTTATCATTAAAATATCCAGAAAAAAAATCTTGTGATGATACTTCGAGCTTGTTTTGTTTCCTATTTGATAGGACCAAAAGGGAAAATATATATAAATATTTTTGAACACAGTGTCAAGTACAGTGTCAAGTACATTTATTTTTGTGAACACAGTGTCACGAACACAGTGTCGCGTACATTTCTGAACGGAGTGTCAAGAAGAGATAGAAAAACAACCTTGTTTTTTTTACAGTTCGAGAAGATTATAAGAAGCCTCATTAGTAAGTGCGCAAACTACGTTGTTTGTTTCATTGTTTTAATTTGAAACTTAATCGCAGTCAAACTTATGCTCTATTTGAAGAGAAACATTTAAAATGAAATAAGACGCCGCTAAAATGGTTAAAGAAGACAAAAGTGCTAAACTTTTTCTTGAAACACAAAGATTTTTGCTCCAACTTTTTGAAAAAGTTGGCGGAATAATTGTTTGGCTGGTTATTTTTTCTTTTGACTTTTTGACTAGTCTTTTCTGACGAGATTTTTTTTCGTAAACTGAAAACTATTGATGTTCTGAGGTCAAATTTCAAAAAATTGAAACTTTATCCTGGATTAATTTTTGTAAAGCTATAGAATTTTCCAAAGCGATTTTTTCCGCCACTTGGTACTAATTTTAAAAGGGAGTGCGCAGGCCGAATTTTTTTTAGGTCAAAACCTTCCAAAAAGTGCCTTAAAACGCTTTTTTGGCCTTTTTGAAAACGTTGCTTGCTACCCAGAACTTTTTAAAATCAAGATGGGTCTTTATGATGACTTGACAGAGCTCCGAGAATCATATTGGTCGCGCAAAAATAAATGTCGAAAAAATGTCTGATTTTTCTTTTGAAAACACGTGATCTCCCCTCGAAAAAATCTTAGATCCGCCCATGGCGATATAAATCAAATTCCCTCCCGTTATAGTTGATATTTTCTCAAAGATCACGAATATATCTGGAAAAAAAAAATTTTTTTTTTTCGTAAAACTTGCTCTAACTTTGCAAACTTATGTCAAACTTTCATTGAAGATCATTTTCAAAGCGACTAAACTTTCAAAATTAGTCTATTGGCGATATTTGGCAAAATTTTAGGGTCGGTAAGCCAAAATTTGATGTTCAACAGTATCAAAGGAGGACTATATGAGTGGACAAGGGGTCCAAAATTTGACAGAGGTAAGGGGCAGCTCCTTTCACTCAATACAATACGCAACTATGTGTGATAACTTTGTCATTTTTTCAAATCAATAGAGAGACACATTGCCAAAAGTGAGAGGCAGTTAAGATATTTGGAAGGTCTCTTAGAAAAATTTTCTTTTTGGAGTACGAAGGTCCAAGCCTGTGACCATCAATGCTTTCCCAAATTTGAATCTGGATTATTTTCAGTTTTTGTGCAGAAGGATAATGAATTTATAGTTTCCGAATTAGGATACATGCTATGCTGAATGAAGTTCGAACACATTTAATTTTGATTTCAGCTTTTTTCACTTTTTTTCATGGCGCAGGTTCTGCCAAATTGTAATTATCAAAGACCTTCATATTTTATTATTAAAATATCAAAGATTTATCATGTGAATCTCCTTCAAGTTTTTTCTCTATTTGATTGACAAAATGAAAAATGTTTTTATTTTTTTTGAACACTTTGTCAAGTACATGCAATTAGTAACAAAAGTTAAAGTATTTATCGTTGTTGAGTTATTATCAAAAACACATCAAGTTGAATTTAATGTGCTGGAGAAAGAGATAGATACCTTGATTTTTTCACTGTTTGTGAAGATAATAAGAAACCCCATTAACAAGTGCGCAAACTACATTGTTGGTTTCATTGCTTTGTTTTGATTTTCAATCTTAGTCAAACTTGAAATTTGTTTAAACAGAGACAATAATTTTTGAATAACACGCCGCTAAAATGGTTAAGCAAGCCGATACCGCTACAAGGGGTAGGTAACACTCAGATCTGATATCTTTTGTTTTTTCAGCAATTTAAGAATTTATTGTTCAATTTTTCAGAAAAAGTGACCGAATACTTGTGTCTTTAACTTTTTCACATGCAAGATTTGATTTTTAACTAGTCCTTTTTGAAGAAATATTTTTTATTAACTATTGTTAACTGAAAGCTGCTGATGTCTTGAGCTCAAAATTTGTTAAAGAATAAATTACGAGTAATTGTTTTTTGCAAAGCTAAAGAAGTTTGAAATTTGCCGATTTGGTTAGTTTAGGATAGTCAACGCGTGAGATACTGCGCGCTAGTAACTAATGAGCAACTTACTTTTCTGGCTCATAAATTGTTCGTAATTGAATAGAAGCCTGCCGTGCTGCTAACTAAATCAATCACTTTGTACTTTATATTGCTAGTGTGGAATGATATTTAAGAAAAATCAAATTTGTTTTTAAAACTGATTTATTTTTTCCTGATTTTTATCATCATTTTTTCGAATTCGAACGCTACTCTCTAAACGTTAAAATTCAGCCGGAAAATTGAAGCGTCGCTGCAATAAAAACAGACTCGTTTTTGTTGCAATCTGACCTTTTTAGGCCATTAAACTCATAGTTCTTGACAATTTAATGGATTTTTCATCTAATTGATTTTGTGAGTTTCGTGCAGGAAAAAGCAACCGCGCTTGCTTTTCGCATCTTAGTTTTGTTGTTTTCAACTTTTTCAACAAATTTTTCAACACTGATTCCAACAAATTATACAATAACATTTCATATAAATTTTATCAAATTTTTGCAAAAATTTGGAAAACAAATTCAAAAAAACTTTCATTTTTTGTTAAAAAACAGTTTGTTGAGCAGTTATGCAAAGTTTTTGGGAACTTTTTCCTAGCAAACTAGCAAAATTTTCTAGCATACAAAAGCATTTTTAGTCGTGAATTTTGCAAAAATTCGTCTCTCAGCGTCGAGATAATTAGGGCTGATTGATTCCGTTCATACAAGTTAACATTCTATTGAATATATCCTTGCCAATTCTGATATTTATAGTTTAAAATTTAAAATTGAAATCGTTTTTTGCTGAATCAAAATAGCCAAAAAACTGAAAAAAAAATTAAAAAAACTCTTTCTCTTTAAATCTTGTGATTTATAGCGTTCTTGCTAGTTGCAAATTAAAAAGCTAGCACTGATTTAATCAAGTTTAATGCTTGAGCTAAAAATTTAAAAACTTGTCAACAAAACTCTGTTTCGTTGTAGTCTTCTCTTTGGAACGCTATCGATTGACCAAACAGAATAGGTTGTACATCAAAAAGTTTCAAAAAATTTTATCGATTGTTTTTTAGACATTTTCTAAAATAGAATTAAAGAAAAAATTAAAAGAAAATTTAAAAATTTTTTCAAATATTCTTTAGATTTTTTCTAAAACAAAATTTAACCACGATCAAAAGGGCTTAATTCATTAAAAAATCATTCAAATTTCGGCCCTGTGATAGGTTTGGATTTTTTGAAATTTTAACTTGATACTTTCAACCAGAAAAAAGAATTTAAGCAAGCTTTATGCCAAAATTTTGCAACATACAGAATTGATGTACTAGGCACTCGTCATGATTGAGCATTTTTTAGACAATTTTGAGTTCTCAGGAGAGCTTTCGATGTATTTTGCTGAAAAGCAAGCTTGTGTCTATTTTATTTTCGAAACACAATAATTCTTTCAAAGTAAGTTCAAGTCACAGTCTAGATAAAAACTACACCACAATTATTTGGAGATTTTTAGTTTAACTTAATTATCGTGACAAAAAATAGCAGTAGCGCAGACAGCATAAGAGATTAACAACAGTCTGATGATCAAAATATTAAGGTCGAAACCAGGTCGTTCTTTGCCGACCTTGTTTTTAGAACGACCAAATTGATTTTCCGAGCTCTCCTAAACTGTTTCAAAAACGTTTTCACTCACGTAGAACAAAAGCGTTGACAAAAATTATTTTGGTTTTCTGGCAGAAATTTTTTTAAAAAACTTTTCATTTAAAGCTGCAGTATAGCTCTGTCTAAGTTACTTTGTTCCACTTGCAAGCTAATCACATAAGATAAATTTGGAATTAAGCGCACCTGAAAGTAGTTGCCAAGCTTAAAAAATTGCGCTAGTTTCTTGCAAAGGGATCTAATTTTAACTACTTAAATTTTATGGAACTCTGTATACTTGAACACCGAGAAGATTCTTTAATTCTGACCTGGAATACTTTATACGTAATATAATTTTTTGATTAGAAATTTTTTCTGAAATGTTTAAATAAAGTAGGGATTTTCTTAAAATTCATTATTACTCATCTTATTTCTGATCAGAACTTAGCTAAATCTAGGCTAATTCTAGCTAGAAAAAAGTCTCCGTCTGGGGCTCGAACTCCCGCCCTGCGATTTTTTAGCTAGATGTTCTAACAGCTAGGCCACAGTACCTGCTACTGTACGATAGTTATAGCTACGGCTATTGTATATTGTCGAAGCATGATTATCTCGTTGCAGTTGAGCAGTGAAATGATTTATGGGCATTTTTTCCATATATTGTTTATTTCTAAACTACGAAAGAAATGGATCATTTCTGTAGAGAAAATTTTATAAAATTGGCTAGGTAATATATATAACATTTTTATCTAGAAAAGCAGCCTTCGCTGGGTACGGGCATTATCTTGTGTTACATGTTGCAAAAGCTGCAAGTTTGAAATTGAGTCATATGTAAAACTAGTTGATGCCTGCAAAAAAAAACTCGTAAGATAATTCACTTGCCATGTTTTTTTGTGATTTTTTTTTGAAATTTTTTGATTTTTTTCTATCCGATTTTTCGTCAAAGCGGATTTTTTTTGTGTCCGAGATTTTTGCAATCCTTTTGAAAGTTTTGGCCAATGATGTTTTAGGTGCTGCTCTGAGCGGTAGTCAGCAGCAGACTGTTCTGCTGACCAATGGGAAAGTATTGATGGTGTTGGTATTTGCAGTGCTCCTTGGAATCAACCAGTACTTCATGATGAAAGTGTTCACAGACACCACCGAGTACACTTAATTATCGTTCGCCAGATTGTCTTAAAAATCATTCGGCTAAACGAAATCACAAAACAAACACTCATATTTCGATATTCTTAATTAAAAATTCTTCAGTAGCCTTGCTTGTGGGACGAGGGGACTTGTCAGAAAGATGGTGCAATTTTTTCAAACTCACAAATTAGTTAACAATTTACCGGGTTCAGTTACCCGACACATCTCTAGATTCTCGAAGTTCTGTCGAAGTTCATTCCGCGACTGAAAACTCTTAGTCTGTCTAGAGTTTCGTTGTAGCGGATAAATTCTCATCATGTAACGGTCGCGATAGCCTTGAACTTAGTCCTAAATGAATTAAAATCAGTCACAAGAGTCGTCTGTAAGTTAGTCGCGATATTCTGTTAGTTAGTTGTGATAGCCTTGAATCTAGTGGCAAAAGTCTCAACAAAAGGTCGCAAAATTCTAGACATAAAATAGTGGAACTAGAACTAGAGGAGAATAGTCCTGCCCATGATCTCAAATAAAAGCACGAGAAGCAAAGTTTCGAACGTTTGGATTCCTTTTAAAGCCTAAAAATGAATAGTATCATTTGAATTTTTCTTCCCGAATTATTCATGTTTTTTGATAGTTGAACAAGTCAGAAAATTTGTATGAATCTGCATAAAATTATAAGTATACGAAGGATGGATGAAAAATGATGTAAAATATTTCAAATATGTTCAAATGAAATCAAATCGAATGAGCATGCCTAAAACACGAAGCGTTACATAAGATCAATTTATAATCAAATTCAATTGATTATTGCATCAGTTTTAAAATCAGGTCAACTTAATGAGTTATAACCGATGGTCTTAACTCATAGAGTAATTTCGGATAGGGTACACCGTCTGCTCGTCACGCTATCTTATTTTCGGCCGGATAGATTCGTGCAACTTCTTAGTCTAATACCGATCCTAATCTTACTCTTATACTATTCTAGTCTCAGGTTGTTTAACTAGTCTCTGCTAGGCTCAATAGATATAGGGTATACTGGTTTATTGCGGCTGCTGAAGTTCTCTTGGAGAGGCAACTAATTTCTAAGTTAAATTCAAATCTCTCTGGTGCTGAAATTACAAGTAATTTCAGCACTTACAAATAAGTGGGTTGTTAGTTAGATGGATCATGATTGGTTAATATTAAATACTTTACAGTGGTAAAATATCTAATTTATCCAATCATAAAATGTAGTTTAGATCAGGTTCCACCCATCCGGGTTTTACAGAGTTTTTTAGAATAGTGTTTCTGCAATTCAAAGGATGGATGATGGACGTTGGTATTTGGCGAACATCATATTTCTTCTGGGTTCTCCTGTTAGAGAAGTTCCAGGATCAATCGTTGTGTCTTCTTATGACAACGACTGGGTTTTCTCAACAAACTCAAATCTGATTTCAGAATGGTTTGCTATGACAGGTTTTTCTGTTTCATGTAGAGAACTTCTTTTGTGTTCAACCTAGTCTGGGAATGGCGTGGAGATTGTGCGTGGAGGGGATGCCTGGTTACTCGGATCTGGACGTATACTTGAACATCGAGGTCGTCATTGGTCTAGTTCAATGAAGTCCTTTTCTGCGAAGTCAAGTCGTACACTAAATCCTTTGAGTTGTGATTGTGGACGGCATATTGATTGTGGTTGGCCATTCTTTTTCGAGTGTAGTGGGGTCCTTTTGTCTTTGGATGTTCGTCTTTGGTGTTGTATGCTGATCTATATACTGCAAGGTATAATTTACGTTTTATAAAATTTTTATTAGTTCGGTGTTTTAATTATGATTTTGGTTAGTTGTTTTCACAAAAGCTTTTTGTTTTAGTTCGGTTATTTTGAAGAGTTACTCACCCTTGAGTACCTCTTATTAAAAATAGAAGTGTGGTCACAAAGCGTGGATGTAGCGCGGTGGGTTAGGCCGGCTATAGAGCATGCTCAGGACGTCCTCTCTGGTGGGTTAGGCCAGGAGTGGGAGTATGATTTCATGCGGTTTCTGTGAGAGGTCCTGTTATGTGATAACGTTTTATGTTGGGTTTATTGTGGTTTTTCTTATGTTTCGTTGGTTGTGTCCTTTTTTCAAAAATCAAATTGTTTTTGGTATGGGTTTGTCTTTTGACTTTTTTGTGTTTTATTATTTCTTTCTTAGACTTTATAATAGTCTTCAAAAGAATAAATTATCCAGTTTTAAACTGGGTTAATCCGGTTTGGGTACCGTTGGTTTCCTTTCCTTAGTCATGCTGTTATTCTATGATTTGTGGTGTTTAGTAAGCTGCATTGGTTAGTTTTGTTTAGTATATAATTCCTTTCCAACCGGGTTAAAGGAAAGTTTGAAACGTGTTATCGTGTGTTAGAGTTGTTGAGTGTGAAAGCTTGAAACTGAAATTCATTATTTAAACAATTTTTCGTGGGCGAGCTGTGCGAGTTTGGATAGAATTTTTGTGCGAGTGAGTGGAAATATCAAAAGGTTAGTACTGCATTTTCGTTTTATCAATTTACTACATATAATTTCAATTTTACTGCTAGTTTTTTGGGGAAAAATTAAGTTACAAATTTTCATCATTATTAGAATTCCTGCTTTTAGGGTAATAATTTATAAATTAATTTACTACATTGGTATGATTTTTATTGAATTTATCTAGTGCAAAATATTATTAGAGTTTTGAAGAATTTGAAGAAGTTTTCTATTTTTTATTTTTCTTTTGTGTAATTTATAGGTGATCGTGGGATGAAGACTAAAAATCTAAATAAGACATGGATAAGAATGGTTAGTATTTATTTCAAATTTATTAGTGAAGAATATGATAAATTATACTTACCCGTTAGTCGTCGGGGAAAAAACCGTGGGGGAAGATGTCGTGTATTATGTCGGAATTTGTTAGTAATTTTGCTAGTATGCGAATGATGTTTTTAGTTTGAAGCAGTGGCCAAAGCAATTGAAGTGCTTTAATAGTTTTTAGTTCTTCAGTGCCAACTGCAAACTCATAAGGTGTGTTTTGGATGAGATTATATAATTTGTGATTGTATTTAGTGTTGTGAATGAATTCTAATATCGGGATTTCTATAGGTTGGATAAATTCATGTGGGATAAGGAAGGGTCTGGATTCTTCTGCGTTGAAGGTCTTCGTGATGAGACAAAAATATACATTTGGGTTATGGGATCATAATTGCGAAGAATACCGTGAAGGTTAGTATCTTTGATGCAATATGTGAAGTTAAGAAAAAATGGTGATGTGTATTTAGAGTTAATAAATTGAAAACGGTGGTGTGGTTGTCTTGATGGAGTGTGTAGATCAAAATGATTTTGTATGAAGCGATAATATGTATATGTGTGGGTTTGTTTAGTGCGTAACATAATGTCGTGTGAGCAGTGCAAATCGCGTTCTTGTGGTGCAAGGAAATTGAAGGTTAGTGAAAATAATTGAAATCTTTCTTTAAAACTTTCGTAAGCTTGCATGTCGGTTAGTGCTTCAGAAATGACGTGGTCGAATTTGCGATCAAATATATTGAATGTAAATACATATGGTGTTTTTATGAAGAATTTTTCTGTGATTTGTGGGTTAGCGAAACGATCATCATCTAAAAATTGGTCTTGGTTAGCTCGGATGATGTTGTGATCGTAATATTCTAGCGTATATTCGTTAGCTCGGGGTGCAGTGTATGTTTTTAGTGACTTTTTATATCCTATATAAGTAAATTGTCTATGTGTTAGTGGTGTGGTGAGTCGATATAGCATATTTTGATTTCTTTCTATATCGATGTGAGTATTAGATAAAGGTAGGCAAAGGGGGTTAGGAAAATGATAATATGATGTCCAATGAAGTGTAGGCATTAAAACTTGTTCATCTACAAAACTACGTGTGTCGTTAGTGTCGTTAGGGGTGTTCAAAGTATATTGTGGAAATGAAGGTAAGGTGATTGCTAAAAAATCTTTCGTGTTAGTGTGATTTGGATGATTAATATATTCAAGGGCTGTTCCTGGTTTTGTTGGAAATGGATGGTTTGGGAATTTTCTTTTGAAAGTGCGATAAGCTCTATTAGTGCTATTTGATGATTCGGTGGATGTGGATGATGGTGCTAATGATGCGGTATAAGCTGAAGAGGGTGTAGGGGTAGGTGGGTTTGATGATTCTATTGTTGATGAAATCTGATTTATAGTGGGGTTTTCAAGGTGGAAGGGTTGTTGTTGTAGGGTGATAAAATTATCTAGTTCTTGGGAGATTTGGGGAGTATCTGGAGAATTGGGTGATCGGTCTGAATGAAATGAAGAGTAGGTTGGGGTGACTTGTGAAGCATAAGAGGGTGTAGAAATGGATGGGAGTGGGTTATTTGGTGGGATTGGTTGAAAAGGGGGTTTTGAAAAAACTGAGGAGTTGGTTTGAAAATTATTGGATGGAGATGGTTCAGAGTCTGCAAATTCATCAGGAGTTTCAATATTTGGGTTATTGAGTTGTGAAATGGAGTATAAAACTGAGATATGTGAATTAGTGTCTGAATTCATGCCTGATGTTACATTATTGGTTGGGAAATCGGGTGGTGGGAAAGCAAAAAGTGGAATTATTGTAATTGGAGTGTTGAGGTTGGTTGGATGGGAATTTGAGCGGTGTAGGGATCCAAGTTGTCGGCTCATCGTGGGCTAAAAAAATTATTATTTTGAGACTGAAAAGCGGTGGTATGGGGTTGTTCTATAATTTGTTCATATGTATTTTCATCTAGTGAATGATGTGTCATTATATGTTGAATGGGACTTTGTGATATGGTTGGTCTAAAATTTGGATTATGTGTTATTGCTAAATTTCGAAAATTTCGTGGGACTAGGGATTATGGATGGTTATGTGGTAGGGGTGGTAACTGTGGTGCTGTGGGCGTTATTTCTACATTGTTATGTTCTTCGTCATATGTGTTCTGTCTTGTTGCTATTTTTGTGTTGTATTCTTCTATTTGTGCGTCTAAAAGAATTTTGTTTATTGATGATGAAAAAATTCCAAAAAATCCTGCAAATAGTATGCGTGCTACACTTGCTTGTCTATTTACTTGTGTGTGTATACTGCATGTATTATAGATTCCTTTTAAAAGTGAAAAAAGAAATCCTATAAAGTTAAACATTGCTTTTAAAATAGTTAATTTTTCTAAGATGTAATAGGGCCATCCTAAAAAATCAAGAATTTCATTTTTGAATGTAACAAAGCTAAAAATATTTATAGGTGAGATATCTTGTGGTCGGTATTTTTCACCGTTTAGATATATATAGTCTTTAATGTCTTTAAAATATCCGCTATAGTCTTGTGTATAAATATCTGCAAATCCTGCGGTTTCGGCAAGTTTGCGTAAGTTTTGGTCAATTGATTGTCTTTGTATAGTGTCCATTTGTGTTAATAATTCTTGGAATTGTTGTGTTCTAATGTGATGTTGGATATCGGATTTTGAATATATTCCAATTGACTGTAGGTCAATATTTGGGTTTCGAGCAATAGCTCTAATGCTTTCAGGTGAAAATTTTTTGAGTGATTGCATTAATGTGGGATATGGGGTAAGAAGGTAATATTTATCTTCATCAGGGTTCAGTTGTACTACATTGTGGCTATTTTCTGATCCACATGGGACTGCGGTATCCCAGAAATAGGTTCGTCTTGAAAGTGTGTCAACGAAATGTACTTTATTCTTATAAAAGATAGGGATTCTTTTATAGCATCGTTTATCTTCAAAAACATATAGTGGTGATTTGTGTCCGTTCTAATTCGCATAGTTGGTGAAGTGTTTCTAATTCAGAGAGTGACATTTCTTGAAAATTTCGGCTAATTGTGTAGTCTAATTTCATATCTAGGTGAATATCATTATGGATATTACCGAAATATGTACTATTCATTAGTGATAGTTCTTGTAAACGTGTGCTTCTAGTGTCATGGGGCTTTAGATGTCCACCAGGTTGACCTTTACTTTTTTGAAAATCAACTGGTATATATGATGTTCCTTCGTTTATAGGGTGACTTGTGGCGTATGGGTCGATTTTTACTTTTCCAGTGGTCATGTCGAATCCTTTTTCGTATTCAACTAATATTTCGGAGTATTGTGTTTTGTGAAGTGGATTTCTGTATTTACATGCAAGTTCTGTTTCTTGATATATTTGAAAACGTGTCAATTTATTTTCTATATTGTGTATGTTTCTAAAATTAGAACTTTGTTTTCGTGATGGATTTACTTGTTCATATGGGATTGATTGTATAAAATATTTTTCGTGAAATTTTATCATACGAGCGTGTATTTTTGCTATTTGAAATGTTGTACATGTGTCTTCGGGGAACCAAACAATTGTTGCTTGTGTTCGTGTTGTAGGGTCACAATAGCCTTGGTCGTTTTTACAAGGTAATCTAACTCCTTGATAGATCATTGTGTTGTCAGATAAATCGCGTGTGAGTTGTATTTTTTCGAGTTGTATTTTCCAATCGAAAAACATTATTTCTTGATATCCTTTATTTTTTGTGTCTGCTTTGCAGTTTGATGGGATATTTATACCAATATGTGGTATCCAGTGTTTATCGTGTATGTCATAAGGTAATCTTCCGTGTGCGCCGTTGTATGGGTATTTTTCATCTAATTTTATATGTCCTTGATACCTTTCAAGTTCTGCTTGATGTACAGAATCTGAAAAAACTTGGAAATATACTAACTTTCTATCTGCGTTTTTATTTCTTGTGATATTTAGTCGGAGTAACTCGTTTTTACAATCTTCGGGATTGAGATGTAAAAGTCGTTCGATATTACTCTGGTAGAATGATTCGTGGTCAAGTCGGTTTTTATTTCCATTTGAGACTTGTGAACAATGTACTTTCTTTTCAGAAAATGTTGCTGTGAATTTATATCCTATAACTGTTGTTGCTCGGGCTTTTGAATAAAGTGTCGCTATTACATTTGTAGTTTCTATAGCTTGTGTTTCTGTATCGCATTGTGATACTTGATTTATTGCATATTTGTGTAGTGTTTTTTGTTCATTTTCTTCACAATCGTAATGTGTTACTAATAAATCTTGGGGTCCTGTGCGGGGGGAAGGGTTTATGTTCTGATTGGAGATTACTAGAAAAAAGAGTTGGAGAAAAATTAATATTTTTAGAATATACGTGTGTATGATAATCCTGAGTATGGGTTATAAAATGTGATGTAACCAATTGTCTTTTTGGTATATCTGTCGTATTTGTATATTACTTCAGTTGTTATAAATGGTGGTGGTAGTGATTGAGCTGTTATATTTGGCGGGTTTAATGGGTAGGGATGTTGAGTAATGTTGTTTAGTTTAACCGTGATTTCAAACTTTAATTGTAGACTATTTTGTTGGAGTATTTGGATGTTATGATCACGAATGTCTTCGTGGATGTCTTGTCGATATTGTAGTCTATTGAGTGCCCAGTTGTGGAGTAGGTTACTTTCTGGGTATTGTCCAAATAATGGTGGAGGTGCTGTGAATGTATTCCAACCTAGTCTTAAAGGAATATTTGTTGATGATTGTTCTCGATATCTAGCGTCGAGGTTTATTGGGAAATTTAAGTTAAAAGGCGTTGGTGAAACCTGGCTTTTTGATGGTGTTGATGGTAGTGATAATGTTTCTGGTAGTGATGAGGATGTTGTTGTATCCGTAGAAGTATCTATTGGATCATTGATTAAATTTGGTTCACCTTGTGTGAATGAATGTGTTGTCCAATATGGTAGTCGTGAAGTTTGGTTTGTGGGGTTAAAGGGATTTTCACGTATTTGTTCAGATGTTGATGTTGAACTTAAGTAATCTGAGGGTAGGCTTGAGGTGCTACGTTGTGAAAGAAGCGTAGGGGTTTCTGGTAATATACCAATGTGGTTTTCTGGAGTACTTTGTGATGGGGATTGAGGTATATCAAAATGAACTCGGGGAGTTTGAAAATTTCTGTTCCGTCGAGGATGTATAATTTGTCTATTTATTTCGACTGTATTTTGGTTTTGACTAGGATTTCGTATTCTACTTAATTCTTGTGGTAGTGTTGGGTATAAGTTATATGTTGGTTCGCTTAGAGGTGCTTGTCGTTGAACTGGTTCTAGTGGTTCAGATAAGCGAGCGTGTCGTTCTTCAAAGGTATATGGGTTATCTTGAAAGGAAATTCGTGTGGATGTTTGGGGGTTTTGGGTAGTTGAAGGTGGTGTTGGGTTATCTTGGGATGATGTCGGTGAAGACTGACTGTGTGATTGTTGGTTAGCAATTTTTGATGGTTTTTTATTTATTCTTTTAGTGGAAAAATTTATGTTTATTATAGTATTCTTCTAGAAAAAGAATTTGGAGGATTGTTGCTAGGGCGAATGTGATGATTGCTTTCTTTATACATTTGCATATTGTCAAGATGAGGGATGATAGAAATGTTATAAAAATTACAAATAGTAAAAAAATATCTGTTCTACTAAAAATGGTTCGTATCATTTAGATAAGTTTTGTGAATCGTACCTGTGGATATAGTCAATAGCTTTCAAAATTTGGAGGTATAGTTCAAATATGGAATAGAAAATTAAAAAAATATTGCAAAAAATGATTAAGATTATTACAAAAGATTCAAAGGTATCAAAAAGAAATATGATTAAAAGTTTAAATATCGTTAAAAAGTTTATGAGAATGTTAAGAATTATGTTGACTGGTCGAGAGAAGAGCATTTAAGAAATGGCTTCTCGATCGAATATTTTTTTGGTGTTTGAGGCAATTTTCAAGTGTGGTCGAATTATTTATTGGTTTTTTGACAAGTGGGTTGAGTTTTGTGAAAAATGTTTGGGGGCAAATTTTATGGTGATCGGGAGGTCTTCTTTTTCTTTATTTTTATTTGTCAAATGATCTGGGGTATTTTTGAGATTTTTATACTTTAGGCTAATTAAAATGGTCGTTCTTTTACTTTAGGCTAATTTAACATATTTGTTTTGGGGGGTATTTGAGGTCTGAGTTGGGGAAATATTGTTGATTTTTGGGTTATTAGATAAGGGAGGGTTATGATATTATGGTGATATTTATTTTAGTTGTCAAGTTGGAGTGGTTTGCTTATTTTTGACCTGGAGGTCGCAAAGTTATAGTTATAGATATGCCTGGAGTTTTAATATCGTTCGTCTAGTTGATTTGAGCTAGAGTTAGAGAAGGTGACGGATTGGATGAATCCAATGGCTAATTATGAACTAGAGTCGCTGCGTGTTTGTCAGCATGTTATTTTGAAAAATGAAAGTTCAAAATATTTCAGAGGTGCAAAGATTATGAAACATAAAATTAAAGCTGTTTTTGAAATTCGACTTTCTTTAATATTTTAGATTGTGGGATGAATGTTTTATAGTTTTTACGTGGTTGATTTCTAAGTCGTGATGACTCTCTATGTTCTGATTTGTCGATTTGTTCTTGGGGTATTATTTTTTCTGTCAATTTTTTATTTTTTCTTTCTTTACGAGGTATATTTTGATCTAGCTTTTTTGTATTGTTTTTTGTTGTAGTTGATTTTTTGTTTTGATTTTCGAGATGAATGTCATGTTGTTCCTTTGTTTTATTCTCCGTATGTGGGTTATTTTGAATAACTTTTAAACCTGTGAAAGAATATAATTGAGTTAGTTCGCGTAGTGCGTATTCTTTAAGGTAATAAGGTAATAGATTGTTTCGATGTTGAACAATTTCTTTTTTGTCTGAGTCGGTGTTTTTATATGTGACATCAGTGGGTTTGGCAATTATTTGGTATGGTCCTTTACGAAGGGGTTGTAATTTTTTTGAAATTCCTTTTTGAGTGTTAAAATTAGGTATTAAAACAAATGTTCCAATTTTTAAATCGGAGGCTGGTGTAAAGCGTGAATTTATTTGTTCATTAATGTTTTGCCTTTGTAACAACTTTTTTGTTACTTTTTGGTAAATTTCGTTGTGTTTTTTATCTCTGTTTAAAATCCATTCGGTGTGTGTACCGGAGGCTAATTTAAGAATTTGTGGGTGATGAAAATGATCTTCATCGTGTGTGTGTAAAGGTAGGTTATAACAAATTGAGTCTTTTTTCGGTTGACAATGACTTTGTGCATTTTTATGAGAGTTTGCTGTAAATAATTGGTTTGCGTGGCTTTGATTAAAAACCATTTCATATGGTGACATTCCTAGAGTTGTCGTGATTTGTGAATTATATGCTAAGGGAAATAGTTTTACATCTGCTGACCATTCGGTGTATTTTGTATCATTTCCATTGATGATACATCTAAGATATTCTTGTAGTGAACCGTTCATACCTTCGACTAAGCCGTTTGTCCAAGGTGCGTGAGATGTACGTGGTTTGTGTTTGATGTTATATAAATGACATAGTGTGATGATTTCATTATTTATGAATTCCGTACCGTTGTCTGTAACTAAAATTTCTGGTAGTCCGAATTTGGCTATCCAGTGTTCATAAAGTGTTGTGTAAGCGTAATAAGCGTTACAATGTGGTACTGGGTTAAGTGCTGCATAATGTGTAAATGCGTCAAAAATTACCATAATGTAGGAGTTTCCTTCGGATGCTGGTGAAATTGGTCCTTTTTTATCAAATGAAATACAGTGGTTAAAGTACAAACTTTGTCCTTTAAAGTCTTGTTTTTGTGCTATTTGTTTTTGATTTGGATAAGGTTTATTTAGCTGACATACTATACAATCATTGCATAGTACTTTTATCCAAATTGGTGCATTTGGAAAATAAAAGTTTTGTATGAAATTTGAATATGTTTTCTCTGATCCAGAGTGTCCTTTAATGTTTTGTGTATGTGAGATATTAAAAGCTATGAGAATCATACTTAAAGGGAGACAGGGAACTGTAGATTCATTTAATTGGTATTCTAGAAGGTCTGATTTGTGCCATGATTTTAGTTGTCTAATTATTGGGTCAAGATTTTGATATTGTTTCAAAGTATTAATTGTAATTTTATCTGTTGGTGGGAGAAAAATGTTTTCTATTTCTAATTTAGATAAAGGAATTGTATCAAGTGGGTCATGGAGGTCAAAAACTTGATTTATTGTGTATTTTGAATCGTTTGTTTGCGGTCCTGATAAATTTATTTTATCAGTTAGATTTTATTTTTCAATTAGCGGAAAAAAAAAGTCTTTTTTATGCGGGTGTTGTTTTACTCTTTTTTGTTGGGTGTTATTTTTTATCCATTGTGAATATGGAATTGGTTTAAAAGTTGATGTTCCAAGTAGATCAACTTCGTAGTGGTTATTTTGGCAATCTAAATAAAGTGGGAAGTGTTGTAGATTATTTATTTGTGATTGTTCAACGTCAGTTTTTACTGCATATTTGCATTCTAGTCGGGGTGATGTTTCGTTTTCTGCAAGGTAAAATTTTATATTTTTGGGTATTTCAACTGTAGTTTTAC
Organism: Symsagittifera roscoffensis; assembly: GCF_963678635.1. Classification (NCBI taxonomy): domain Eukaryota; kingdom Metazoa; phylum Xenacoelomorpha; order Acoela; family Convolutidae; genus Symsagittifera; species Symsagittifera roscoffensis. Next base: position 27,381,564 of record NC_087071.1, on the reverse strand, counting down.
GTGTAAGTAATTCAGGTGGTGTATTTCGACTTAAAGTGTCTGGTAATGCAAGATTCTTTCCTGCTGTCCAAACTATATGTAAGTTTGGGAATTTCATTAGAATTAATTGAAATCTATAAACTCGGTGATTTGGATTAGATTTTTGTGTAAAGAGAAAAATGATTGGTTTGTGATCTGTGAATAGAACTGTTGGATGTTTTGATCCAAGTATCAGAAATTCATATTCTGTTAGTGTATATATTATGGCTGTACATTCTCTCATTAGAGTTGAGAGTCGTAGCTCTGCTTGAGTGAATAATCGAGAATTTGCTGATATAAGATTTAGTTTGTTTGTGCCATTGTGTGATTGTAATAATGCTGCGCCGATGCCAAAATTCGAAGCATCGCACATTGCATAGAATGGTTGATTTGGATCTGGAATTGTATTCGAAATTTGTTCAGTTAAGAGTTTTTTAGTTTCTTCAAATCGTGCTTGATGTTCTGTGTTCCATTCAAAATTATTTTGTTGTCTAAGTATATTACAGAATGGTCTTAGGTATAATTGCATTTTATAGACATATTTGCTTAAAAAATTTAACATTCCAAGGAATTCTTGGATTTTCTTTTTGTTTGTTGGTGGTTGGAGCTTCTGAATAGCATCAATGCGTGATTTTAATGGAGTGATTGTTTTTCTTTCTGTTTTGTGTCCTAAGAATTTAACTCTTGTTAAAAAGAAGTTTGATTTATCGGGGGCGGCCTTCAGATTTTCGTTCTGAAGTATTTTGTGATAGTGTTCTAAAACATTAAACATTTCTTCTTTTGTCTGTGACTGCATAAAAACATCGTCTAAATAGGTGATTGCGTTTTTCTTGAGTATAAGTGGTCTAAAAATTTTGCTCATAAAAGCTGAAAATGCTGCTGGTCCTATGGATATTCCATAGAATAGGCGGTTGAATTCATATTGCTGATTTCCAATAACAAATTCTGTTAAGCGTCGCGATTGTTCATCTAGTGGCATTTGATTATATGCTCTATTCATATCTGCGGTTGTAAAGTATTTTCCGTTTATTTTTGTTAAAATAACTTGTATTGGTTCAATAGGCCAATTGCATTTTGATTCGTCTATTAGTGAATTGAGATATCTAGAGTCTAGAACTATTTTTAATGATTCTCCTTTTGCTAGGATGATAACAGGGTTGATAAATGTGTTACCTTTTGGTTGTTCTTCTTTGTTTACCGGTGATATAATTTTGTATTGTTCTAAAATATCGAGTAATCTGTTCACTTTATCGTGTAAATGAATTGGTACTTTACTTGCTCTTTGTTTTTTGAAAACTGCGTCAGGTTTTAATGGGAGATGTAGTGATGAACTGATTTTGCCAACATCAAATTTGGATGTTGCATAGACTGATGAATATTTTATTAGCTGTTTGGCTAACTTATCAAATTCGTCTTGTGTTATTTGTGAATGTTGGAAGTTAAACATTGTTAAAAATTTCTGTTGATTCTCTGTATAGTTATTTATGTTGAATGTAGGTTTGAAATATGGGGTTTTTGTGAAATAATCTGTATTTCTTTTTTCATTACTTATTATATTATTTATGGATAATTCTTCATTAAGAATTGTGGATTGACAAATATCTAATAATTGGAGTATATTATTTACGCGGTATGCTTTTTCGTGTACTGGTGATATCGTAGCGTTGGTTTCGCAATATCCCAAAAGTCCTAAAGGTAATGTTACTTGATAGGGTGTATTATTGTATACATGTAACGAAATAATATCTGAATTCGAGTTTTTCAAATATTTTATGGATGAAATTGTGATTTTGAAAAATTTATGGATAGGTTTGAATTCAAAGTCTGACATATAGAGTTGTTGTTTATTTTGTTTTTTATCATATTGGTGAACTTGTTTTATTAAAAAATCATATATGTTTCCTGATAGTGGTTTCAGGTGTTTTCTTTGTTGGTTATATATTGGATAAAATTTTGAAAAGAATGGTGGTTGTTTATTTAATCTTTGAAAAAATGTTAGGGATGTGTCTTTTGTTTTTGTGTATTTATCTTTGATTAGTATTTTACTATTCAAAATGTTGATTGTTGGTATATATTTAGAGATAAATGGTATTCCAATGATATTGTGTTTAATATCAGTGATATGAAATATTTTTTTAAATGGTTTTTTAAAAATTTTATTTTGCTCTATTGTTCTTGTGGGGAGAAGAAATAATTGAATTTTTCCATAGTTTACCAATGTTGATCCTTGTGCTGTTGCTAGTTTACTGGAGGTTTCAAGAGTTGTTAGTTTTGGGTGTAATGTTTTTATCTCATTCCATGTGGGAATGTTTATTATGTTTGATTCTGCTCCTGAATCAATTAAAAAATCAATTTCAAGATCTGGTGGTTGAAATTCTTTGTTTCTTGGACTTTCTAAAAGAAATGGTATTGTCCAAATTTTTTCTTTGGGTTGTTCTTTTTGTATATTTTGATAGATGTGATTTGTATTCAAGCATTTTGTTTTGTCATTTTCATTGGATTGATTTGTAGTGTTGATTTCGTTAGTTTCTTGTGCCGTTTGTGTGGAATGGATGGGTTCAATATAATAATTGTGAAGGAGTTCTAATTGATTTTCATATATATGTGATGAAAAAGGTTGTTCATATATAATAGATTCGTAGTCATTTTCGACTGCTATCATATTGATGGAGATAGTGTTTTCTGTATCACTTTCTGAATCTGATGATCCACAGTTTATTTGATTTAGTAGTAGTTTGTCATTTACTGTGTCATCAATACCTGGGGGGTCTGATGTTGTTTCTGGATTTGATTGTACGTGATTAATATGTCTTTGATGTTTAGGTGTACTACTTCTGTGGCGATTGTTAGAATTATTATAATGGTTATTATTTCTGTGTGGTGATTGGGAATAATTTCTATAACGAATTTCAAATTTTCTGTTTCTTCAAGTTTCATTGTGATTTCCGCTTGCTCTAGTTTGTCTACTAGTTTTCGAAAATCTAAATCGGGCTCTCGAATTGAGGAGGGATGGGATGCTCTCTTTTTTATTGCTATTTTCCTTAATTGAGGTGTTAAGGTCATCATTAAGATTTCTGTCATTTTTGTGTTTTTATAGTCGTGTGTATTTAATGAATATGCTTTTCGAACTAGTGTTTCGGTACGTACTGCTAATTGTTTGATGGTTTCATTTGGTAATCTGCGAATTTCATTACACAAAACTCTTTGTTGTTGTTTGTTTCTTTCGGAGTCAAACATTTTCGAAAATTCTTGTGTAAATCTTTTCCAATTTGATTTTATTTCTATTGGGAATACTGAAAACCATTTTTGGGCTGCGCCGTCTAAGGTTGTCTGTATCAACGCTGTGCGTCGATGTATCCAATTTTGATGTAGTGGCGTATTAATTGGTTCAGGTCCTATATTTAAAATTAAATTTGCTGTTACTGCATTTAAATAATCTTCTACAGAATATTCAGGGTCTGTTCCTGTGAATACCATTAATGGTTTGTTTGATGTTATTGATGATCCATCCATAAGGTATGGATTCATTGTCATTTGTAATGTTTCTGCGGCATTTGGCATTTGTGAAAAATTTGAAAGTTGATTTTTTGTTATTTCGTGTTGTTGAAGGTAATATGGGAGTGGTATTTCATTTTGCATTTGTGTTGGTTGATACGAGTGTGTGATCATTGGGTTTTGTGGCTGAATTGGTCGAAAAGATTGTGTATTAATTGGGTTTTGCATTTGTATTGGTTGTTGATTTTGTGTATCTATTGGGTGTGGAGAAAAAATTCTATGATATGTATGTGGTTTCTGCACTCTTTGTCCACGATATTCTTGAGTGTATGGTGCAAATTTATCTGGTTGTAAATAATCATCATCAGAGGATAGATAATCCGTTTGATGAGATGCTTGTTTTTTATTTTTATTCTGTTGAAAGAATGGGTAATTTTCACTACGATCCTGTGGAGGATGTGAATTAGTTTGAAAATTTACTGAGTTGGTTGTTGCCATTGGATTATCCCAATATTGAGATCTTATCTGATTATTATTATTTTTTCGTGGGGGATAGTTTGTTTTTGATGAATGTGTGTAATTATAATTATGATCCGCAAAAGTGTTTCTTGTGAATGTTCTGCGTGTGTTTGACGGTATTGTCATGGGTCTATATGTTTGATAATCTATTTGTGAATATTTTGGAGCAACCGAAGGTTTAACGGTTGATTGTAAGGTTACCTGTGCTAGTGAAGTGTTTGTATTTCTTGGTGTTGTTAAATTTGGACGTATCGGTGAAATACTTTGTTGTGTAGTTGTTGTTGTTTGGACAATTTCTTCATTTATGAAGTGTGATGGCGTTTGAATATCTTGTTGAGTGAGGTTCCTAGTTCCATTAAGGTTTTCATTGTGTATGACGGTCGAATTTAAACTGTTATTTCGCGTATCGGGTAAAAATGTATTGTAGTTTAATGGTGTTGCATCAATGGATAATGGTATTTCCCTTACATAATCTCTTACATAAGATATTGTACTTATTGCCTGACTTGAGATTGATTGTGGGATATTTATGAATGCATAATGACACCATTCGGGGTCCCAAACGTAGTCTGATTGTTCTGTGATGGCTGTATCATCGTTTGAATTTTGGGGTCTGAAATTTTTTCTTGCTTGTGAAATTAAATCTATATTATGTGTGAAATAATCTATTATAAACCATGCCAAAATTTTTTGTAAGTCATGTTTTGTATGTTGTGAAACTTCATATTTAGTGAAATTTTCTTTAATTAAATGTAGAAAAGTTGAGAATAGTGTGATTTCATGTCGTACCTTTATATGTTTGGATGTCTCATTCGGTGAGATATGCGGGATTGGGTTTTCATTTTCTAATATTGAAATATGACTATATATTATTGCAAAAACTTCATTAGTAAATATGGAGTTTGCTCTTTGTGAGTTATAATATTGTATGCTTTTTATATATTCTGAGAATACTTTTGAAAATTCTAAATCAAGATCGTCTGTTTGAATTACATATTTGCGGTGATTCGGGTTTGGTGAGCTGAATTCTATGGTGTAGATTCCGTATTGTTGTGTTAAGTTACATATATCTTTCAGATAGTGATCAATAATCTGTCTTTTTATTTTTACATCTGGGAACTCTGTTTTACATGGGCTAATTCCGGGTTCAAACAAATTTAGAAGAAAGTTCTTACAAAGATCATGTTGTCCTCTATTATCGGGTGCATCTACTAGGAAGGGGTAGATATCGTCATCGTCTGGACTATCTTCACTTGGAGTGTGTGTTTGGCTCATTTTTTTGTTTAATGACTGTTAATAGGTAATTATCGATGTGTCTAATTGGTTGATTCCAATTATACAAGTGTACTGGTTTGTGTTTATATTGCTTTTTTATTCTTCTTTTTCCTCTTTTTGATGAATTTGAAGTTGTTTCTGAGTCTGAAAAATATAATTGATCGTGAATGGGGCAATTTTTATCTATAGATTCTTTTAATTTATAAAGTTCGTCTAAATTGTTGGCTTCTGATTCTAAAAATGCGTTTCTATTTTTGGAAAATCTTTTTCGTGTTATTTGTCTTTGTTTGGTTATTATTTTCTTTTTTAGTGTTTGTCGTTTTGTTCTAATATATCCAACTGTTTGTGTATGAGGTGTGATTACAAGTTCGTATTTTTTGTTATCTATTTCACAGTTGTGTAAAACGATTGTTTGTTTGTTTCCTAGATTTTTAAATGACATAAGGTTTAGGATGACGGATGCAAAAAGTTGTTAGATGATTTCTATTTTCTTAAATTGTTAGTCCTTACGATTTTTTGGTTAGCTTAACCTGGGTCTATTTGTTCAGGGTTGGAGAGAAAAGTATATCGATTCCGCCGAAGAATGATTTTTTACTTTCTCGTGGCTAGTATAAGCTAAGGTGTTGACTTACTTAATCTTACTTAGGGGTAGTGATTGTGTTCAAGGGTGGTTGGAGAATAGTAAATCGATCCACAAGGTTCAGGTATAATTAGAACGCGAGTAGTTCGTTAGATACTATTTTAAACTTACTAAGTCTAAGATTTATCCTGGGTCTGGTAAGAGGAGGGTTCAAGTGAAGGATGAATAACCGAAGTTCTTCACTGTTTATCCTAATTTGAATGATTAGTTTTGTTCAAAAATTTCTATTAGTCTTGGGTTTTTTGAAAGGGTTGGATAGTGAATCAACGTTTGAGGTCGTTAGACACTAGCTAAGTGGGTGGGGGAGAACAAAATTGTTCTTTTTGATCCAAGGATAGGCCTTGATGATCAAGTTTTTTAAATTTAATTAAATAGAAAATTAATTAAGATCCAAGGATAAGCCTTGATGATCTGATTTTAAAATTAAGTGAATTTAAGTTTAAAATGGTTTAAATTTATTTAAGAAAAGATTTAGTGTTTTAATGATATTAGTGAGCTTATGATTGCTGTTATGTTTTAGGTGATGAAGCTGGGACAACTGATGATTTTATGATTACTAACAGTTTATTGTCATGCTACTAATTTTTGTTTTGATTTTCAAAAAATATTTTCCAAACATGTTTTATAGAATATTGCAGAATTTTAGGAAAACGATCTGAGATCTTTTTATCAATCGTTATTGTATATTAATATTTTTGTTTAGCGCCTGAAATGATCATGAAGATTGACTTCAAGATTTAAGTTTGCAAATGAAAATCTAAATTCATTGCTAATAAGATTCTAAATATAAAAGTTTGTGTTGGCTTTTGCCGTACTATCATATAACTATTTGGTAAGTTTCTACTTTGTCGTATGTCGTCTCTGGTTCGAGGTCTTCTTCCAATTCCGGGTAGTTCTATTATCGTTCGGAATATTGGCTTTGATCTATTGAGTCGTAGAGACATTTCGATTAAATTATCGTCGTGTAACATTTTAAAAATGTTTTGTCTAAATTCTAATCTATTTTCGGTTAATTCTAAGCTATTAAGGTCTTGTTCGAGACTTATGGTCGCACCAGATGAGTTATAACCGATGGTCTTAACTCATAGAGTAATTTCGGATAGGGTACACCGTCTGCTCGTCACGCTGTCTTATTTTTGGCCGGATAGATTCGTGCAACTTCTTAGTCTATACCGATCCTAATCTTACTCTTATACTATTCTAGTCTCAGGTTGCTTAACTAGTCTCTGCTAGGCTCAATAGATCTAGGGTATACTGGTTTATTGCGGCTGCTGAAGTTCTCTTGGAGAGGCAACTAATCTCTAAGTTAAATTCAAATATCTCTGGTGCTGAAATTACAAGTAATTTCAGCACTTACAAATAAGTGGGTTGTTAGTTAGATGGATCATGATTGGTTAATAATTTACAGTGGTAAAATATCTAATTTATCCAATCATAAAATGTAGTTTAGATCAGGTTCCATTAAATCAGTCTGAAATGAACTTAAATCCATAGTTTCTTTTGTTGTATGTTTTTCTTAATAATAAAATTGATTCATTTCTGAAAGATTCTTGTTTAGAACTTGTTTTGATTGGAGCATCGATCAATGTTGAAGACATTTTATTTTAGGGTCAAAAGATGAAGAAAAGCCATTTTGAGTTTATATTGAATGCTCTGGTTTGATTAATTTCTATTCAGCGAAAAATAATCTGATAAAACGATTTGATATAATTTTTGCACTTAGGTTTGGTTTTGATCAACCAGTTTCTTTCTTATGGGTGAGAAAAAAACAATCGCGTGAGGTCCGTGTTTTTTCAAAGATCGCATCGGTGAAGTTGCGTTCCATTTTAAAATCTTTTCGGCCTTGAATCTGATTTATTTAAATGAAAAGGTTCAGTGTGAAGAGATAATGTTCTTGGGCTTTTCTTGGTTTTTTTTTTAAAAACAAACAGGCAAAGTCTACCAGGGACAAAACTAGAGGCAGACCTGTAAAAAAATTACCTTTTTCAAAAAATATTACTCATTTTTAATTTCATGTTGGTTATTAATTAGCACCACTTAGTTGTGCATTTTTCCATCAAACTAATATGCTCATTCTAAAAAAGTAACTAAAAATTTTGAAAAAAATGAACAAAAAAATTCCATCAGTGTGGTCGAAACACTGTGTGCTACTTGTTCAGCTACCGCTTAATTTTGCACGTTTCAAATCAAGGGCAATAAAATTTGAGCATTGAGTTTTCGTTGTTCATTTATTCGGTTGCGGTCACTCTGGCTTCGTTCATTCCGGCAGCAAAACATTCTTCGGGTCTTGCTGCTCGCACTGACAGTTTTTTTTTACTCTTAGCGAAATTTTCGCCGTATCTCATTTGTCTGTAAAGTTGGAAAACAATGAGTTTTGTTCGCAAAATCTTGGTCGCGATTGTCTGGAAGCAGCAACGAGTCGTCGCAAGGTTTTGAATACAAGACCACGAACTCAGATCGATTTTCGATATCAGCTTAGGCGCATCCAAAAAGTTATCCACTTATTGTCCTAAATTTTTAACAATTACCTTTTTGGTGCAAAAGTTCTAAGTGGTTTGAAGTGAGACATTTATTGTTTTCGAAACAGCTGTATCCATTGCAAATATACTGCGCCTTTTGTATAGATACAAAATTTATTGACCAAAATCGTTTTTTATATTAAAAAAACTTAGATAACCAATGTGTTGTTTTGTGATTCACCAACTTCAAGTTCTGACGAAGGTAATCGCCAAATTGTCAAAAAAAATTTTAGATGATCTAAATTGATTTTTGAATTAATTTGATGTCTTGAACTCTAAAAGCTTCGAAGCTGCAGGGGACGTTTAATACAGCACGAAAAATAGTTAAAGGGCATTCACGATAAAAAAGCAAAACAATACTAACCAATATTACTAGTTCTACTGAATTTTGTTTAATGAAAAAATGAAGCTCCCCTTCCAAATTTCCGTCCAAAAAATGTTTTAAGATGACTTTTTCAAATTTCTTTTAAATTTCATCGGATTGTTTCTGGTTCTGTTTATTTTTTAGTCTCTGCCATTGAGAATGACTTGGAGTCAAGAACACGTATGATTACTGAGGCTGAACAAAACTTGGCTACTATCATCCAGTTGCAGATCACCACTTCACAGCTTGTTGGCAGTCTGCAACGTAATAGTCTGACCTTCGTATAATTCAGGACCGGATCAGTTAATTTCGCGAAACAAATACGCCGAATTTCAAAGAATGACCATTCAGTGTTTCTCTCAAAAACACTAAAAAAAACCTTTTTGTCAAAAAATTCTTGGCCGCAGGCAATTTATTCTATAAAAGTATGTAATCAAAACCGATTTATCATAATTTGCTTTAAATATGCCACTGTTAGTTTTTACACATGAGAGCGTGCGCATGATTTTATGGACAGAGGTGCGGGCAAGAGGGGAGGGGTGCGTTGAAGAAAAATACCGACGCTTAAATTTTTCTGAAAATCTTAGAATAAAAAAAAACAATATGTTTTCTGGTTGCGCGTTGCTCTCAAAGTTGGCATGGTGGTGCCAAAGTTGCCTGAATATTAAATTTAGGTTTGTCTTAAAAATAAAGACAGATTTGAAAATATTTTGACGACTACGATTGAGATTTTTTGAAAGTTCTGGAAGATTTCGGCTAAGTTTTGAGATTGTCTACATTTAAAGACGATAACCACATTTTCAGAAACGCACATAAATTTTAGCAGAGCAATTAAAAAATGGAAACTATTGAAACTTTTTTGCATTTTAGTGCGAATCCTACACTTAGAAAGGAATTTGATCTTTCTTAACGACTATTTGAACCAAGAAATATCAGCAACAATGAGTGAACTGGAATTCAGTACTTCCCAGAATACTTCTTTGCTAATGGAGAGAGCTGGTGATGACTCAACGAAGTTATTCGATGCTCAGGCGATAAAATACAACTTCAAAATACTAATTCAAAAATTATGGCAAGCATTCTAACTTAGGCCAGATATAATTCTGCGATAAAATTCGAGATAATTATACAAGCAATGTCTCTTGTAGAGTTGGCGATTCTACTGTATTACATACAATAGAAACCTGAGCGTAAGATCGATTAGTCATTAACTTAAGTAAAGCCCAAAATGTTTGCCCAATCTAGTTCAATACTCGAAGAATTCGTTCACTCCTATTTCAGAAAACAGAAAAACAACAAAATTGATGAACCCCAACCCCCCTCAGATGGCACTAAGAAAACGTATGTTATGAAACTCAGAGAGGCATTAATAGAGATGATTTGACCCCTGCATACAAAAAATGGACCCATGGGGGGTAAGGGATAACGGTTCCCGGAAGTTTAAAAATAACCCTATCAGAAATCAGCAACTAGCGGCATTATTGGCCTGAAATTTTAGTATGTTGTAGGCCTAGTTGAGGGAAGCTCAAGTTTAGAATATCAGACCCCCAGGTCCCAATGAAGGCAGCGAGCTGAAAGTTGGAGGGTTGATTGGTAGTGGTAAAATACATCTTGTGTTATAAAATGAATCATTTCCGACGGTTGGATCGGAAGCTATTAGCACTTGAAAAATCACCCTTCAGACCGGAAATAGGCACTTTACGCAGGTTAATAAGCGAATGCTTTTTGGTTTTGTGGCGGCAATAGAAATTAGACACCAACCCCAAAAAAGATCGGAAACAGAAACCCTTCAGACCAGAACACCTTTCACGGTTGGATCGGAAGCTATTAGCACTTGAAAAAACACCCTTCAGACCGGAAACAGGCAATTTACGCAAACTAATAATCTAGGGAATATTGGTTTTATAGCGGCAATATTCATTAGACACCAACCCCAAAAAAGACCTCTTGTGAATGAAACCCCTCCGACGATTCCTTCCGCTGTTAGTAGCCTTTTCTCGGGGCAAGTGATAATGGACCTTAGAAAAAAGATAACTTGGGAATTATTGATGGGATATGGTTGAAACTTGATATTTAGAACCCTTTTGAGATTATGAACCCAAATTTTGAAGGTTGACCACGGGTCAGGTTCAAAATTGCATAGAAAACTTGGTAATAACACCGGAAACTGGCGCATTGCCCAGCCCCACCCTGGGAAATAGGAATCGATCACCTGACTTTTATTTGGTACAGAACTCATCTATTTGGAATTTAAGCAAAAACTGATAGAGATGTAGCTCTTACCTTGAAGTTTTGGAACTAATTAAATTGGTTATGGCAAACAATGGGTTCAGCATAGCTTAGCGAATGAGTTAATAATAGAAACTTGGTCAAACAAAAAAAAAGTAAAATGGCAGTAATAGGTGCATGGCATGGAAAGTAGGTATCCTAAGTAACATAGATGCACAATTTTGACGTAGCTCCCCTGAGTTGACTTTTTGGCACAATTTGACCCCTATCAAGCAACTGGCGTTCCCCTGATAGGAAGAAAGGCGGATTTCGATAGAGTGTAGATCGGACTTTTAGATGCATGAAATGAATTAGCGACTTAGAGAAAAAGTCTTATCCTATCACCGAGATTAGTATGTCATACGGTCCTAACCAACTAGTTCTTGACCTCCTTGAACTTTAGCTCTTGAGCCCAACTCAACTTCTTTTACTCAGTGATCTTTTCAATGTCTTTATTTTCATTATGCCGTTAACGGGACAATTAAAATTAAGTTCTTGGGAAAGTCGCTGGGTAAACACAGCGATTAAAATAAAGACTGTGAAAAGATTTATAAAAGAAACCGATTGTGGCAGTGTTGACAGGGTGAGGGCCGTAGTCATAAACCATGTGCGAATGAGTGATTCAAGCGCATGACAGGGTTGATAAGGAATTGCGTGATTTAACTAAAACTAAGTGTAAATCATGATGAGGAACTGGATTGTACCGGAGAACCTTCCAGAGTCAGAACACTTACGCTAAGAGAGCAAACGGTTGGTTCTTAGTTAGTGAATGAACGATTGAGCTAGCCGAGAAGAACAATTGGTGCGTGGAGGAAGCTTGAAGCGAGGCTAGTTGGGTCTCCCATTGTTATTTAATTAAATGAGCTGATTTGATCCCGAGTATAGTGCCGGGTTGATTTAGTTGTGTGAGCAAGTTGCGCTGCTGGAGTAGGCGAGTTTGGAATCGAGTCAAGCAAAGATTGACAATCGAGTAAACGAAGCGATTGACCGCAGAACGTGGGCTTCGTTATAGAATTTGTTAAATTGTAGTTAGCTCATTAAGGGCAGTGTTAATTGCTTTTATCTTCTTTGCAATCAAGAACTTACTTTTTCTGCCCACGATTTGCCGAATTAAATGGAAACGCAAGAGGAGAGCGGAAAAGAGCATAAACCAAGGGAAAAGTTGCGTAATCCTTTGGTCGGTCGATTTACTCTGACCACCAACATAACCCTTTCGGGATTGTGGATAGTATCGTGCCCTAGTATCCCTCGCGTCCTAGTATAAAACTCTATCGTGTCCTAGAATGAAACTCTGCGGCCGTAAAGAAGAAAGAAAGCGTGCTTAAAGGAGACGACTCCCCGAGAATTTTCACATCTCCGACTTTATTTTTATTCAACCATAGAGGAATATTTCAGTTTTTTCAAATCATTTCACACACTTGAATTGAAAATTGATCACATGTTGCGGGGTGGGGTTGATATATTGTATTTTATCGTGATTGATAAGATGCTGTTTCTTCAAGAGAGCACTCTTATTTTGAGACGAAAGTTAGAAGCCCTGACGTCGCAATTTGAAGTTATTCGAAAAACAGGTGACGTTTTGTTTAATTTTAATTTTTTTGAGCTCAAACCTCTAACTTGATGCGCGATGAGAACACCTAGCTGGAGTGAAACGGACACCATGTTGTCTATTAGCATTTTTTGTGTTGTGAACTTTTAATATTTAAATTGAATTCTGTTAATAAATATAAATTCGATGACTGAAACAGTAAAAAAAATTTTGGGTAATGTCAGTAGTGCTTTAATATCAGTCGTTTTATGGGCAGGATCCCCCTTGAAAGCGGAGTTGGCAGTGATAGGAGATGTCCCTGATTCGAAAAGAGCTCCCTTCTCTTGGATAGTGGACGGGGTCTACCAGACTGATCCAGATCTCTGTTTCCACTCCAAGAGAGTGAACAATTGGGATGGACCAGGCATGTATCAGGCGGGAGGGCTCTTTTAAAGTTTAAGCCAACCATCACTTACAAACTTCATTATTAAGCGATGACTTAATTTCAATTATCCAATGATCATGTGTTGTTAGGGAAATATTATTAGTCTTTTTTTTTCGGTCTCATAGAATGTTCATAAAACCTCAAAAATTGTTAAACGGTTTAATTCAAGAAGATAATAAATGCAACAAAAAAGGCTAAAAATTGCTTCCGGGCTCCATTTTTGAAAAAAAAATGATTCACAAATATCTATGGTGAAGCAGGCTTAAAAAATGCTGGAAGCTTCTGACGATTTTTTGTGTAAAAATCTTTAAACTTTTTGCAATTTGTTTGCCTTGCTTTTTACTGAAAAAGAGTCTCCTAGGCTTAAATGCTGCTATGCTCGACTTGGTGTCTGGACCAATGGTGGTCGACTACATCCGAATCCTAACTCCTGAAGACGAGACATGTGAGAATTATTTCGATAGGTACAGCCTAAGCTCGTATGGACAAATACTTAAACAAACAGTAACATTCAAAACCTGCGGAAAAACTTAGAAAGAAAACATCCGCAAAGTTTAGGGATTGCACTTGAATAAAAACCAAGGCTTAAATAAAAAACCAAGCTTTTTTGAAACCCCTCGTTCAAACAATATACTGTTTACGCTACTGAGTTAGGACTGGAGTGTATAACTCATAGAGTAATTTCGGAAAGGGTACACCGTCTGCTCGTCACGCTATCTTATTTTCGGCCGGATAGATTCGTGCAACTTCTTAGTCTAATACCAATCCTAATCTTACTCTTATACTATCTAGTCTCAGGTTGTTTAACTAGTCTCTGCTAGGCTCAATAGATCTAGGGTATACTGGTTTATTGCGGTTGCTGAAGTCTTCTTGGAGAGTCAACTAATTTCTAAGTTAAATTCAAATCTCTCTGGTGCTGAAATTACAAGTAATTTCAGCACTTACAAATAAGTGGATTGTTAGTTAGATGGATCATGATTGGTTAATATCAAATACTTTACATTGGTAAAATATCTAATTTATCCAATCATAAAATGTAGTTTAGATCAGGTTCCACCCATCCGGGTTTTACAGAGTTTTTTAGAATAGTTTTTCTGCAATTCGAAGGATGGATGATGGACGTTGGTTTCTGGCGAACATCATATTTCTTCTGGGTTCTCTTGTTAGAGAAGTTCCAGGTTCGATCGTTGTGTCATCTCATGACAACGACTGGGTCTTTGCAACAAACTCAAATCTGATTTCAGAATGGTTGGCTATGTCAGGTTTTTTTGTTTCATTGATGAGAACTTCTTTGTGTTTTGATCTTGTCTAGGAATGGCGTGGAGATTGTGCGTGGAGGGATGCCTGGTTACTCGGATCTGTACGTATACTTGAACATCGAGGTGGTCATTGGTCTAGTTCAATGAAGTCCTTTTCTGCGAAGTCAAGTCGTACTCTAAATCCTTTGAGTTGTGATTGTGAGCGGCATATTGATTGTAGTTGGCCATTCTTTCTCGAGTGTAGTGGGATCGTTTTGTCTTTGGATGTTCGTCCTTGGTGTTGTATTCTGATCTATGTATTGCATAATGTAATTTACATTTTATAAAACTTTTATTAGTTTAATATTTTTTAATTATGATTTTAGTTAGTTGTTTTCGCAAAAGCTTTTTGTTTTAGTTCAGTTATTTTGAAGAGTTACTCACCCATGAGTAGCTCTTATTAAAAATAGGAGTGTGGTCACAAAGCGTGGATGTAGCACGGTGGGTTAGGCCGGCTATAGAGCATGCTCAGGACGTCCTCTTCTGGTGGGTTAGGCCAGGAGTGGGAGTATGATTGCATGCGGTTTTTGTGAGAGGTCCTGTTATGTGACAACGTTTTATGTTGGGTTTGTTGTGGTTTTTCTTATGTTTTGTTGGTTGTGTCCTTTTTTCAAAAATCAAATTGTTTGTGGTATGGGTTTGTCTTTCGACTTTTTTGTGTTTTATTATTTCTTTCTTAGACTTTATAATAGTCTTCAAAAGAATAAATTATCCAGTTTTAAACTGGGTTAATCCGGTTTGGGTACCGTTGGTTTCCTTTTCTTAGTCATGCTGTTATGCTATGTGTTGTGGTGTTTAGTAAGCTGCATTGGTTAGTTTTGTTTAGTATATAATTCCTTTCCAGCCGGGTTGAAGGAAAGTTTGAAACTTGTTATCGTGTGTTAGAGTTGTTGAGTGTGAAAGCTTGAAACTGAAATTCATTATTTTAAACAATTCTTCGTAGGCGAGCTGTGCGAGTGTGGATAGAATCTTTGTGCGAATGAATTGAAATATCAAAAGGTTAGTACTGCATTTGATTCTTATTAATTTACTACATAGAATTTCAATTTTACTGCTAGTTGTTGGGGAAAATTAAGTTACAAATTTTCATCATTATTAGATTTACTGCATTTGGGAAAAAATTTATAAATTAAATTATTGCATTGGTATTATTTTTATTTAATTATTTGGTGCAAAAAATTAATAGAGTTTTAAACAGTTTTTGAAGAAGTTTGCTATTTTTTATTTTTCTTTTGTGAATTTTTCAGATGATCGTTGGATGAAGGCTAAAATGCTAAATAAGACGTGGATAAAGAATGGTGAGTTTCTAATATTTTAATTAGTTAGTTATATCTATAATTCATACTTACCTGTTAGTCGTCAGGGAAGAAACCGTGGGGGAAGATGTCGTGGATGAGATCGGAAGTTGTTAGTAGTTTAGCTAAGATGCGGATGATATTTTTAGTTTGAAGCAGTGGCCAAAGCAATTGAAGTGCTTTAATGGTGGTTAGTTCTTCAGTGCCAACTGCAAACTCATAAGGTGTGTTTTGGATTAGATTATATAATTTGTGATTGAATTTAGTGTTGTGGATGAATTCTAAAATGGGGATTTCTATAGGTTGAACAAATTCGTGTGGGATAAGGAAGGGTCGGGTTTCTTCTGCATTGAAGGTCTTGGTGATTGGACAAAAAATATACATTTGGGTTATGGGATCATAATTTCGAAGAATACCATGAAGGTTAGTATCTTTAATGCAATATGTGAAGTTAAGAAAGAATGGTGAGGTGTATTTGGAATTGATGAATTGAAAACGATGGTGTGGTTGTCTGGAGGGAGTGTGTAGATCGAAGTGATTTTGGATAAACGATAATATGTATATGTGTGTGTTTGTTTAGTGCGCAACATAATATCGTGTGAGCAGTGCAAATCTCTTTCATGTGGTGCAAGGAAATGAAAGGTTAGTGAAAATGTTTGGAAGCGTTCTTTAAAACTTTCGTAGGCTTGTGTGTCTGTTAGTGCTTCTGAAATAATGTGGTCAAACTTGCGATCGAAGATATTTAGTGTAAATACATATGGTGTTTTAATGAAAAATTTCTCGGTGATTTGTGGGTTAGCGAAGCGATCGTCGTCTAAGAATTGATCTTGGTTAGCTCTGATGATGTTATGATCGTAATATTCTAGTGTATATTCATTAGCTCGGGGTGCAGTGTGTGTTTTTAGTGATTTTTTATATCCAATGTAGGTAAATTGTCTAGATGTTAGTGGTGTGGTGAGTCGATATAGCATGTTTTTATTTCGTTCTATATCGATGTGAGTGTTAGATAAGGGTAAGCAAAGGGGATTAGTAAAATGATAATATGAGGTCCAAGAAAGAGTAGGCATTAAAACGTATTCGTCTACAAAGTTACGTGTCTCGTTAGTGTCGTGAGGGGTGTTTAAGGTGTATTGTGGAAATGAGGGTAAGGTGATAGCTAAAAATTCTTTTGTATTAGTGTGATTTGGGTGATTTATATATTCACGGGCTGTTCCTGGTTTTGCTGGGAAAGGATGGTTGGGGAACTTTCTTTTAAAAGTGCGGTAAGCTCTATTAGTGCTGAGTGAAGATTCAGTAGATGTGGATGATGGTGCTAATGATTCGGTATAAAATGAAGAGGGTGTAGGGGTAGGAGGGTTGGATGAATCTATTGTGGATGAAATGTGGTTTATGGTGGGGGTGTCAAGGTGGTAGGGTTGTTGTTGTAATGTAATAAAATTATCTAGTTCTGGGGAGATTTGGGGGTATCAGGAGAATTGGATGATCGGTCTGAATGATATGAAGAATAGGTTGGAGTGACTTGGGAAGCATAAGAGGGTGTAGAATTGGTGGGGACAGGGTTATTTGGTGTCATTGGTTGAAAAGGGGGTTGGGAAAAAATTGAGGGGTTTGTGGGAAAATTATTGGATGGAGATGGTTCAGAGTCGGCAAATTCATCGGGGGTTTCAATATTCGGGTTATTGAGTTGTGATGTGGAGTATAAAACTGAGATGTGTGAATTAGTATCGGAATTCATGCCTGATGTTACATTACTGGTTGGGAAATCGGGTGGCGGGAAAGCAAAAAGTGGTATTATTGTAATGGGAGTAGTGAGGTTGGTTGGGTGGGAATTTGAACGGTGTAGGGATCCAAGTTGTCGGCTCATCGTGGGCTAAAAAAATTATTATTTTGAGACTGAAAAGCGGTGGTATGGGGTTGTTCTATAATTTGTTCATAAGTATTATCATCTTGTGATTGGTGTGTCATTATATGTTGGATGGGACTTTGTGATATGGTTGGTCGAAAATTTTGATTATGTGTTATGGCTAAATTTCGAAAATTACGTGGGACTAGGGATAATGGATGGTTATGTGGCAGGGGTGGTAACTGTGGTGCTGTTGGCGTTGTGTCTACATTGTTATGTTCTTCGTCGTATGTGTTCTGTCTTGTAGCTATTTTTGTGTTGTATTCTTTTATTTGTGCATCTAAAAGAATTTTGTTTATTGATGTAGAAAAAATTCCAAAAAATCCTGCAAATAGTATGCGTGCTACGCTTGCTTGTCTGTTTACTTGTGTGTGTATAGCACATGTGTTGTAGATTCCTTTTAAAAGTGAAAAAAGAAATCCAATAAAGTTAAACATTGCGTATAAAATAGTCAATTTTTCTAAGATGTAGTAGGGCCATCCTAGAAAATCAAGAATTTCATTTTTGAGTGTTACAAAGCTAAAAATATTGATGGGTGATATATCTTGGGGACGGTATTTTTCACCGTTTAGATATATATAATCTTTAATATCTTTAAAATATCCGCTATAGTCTTGCGTATAGATGTCTGCAAATCCTGCGGTTTCTGCAAGTTTGCGTAAGTTTTGGTCAATTGATTGTCTTTGTATAGTGTCCATTTGTGTTAATAATTCTTGGAATTGTTGTGTTCGAATGTGATGTTGAATATCTGACTTTGAATATATTCCTATTGATTGTAAGTCTATATTTGGGTTTCGAGCAATAGCGCGAATGCTTTCTGGTGAAAATTTTTTGAGTGATTGCATTAATGTGGGGTATGGGGTGAGAAGGTTATATTTATCTTCATCAGGGTTTAGTTGTACTACATTGTGGCTATTTTCTGATCCACATGGGACTGCGATATCCCAGAAATAGGTTCTTCGTGAAAGTGTGTCAACGAAATGTACTTTGTTCTTATAAAAGATAGGGATTCTTTTATAGCATCGTTTGTCTTCAAAAACGTATAGTGGTGATACTTTTTTAGTACAAGTATAAAACCATAAGATGTTTCCTTCATAGTCTAAAAAATTTGATCTATTTCCTGATAGTAAATATCCTGCGTAGGGTATTTTTAATACTGCTAGTGCAAGTGATTTTAATATTTGTGTTCTTTCTAATTCGCATAGTTGGTGTAGTGTTTCTAATTCAGAGAGTGACATTTCTTGAAAAATTGGGCTAATCGTGTAGTCTAGTTTCATATCTAAGTGAATATCATAGTGGATATTACCAAAATATGTACTATTCATTAGTGATAGTTCTTGTAAACGTGTGCTTTGATCGTCTTGGGGCTTTAAATGTCCACCAGGTTGACCTGTATTCTTTTGAAAATTAACTGGTATATATGATGTTCCTTCATTTAGGGGATGACTTGTGGCGTATGGGTCGACTTTTATTTTTCCAGTGGTCATGTCGAATCCATTTTCGTATTCAACTAATATTTCAGAGTATTGTGTTTTGTGAAGTGGGTTTTTATATTTACATGCGAGTTCTGTTTCTTGATATATTTGAAAACGTGTTAATTTATTTTCTATATTATGAATGTTTCTAAAATTAGAACTTATTTTTCGTAATGGATTTACTTGTTCATATGGTATTGATTGTATAAAATATTTTTCGTGAAATTTTATCATACGAGCGTGTATTTTTGCTACTTGAAATGTTGTACATGTGTCTTCAGGGAACCAAACAATTGTTGCTTGTGTTCGTGTTGTAGGGTCGCAATAACCTTGGTAGTTTTTACAAGGTAATCTGATTCCTTGATAGATCATTGTGTTGTCTGATAAATCTCTTGTGAGTTGTATTTTTTCGAGTTGTATTTTCCAATGGAAAAACATGATCTCTTGGTATCCTTTGTTTTTTGTGTCTGCTTTGCAGTTTGATGGGTCATTTATACCAATGTGTGCTATCCAGTGTTTATCGTGTATATCATAAGTTAATCGTCCGTGTGCGCCGTTATATGAGTACTTTTCATCTAGTTTTATATGTCCTTGATATCTTTCAAGTTCTGCTTGATGTACAGAATCCGAAAAAACTTGGAAATACACTATCTTTCTATCTGTGCTTTTATTTTTTGTGATGTTTAGTCGGAGTAACTCGTTTTTACAATCTTCGGGATTGAGATGTAAAAGTCGTTCTATATTACTCTGGTAGAATGATTCATGGTCAAGTCGGTTTTTATTTCCGTTTGAGAATTGTGAACAATGTACTTTCTTTTCAGAAAATGTTGCTGTGAATTTATATCCTATAACTGTAGTTGCTCGGGCTTTTGAATAGAGTGTCGCTATTACATTTGTTGTTTCTATGGCTTGGGGTTCTGTTTCGCATTGTGATACTTGATTTATTGCATACTTGTGTAGTGTTTTTTTTTTCGTTTTCTTCACAATCGTAATGTGTTACTAATAAATCTTGTGGTCCTGTGCGGGGGGAAGGGTTTATGTTTTGATTTGAGGTTATTAGAAAAAGGAGTTGGAGAAAAATTAAAATTTTTAGAATATACATGTGTATGACAATCCTGAGTATGGGTTATAAAATGTGATGTAACCAATTGTCTTTTTGGTATATCTGTCGTATTTGTATATTACTTCAGTTGTTATAAATGGTGGTGGTAGGGATTGAGCTGTTATATTTGGTGGATTTAATGGATAGGGATGTTGAGTAATATTGTTTAATTTAACCGTGATTTCAAATTTTAATTGTAGACTATTCTGTTGGAGTATTTGGATGTTATGAGCACGTATGTCTTCGTGAATGTCTTGTCTATATTGTAGTCTATTAAGTGCCCAATTGTGGAGTCGGTTACTTTCTAGGTGTTGTCCAAATAATGGTGGAGGTGCTGTGAATGTATTCCAGTCTAGTCTTAAAGGAATAGTTGTTGATGATTGTTCTCGATATCTTGCGTCGAGATTATTTGGAAAATTCAAGTTAAAAGGTGGTGGTGAAATCTGGCTTATTGATGGTGTTGATGGTAGTGATAATGTTTCTGGTAGTGATGAGGATGTTGTTGTATCCGTAGAAATATCTATTGGATCGTTGATTAAATTTGGTTCACCTTGTGTGAATGAATGTGTTGTCCAATATGGTAGTCGTGATGCCTGGTTTGGGGGGTTAAAGGGATTTTCACGTATTTGTTCAGACGTTGGTGTCGAACCTAAGTAATCTGATGGTAGACTTGAGGTGCTACGTTGTGAAAGAAGCGTAGGGGTTTCTGGTAATATACCAATGGGGTTTTCTGGAGTGTTTTGTGATGGTGATTGAGGTATATCAAAATGAACTCGGGGAGTTTGAAAATTTCTGTTTCGTCGAGGATGTATAATTTGTCTATTTATTTCGACTGTATTTGGTTTTGACTAGGATTTCTTATTCTACTTAATTCTTGTGGTAGTGTTGGGTATAAGTTATATGTTGGTTCGCTTAGAGGTGCTTGTCGTTGAACTGGTTCTAGTGGTTCTGATAAGCGAGCGTGTCGTTCTTCAAAGGTATATGGGTTATCTTGAAAAGAAATTCGTGTAGATGTTTGGGGGTTTTGGGTAGTTGAAAGTGGTGTCGGGTTTTCTTGGGATGATGTCGGTGAAGACTGACTATGTGATTGATGGGTAGCAATTTTTGATAGCTTTTTTGGTCTATTTTTTTAGTGAAAAAGTTTATGTTTATTATAGTATTCTTCTAAAAAAAGAATTAGAAGGATTGTTGCTAGGGCGAATGTGAGGATTGCTTTCTTTATACATTTGCATATGGTCAAAATGAGGGATGATAAAAATGTTATGAAAATTACAAATAGTAGAAAAATATCAGTTCTACTGAAAATAGTTCGTATCATTTAGACAAGTTGTATGAATCGTACCTGTGGATATAATCAAGGGTTTTTGAAAGTTGGAGAAATAGTTCGAATATAGTGTAGAAAATTAAAAAAACATTTCAAAAAATGATAAAGATTATTAGAAAAGATTCAAGGATATCAAAAAGAAATATTATGAAAGTTTCAAGTATCGTAAAAAATTGTTTGAGGTTTGTGATAATTTTTGTGACTGTTTGATAGAAGAGCATTTAAGAAATGACTTCTTGATCGAATATTTTTTGTTGTTTGGGGCAATTTTCAAGTGTGGTCGGATTATTTATTGGTTTTTTGACAAGTGGGTTGAGTTTTGTGAAAAATTGTTGGGGGCAATTTTTATGGTGATCGGGAGGTCTTCTTTGTCTTAATTTTCATTTGTTTAATGATCTGGGGTATTTTTGAGATTTTTATACTTTAGGCTAATTAAAATGGTCGTTCTTTTACTTTAGGCTAATTTAACATATTTGTTTGGGGGGTATTTGAGGGCTGAGTTGGGGAAATATTGTTGATCTTTGGTTTATTAGATAAGGGAGGGTTATGATATTATGGTGATATTTATTTTAGTTGTCAAGTTGGAGTGGTTTGCTTGTTTTTGACCTGGAGGTCGTAAAGTTATAGTTATAGATATGCCTGGAGTTTAATATCGTACGTCTAGTTGGTTTGTGTTAGAGTTATAGAAGGTGACGGATTGGATGAATCCTATTGGCTAATTATGAACTAGAATCGCTGCGTGTTTGTCAGCATGTTATTTTGGAAAATGAAAGTGTAAAATGTTTCAGAGGTGAAAAAAATTATCAAATGTAGAATTAAAGTTGTTTTTGAAATTCAACTTTCTTTAATATTTTAGATTGTGGGATGAATAATTTATAATTTTTACGTGGATGATTTCTAAGTCGTGAAGACTCTCTATGTTCTGATTTGTCGATTTGTTCTTGGGGTAATATTTGTTCTGTCATTTTTCTATTTTTTCTTTCTTTTTGAGATGTATTTTGATCTAGATTTTTTGTATTGTTTTTTGTGGTGGTTAATTTTGGTATTTCGTTTTTGAGGTGAAAATCTTTTTGTTCCTTCGTTGTATTTTCCGTATGTGGGTCATTTTGAATAACTTGTAAACCTGTAAAAGAATATAATTGAGTTAGTTCGCGGAGTGCGTATTCTTTTGGATAATAAGGTAATAGGTTATTTCGGTGTTGAACGATTTCTTTTTTGTCTGAGTCGGTGATTTTATATGTGACATCAGTGGGTTTTGCAATTATTTGGTATGGTCCTTTACGAAGGGGTTGTAATTTCTTTGAAATTCCTTTTTGAGTATTAAAATTGGGTATTAAAACAAATGTTCCAATTTTTAAATCGGAGGCTGGTGTAAGGCGTGAATTTATTTGTTCATTAATGTTTTGCCTTTGTAACAACTTTTTTGTTACTTTTTGGTAAATTTCGTTGTGTTTTTTATCTCTGTTTAAAATCCATTCGGTGTGTGTACCAGAGGCTAGTTTAAGAATTTGTGGGTGATGAAAATGATCTTCATCGTGTGTATGTAAAGGTAGGTTATAACAGATTGAGTCTTTATTTGGTTGACAATAACCTTGTGCGTTTTTATGAGAGTTTGCTGTAAACATTATTGGTTTGCGTGGCTTTTGGTTAAAAACCATTTCATATGGTGACATTCCTAGAGTTGTCGTAATTTGTGAATTATATGCTAAAGGAAATAATTTTACATCTGCTGACCATTCGGTGTATCTTGTATCATTTCCATTGATGATACATCTGAGATATTCTTGTAATGAACGGTTCATACCTTCGACTAAGCCGTTTGTCCAAGGTGCGTGAGATGTACGTGGTTTGTGTTTAATGTTATATAAATGACATAGTGTAATGATTTCATTATTTATGAATTCTGTACCGTTGTCTGTAACTAAAATTTCTGGTAGTCCGAATTTGGCTATCCAGTGTTCATAGAGTGTTGTGTAAGCGTAATAAGCGTTACAATGTGGTACTGGGTTAAGTGCTACATAATGTGTAAATGCGTCAACAATTACCATGATGTAGGAGTTTCCTTCTGATGAGGGTGAAATTGGTCCTTTAGTATCAAATGAGATACGATGGTTAAAGTACAAACTTTGTCCTTTAAAATCTTGTTTTCGTGCTATTTGTTTTTGATTTGGGTAAGGTTTATTTAGTTGACATACTATACAGTCATTGCATAGTACTTTTATCCAAATTGGTGCATTTGGGAAATAAAAGTTTTGTATAAAATTTGAATATGTTTTCTCTGATCCAGAGTGTCCTTTAATATTTTGTGTATGTGAAATATTAAAAGCTATGAGAATCATACTTAGAGGGAGACAGGGAACTGTAGATTCATTTAATTTGTATTCTAGAAGGTCTGTGTTTTCGTTAATTGTTGTATTATTGAATTTTCGAAAATATCGGAGGAGTGTTTTATTTCCTAAAATAGTTTTATCTGCCTTGACGGGTCTAGTTTTATATTTGTGCCATGATTTTAGTTGTCTAATTACTGGGTCAAGATTTTGGTATTGTTTCAATGTTGAAATTGTAATTGTTTCTGTTGGGGGGAGAAATATGTTTCCAATTTCTAATTTAGATAAGGGTATTGTATCAAGTGGGTCATGGAGATCAAAAACTTGATTTATGGTGTATTTTGAATAGTTTGTTTGTGGTCCTGATAAATTTATTTTATCAGTTAGGTTTTCTTTTTCAATTAGTGGAAAAAGGTCTTTTTTATGCGAGTGTTGTTTTACTCTTTTTTGTTGGGTGTTATTTTTTATCCATTGTGAATATGGGATTGGTTTAAAAATTGATGTTCCAAGTAGATCAACTTCATAGTGATTATTTTGACAATCTAAATAAAGTGGGAAGTGTTGTAGATTGTTTATCTGTGATTGTTCAACGTCAGTTTTTACTGCATATTTGCATTCTAGTCGGGGTGATGTTTCGTTTTTTGCAAGGTAGAATTTTATATTTTTGGGTATTTCAACTGTGGTTTTACGTGTAAGTAATTCAGGTGGTGTATTTCGACTTAATGTGTCTGGTAATGCAAGATTTTTTCCTGCGGTCCAAACTATATGTAAGTTTGGGAATTTCATTAAAATTAATTGAAATCTATAAACTCGGTGGTTTGGATTAGACTTTTGTGTAAAAAGAAAGATGATTGGTTTATGGTCTGTGAATAGAACTGTGGGATGTTTTGATCCAAGTATCAGAAATTCATATTCTGTTAATGTATATATTATGGCTGTACATTCTCTCATTAGAGTTGAGAGTCGTAGCTCTGCTTGAGTGAATAATCGAGAATTTGCTGATATGAGGTTCATTTTATTTGTACCATTATGTGATTGTAATAATGCTGCGCCGATGCCAAAGTTCGAAGCATCGCACATTGCATAAAATGGTTGATTTGAATCTGGAATTGTGTTTGAAATTTGTTCAGTTAGAAGTTTTTTAATTTCTTCAAATCGTGCTTGATGTTCTGTGTTCCATTCAAAATTATTTTGTTGTCTAAGTATATTATAAAATGGTCTTAGGTATAATTGCATTTTATAGACATATTTACTTAAAAAATTCAACATTTCAAGGAATTCTTGGATTTTCTTTTTGTTTGTTGGTGGTTGGAGTTTTTGAATAGCATCAATGCGTGATTTTGATGGGGTGCTTGTTTTTTTTTCTATATTATGTCCTAAGAATTTTACTCTTGTCAAAAAGAAGTGTGACTTATCGGGGGCGGCCTTCAGATTTTCGTTCTGAAGTATTTGGTGATATTGTTCTAAAACATTGAACATTTCTTCTTTAGTCTGTGATTGCATAAAAACATCGTCTAAATAGGTGATTGCGTTTTTCTTGAGTTTTAGTGGTCGAAAAATTTTGCTCATAAAAGCTGAAAATGCTGCTGGTCCTATGGATATTCCATAGAATAAGCGGTTGAATTCATACTGTTGGTTTCCAATAACAAATTGTGTTAAACGTCGCGATTGTTCATCTAATGGCATTTGATTGTATGCACTATTCATATCTGCGGTTGTAAAGTATTTTCCGTTTATTTTTGTTAAAATAACTTGTATTGGTTCAATAGGCCAATTACACTTTGATTCATCTATGAGTGAGTTGAGGTATCTAGCGTCGAGAACGATTTTTAATGATTCTCCTTTAGCTAGAATGATAACAGGGTTGATAAATGTGTTACCTTTTGGTTGTTCTTCTTTATTTACTGGTGAGATTATATTGTATTGTTCTAAAATATCAAGTAATCTGTTCACTTTATCGTGTAAATGAATTGGTACTTTACTTGCTCTTTGTTTTTTGAAAACTGCGTCTGGTTTTAATGGGAGATGTAGTGATGAGCTGATTTTGCCAACATCAAATTTGGATGTTGCATAGACTGATGAATATTTAATTAGCTGTTTGGCTAATTTTTCAAATTCGTCTTGTGTTATTTGTGAATGTTGGAAATTAAACATTGTTAAAAATTTCTGTTGATTCTCTGTGTAGTTATTTATGTTGAATGTCGGTTTCAAATATGGGGTTTTTGTGAAATAATCCGTATTTTTTTTTTCGTTACTTATTGTATTATTTATGGATAATTCTTCATTAAGAATTGTGGATTGACAAATATCTAATAATTGGAGTATATTATTTACGCGATACGCTTTTTCGTGTATCGGTGATATTGTAGCGTTGGTTTCGCAATAGCCTAAAAGTCCTAAAGGTAGTGTTACTTGATAGGGTGTATTGTTGTATACATGTAGAGAAATAATATCTGAATTCGAGTTTTTCAAATATTTTATTGATGAGATTGTGATTTTGAAAAACTTATGAATAGGTTTGAATTCAAAATCTGACATATAAAATTTTTGTTTGTTTTGTTTTTTATCATATTGGTGAACTTGTTTGATTGAAAAATTATAGATGTTTCCTGATAGTGGTTTCAGGTGTTTTCTTTGCTGGTTATAAATTGGATAAAATTTTGAAAAGAATGGTGGTTGTTTATTTAATCTTTGAAAAAATGTTAGGGATGTGTCTTTTGTTTTTGTATATTTATCTTTGATTAATATTTTACTATTCAAGATGTTGATTGTTGGTATATATTTAGAGATAAATGGTATTCCAATGATATTGTGTTTAATATCAGTGATATGGAATATTTGTTTAAATGGTTTGGTTAAAATTTTGTTTTGCTCCATTGTTCTTGTGGGGAGAAGAAATAATTGAATTTTTCCATAGTTTACCAATGTTTATCCTTGTGCTGTTGCTAGTTTACTGGAGGTTTCAAGAGGTGTTAGCTTTGGGTGTAAGGTTTTTATTTCATTCCATGTGGGAATGTTTATTATATTTGATTCTGCTCCTGAATCAATTAAAAAATCAATTTCAAGATCTGGTGGTTGAAATTCTTTGCTTCTTGGACTTTCTAAAAGAAATGGTATTGTCCAAATTTTTTCCTTGGGTTGTTCTTTTTGTATATCTTGATAGATGTGATTTGTATTTAAGCATTTTGTCTTGTCATTCTCATTGGGTTGATTTGTAGTGGTAATTTCATTAGTTTTTTGCGTCGTCGGTGTGGAATGGATGGGTTCAATATAATAATTGTGAAGGAGTTCTGATTGATTTTCATATATGTGTGATGAAAATGGTTGTTCATATATAATAGGTTCATAGTCATTTTCGACTGCTATCATATTGATGGAGATAGTGTTTTCTGTTTCACTTTCTGAATCTGATGATTCACAGTTGATTTGATTGAGTTGTAACGTATCATTTACTGTGTCGTCAATACCTGGAGGGTCTGATGTTGTTTCTCAATTTGATTGTACTTGATTTATATTCCTTTGATGTTTAGGTGTACTGCTTCTATGGCGGTTATTAGAATTATTATAATGGTTATTATTCCTGTGTGGTGATTGGGAATAATTTCTATAACGATTATTATAACTTGAATGTCGATTTTGTGAATTATTTCGTGATCTGTTTTGGTAATTATTGTTTGGTCTGTTATAGTTCGATCTATTAAATGAGTTATTCCTTGATCGATTGTTCGGGTAATTCTGGTTTCGGTTGTTTGAATAACTTCTATTCCGATTATAGGAGTAGTTTCTATTCCTATTGTATGATGAATTTCGTGATTGATTGTTTGGATAGTAATTATTTCTTGATTGGGAATTAGATCTAGAAACAAATCGTGTTGTATTTGAATTTGATCTGGAGTAGTTATTTTGACTATTTGGTCTATTGTAGTGATTTTGTGATGAATTTTGTATATTTCTTCGTTCTGGTGATCTTCCTCTATAACTTGAGTTATATGGTGATTGATTTCTTGTATAATTTGTATTGTTCGGGAGTGGTTTTCCTGAACTGTTGTTGCTGTTCACAGTTTTGTTCGGTAGATTTTAATCTTTTTTCATGTATTGATAGAATGATTTTTTTGGTTCTTTATATTTTTGAGGTTTATTTTGATTGTCTTGCTGTTTTTGTCTACATTCAGAAATACTATGTCCGTATCGTCGGCAATAATTACACCATTTTTTGAAAGATGGTTTGCCTTTAAAGTTTGGGTGTTTTTCGTAAATATTGAGTATTTCAGTGATTTTTTCAACGAGGTCTGTATCTGATTCCTGTATGTTGTTGATACTTGTGGTATTTGTTTCGATTCGGTTAACATATTGTAATTTCAGATTTTCTGTTTCTTCGAGTTTCATTGTGATTTCTGCTTGTTCTAGTTTGTCTACTAGTTTTCGAAAATCTAAATCGGGTTCTCGAATTGAAGAAGGATGGGATGCTCTCTTTTTTATTGCTATTTTTCTTAATTGCGGTGTTAAGGTCATCATTAAGATTTCTGTCATCTTTGTGTTTTTATAGTCATGTGTATTTAATGAATATGCTTTTCGAACTAGTGTTTCGATGCGTACTGCTAATTGCTTGATGGTTTCGTTTGGTAATCTGCGAATTTCCTTACATAAAACTCTTTGTTGTTGTTTGTTTCTTTCGGAGTCAAACATTTTTGAAAATTCTTGTGTAAACCTTTTCCAATTTGATTTTATTTCTATAGGCAATACTGAAAACCATTTTTGGGCTGCGCCGTCTAAAGTTGTTTGTATCAACGCTGTGCGTCGATGTATCCAGTTTTGATGTAGTGGCGTATTAATTGGTTCAGGTCCTATATTTAAAATCAAATTTGCTGTTACTGCATTTAAATAGTCTTCTACAGAATATTCAGGGTCTGTTCCTGGGAATAACATTAAAGGTTTGTTTGATGTTATTGATGATCCACCCATAAGGTATGGATTCATTGTCATTTGTAATGATTCTGCTGCATTTGGCATTTGAGAAAAATTTGAAAGTTGATTTCTTGTTATTTCGTGTTGTTGAAGATAATATGAGAGTGGTATTTCATTTTGCATTTGTGTTGGTTGATACGAGTGTGCAATCATTGGGTTTTGTTGCTGAATTGGTTGAAAATATTGTGTATTAATTGGGTTTTGTTGCTGAATTTGTTGTTGATTTTGTGTATCTATCGGTTGTGGAGAAAAAGTTCTATGATTTGTATGTGGTTTCTGTACTCCTTGTCCACGATATTCTTGATTATAGGGTGCAAATATATCTGGTTGTAAGAAATCATCATCTGAGGATAAGTAATCCATTTGATAAGATGTTTGTTTTTTATTTTTATTTTGCTGAAAAAAATGGATAATTTTCACTACGATCCTGTGGAGGATTCATTTAATTTGTATTCTAGAAGGTCTGTGTTTTCGTTAATTGTTGTATTATTGAATTTTCGAAAATATCGGAGGAGTGTTTTATTTCCTAAAATAGTTTTATCTGCCTTGACGGGTCTAGTTTTATATTTGTGCCATGATTTTAGTTGTCTAATTACTGGGTCAAGATTTTGGTATTGTTTCAATGTTGAAATTGTAATTGTTTCTGTTGGGGGGAGAAATATGTTTCCAATTTCTAATTTAGATAAGGGTATTGTATCAAGTGGGTCATGGAGATCAAAAACTTGATTTATGGTGTATTTTGAATAGTTTGTTTGTGGTCCTGATAAATTTATTTTATCAGTTAGGTTTTCTTTTTCAATTAGTGGAAAAAGGTCTTTTTTATGCGAGTGTTGTTTTACTCTTTTTTGTTGGGTGTTATTTTTTATCCATTGTGAATATGGGATTGGTTTAAAAATTGATGTTCCAAGTAGATCAACTTCATAGTGATTATTTTGACAATCTAAATAAAGTGGGAAGTGTTGTAGATTGTTTATCTGTGATTGTTCAACGTCAGTTTTTACTGCATATTTGCATTCTAGTCGGGGTGATGTTTCGTTTTTTGCAAGGTAGAATTTTATATTTTTGGGTATTTCAACTGTGGTTTTACGTGTAAGTAATTCAGGTGGTGTATTTCGACTTAATGTGTCTGGTAATGCAAGATTTTTTCCTGCGGTCCAAACTATATGTAAGTTTGGGAATTTCATTAAAATTAATTGAAATCTATAAACTCGGTGGTTTGGATTAGACTTTTGTGTAAAAAGAAAGATGATTGGTTTATGGTCTGTGAATAGAACTGTGGGATGTTTTGATCCAAGTATCAGAAATTCATATTCTGTTAATGTATATATTATGGCTGTACATTCTCTCATTAGAGTTGAGAGTCGTAGCTCTGCTTGAGTGAATAATCGAGAATTTGCTGATATGAGGTTCATTTTATTTGTACCATTATGTGATTGTAATAATGCTGCGCCGATGCCAAAGTTCGAAGCATCGCACATTGCATAAAATGGTTGATTTGAATCTGGAATTGTGTTTGAAATTTGTTCAGTTAGAAGTTTTTTAATTTCTTCAAATCGTGCTTGATGTTCTGTGTTCCATTCAAAATTATTTTGTTGTCTAAGTATATTATAAAATGGTCTTAGGTATAATTGCATTTTATAGACATATTTACTTAAAAAATTCAACATTTCAAGGAATTCTTGGATTTTCTTTTTGTTTGTTGGTGGTTGGAGTTTTTGAATAGCATCAATGCGTGATTTTGATGGGGTGCTTGTTTTTTTTTCTATATTATGTCCTAAGAATTTTACTCTTGTCAAAAAGAAGTGTGACTTATCGGGGGCGGCCTTCAGATTTTCGTTCTGAAGTATTTGGTGATATTGTTCTAAAACATTGAACATTTCTTCTTTAGTCTGTGATTGCATAAAAACATCGTCTAAATAGGTGATTGCGTTTTTCTTGAGTTTTAGTGGTCGAAAAATTTTGCTCATAAAAGCTGAAAATGCTGCTGGTCCTATGGATATTCCATAGAATAAGCGGTTGAATTCATACTGTTGGTTTCCAATAACAAATTGTGTTAAACGTCGCGATTGTTCATCTAATGGCATTTGATTGTATGCACTATTCATATCTGCGGTTGTAAAGTATTTTCCGTTTATTTTTGTTAAAATAACTTGTATTGGTTCAATAGGCCAATTACACTTTGATTCATCTATGAGTGAGTTGAGGTATCTAGCGTCGAGAACGATTTTTAATGATTCTCCTTTAGCTAGAATGATAACAGGGTTGATAAATGTGTTACCTTTTGGTTGTTCTTCTTTATTTACTGGTGAGATTATATTGTATTGTTCTAAAATATCAAGTAATCTGTTCACTTTATCGTGTAAATGAATTGGTACTTTACTTGCTCTTTGTTTTTTGAAAACTGCGTCTGGTTTTAATGGGAGATGTAGTGATGAGCTGATTTTGCCAACATCAAATTTGGATGTTGCATAGACTGATGAATATTTAATTAGCTGTTTGGCTAATTTTTCAAATTCGTCTTGTGTTATTTGTGAATGTTGGAAATTAAACATTGTTAAAAATTTCTGTTGATTCTCTGTGTAGTTATTTATGTTGAATGTCGGTTTCAAATATGGGGTTTTTGTGAAATAATCCGTATTTTTTTTTTCGTTACTTATTGTATTATTTATGGATAATTCTTCATTAAGAATTGTGGATTGACAAATATCTAATAATTGGAGTATATTATTTACGCGATACGCTTTTTCGTGTATCGGTGATATTGTAGCGTTGGTTTCGCAATAGCCTAAAAGTCCTAAAGGTAGTGTTACTTGATAGGGTGTATTGTTGTATACATGTAGAGAAATAATATCTGAATTCGAGTTTTTCAAATATTTTATTGATGAGATTGTGATTTTGAAAAACTTATGAATAGGTTTGAATTCAAAATCTGACATATAAAATTTTTGTTTGTTTTGTTTTTTATCATATTGGTGAACTTGTTTGATTGAAAAATTATAGATGTTTCCTGATAGTGGTTTCAGGTGTTTTCTTTGCTGGTTATAAATTGGATAAAATTTTGAAAAGAATGGTGGTTGTTTATTTAATCTTTGAAAAAATGTTAGGGATGTGTCTTTTGTTTTTGTATATTTATCTTTGATTAATATTTTACTATTCAAGATGTTGATTGTTGGTATATATTTAGAGATAAATGGTATTCCAATGATATTGTGTTTAATATCAGTGATATGGAATATTTGTTTAAATGGTTTGGTTAAAATTTTGTTTTGCTCCATTGTTCTTGTGGGGAGAAGAAATAATTGAATTTTTCCATAGTTTACCAATGTTTATCCTTGTGCTGTTGCTAGTTTACTGGAGGTTTCAAGAGGTGTTAGCTTTGGGTGTAAGGTTTTTATTTCATTCCATGTGGGAATGTTTATTATATTTGATTCTGCTCCTGAATCAATTAAAAAATCAATTTCAAGATCTGGTGGTTGAAATTCTTTGCTTCTTGGACTTTCTAAAAGAAATGGTATTGTCCAAATTTTTTCCTTGGGTTGTTCTTTTTGTATATCTTGATAGATGTGATTTGTATTTAAGCATTTTGTCTTGTCATTCTCATTGGGTTGATTTGTAGTGGTAATTTCATTAGTTTTTTGCGTCGTCGGTGTGGAATGGATGGGTTCAATATAATAATTGTGAAGGAGTTCTGATTGATTTTCATATATGTGTGATGAAAATGGTTGTTCATATATAATAGGTTCATAGTCATTTTCGACTGCTATCATATTGATGGAGATAGTGTTTTCTGTTTCACTTTCTGAATCTGATGATTCACAGTTGATTTGATTGAGTTGTAACGTATCATTTACTGTGTCGTCAATACCTGGAGGGTCTGATGTTGTTTCTCAATTTGATTGTACTTGATTTATATTCCTTTGATGTTTAGGTGTACTGCTTCTATGGCGGTTATTAGAATTATTATAATGGTTATTATTCCTGTGTGGTGATTGGGAATAATTTCTATAACGATTATTATAACTTGAATGTCGATTTTGTGAATTATTTCGTGATCTGTTTTGGTAATTATTGTTTGGTCTGTTATAGTTCGATCTATTAAATGAGTTATTCCTTGATCGATTGTTCGGGTAATTCTGGTTTCGGTTGTTTGAATAACTTCTATTCCGATTATAGGAGTAGTTTCTATTCCTATTGTATGATGAATTTCGTGATTGATTGTTTGGATAGTAATTATTTCTTGATTGGGAATTAGATCTAGAAACAAATCGTGTTGTATTTGAATTTGATCTGGAGTAGTTATTTTGACTATTTGGTCTATTGTAGTGATTTTGTGATGAATTTTGTATATTTCTTCGTTCTGGTGATCTTCCTCTATAACTTGAGTTATATGGTGATTGATTTCTTGTATAATTTGTATTGTTCGGGAGTGGTTTTCCTGAACTGTTGTTGCTGTTCACAGTTTTGTTCGGTAGATTTTAATCTTTTTTCATGTATTGATAGAATGATTTTTTTGGTTCTTTATATTTTTGAGGTTTATTTTGATTGTCTTGCTGTTTTTGTCTACATTCAGAAATACTATGTCCGTATCGTCGGCAATAATTACACCATTTTTTGAAAGATGGTTTGCCTTTAAAGTTTGGGTGTTTTTCGTAAATATTGAGTATTTCAGTGATTTTTTCAACGAGGTCTGTATCTGATTCCTGTATGTTGTTGATACTTGTGGTATTTGTTTCGATTCGGTTAACATATTGTAATTTCAGATTTTCTGTTTCTTCGAGTTTCATTGTGATTTCTGCTTGTTCTAGTTTGTCTACTAGTTTTCGAAAATCTAAATCGGGTTCTCGAATTGAAGAAGGATGGGATGCTCTCTTTTTTATTGCTATTTTTCTTAATTGCGGTGTTAAGGTCATCATTAAGATTTCTGTCATCTTTGTGTTTTTATAGTCATGTGTATTTAATGAATATGCTTTTCGAACTAGTGTTTCGATGCGTACTGCTAATTGCTTGATGGTTTCGTTTGGTAATCTGCGAATTTCCTTACATAAAACTCTTTGTTGTTGTTTGTTTCTTTCGGAGTCAAACATTTTTGAAAATTCTTGTGTAAACCTTTTCCAATTTGATTTTATTTCTATAGGCAATACTGAAAACCATTTTTGGGCTGCGCCGTCTAAAGTTGTTTGTATCAACGCTGTGCGTCGATGTATCCAGTTTTGATGTAGTGGCGTATTAATTGGTTCAGGTCCTATATTTAAAATCAAATTTGCTGTTACTGCATTTAAATAGTCTTCTACAGAATATTCAGGGTCTGTTCCTGGGAATAACATTAAAGGTTTGTTTGATGTTATTGATGATCCACCCATAAGGTATGGATTCATTGTCATTTGTAATGATTCTGCTGCATTTGGCATTTGAGAAAAATTTGAAAGTTGATTTCTTGTTATTTCGTGTTGTTGAAGATAATATGAGAGTGGTATTTCATTTTGCATTTGTGTTGGTTGATACGAGTGTGCAATCATTGGGTTTTGTTGCTGAATTGGTTGAAAATATTGTGTATTAATTGGGTTTTGTTGCTGAATTTGTTGTTGATTTTGTGTATCTATCGGT
This sequence comes from Symsagittifera roscoffensis, assembly GCF_963678635.1. Lineage (NCBI taxonomy): Eukaryota > Metazoa > Xenacoelomorpha > Acoela > Convolutidae > Symsagittifera > Symsagittifera roscoffensis. Next base: position 27,347,200 of record NC_087071.1, on the reverse strand, counting down.
TGTGGAGAAAAAGTTCTATGATTTGTATGTGGTTTCTGTACTCCTTGTCCACGATATTCTTGATTATAGGGTGCAAATATATCTGGTTGTAAGAAATCATCATCTGAGGATAAGTAATCCATTTGATAAGATGTTTGTTTTTTATTTTTATTTTGCTGAAAAAAATGGATAATTTTCACTACGATCCTGTGGAGGATGTAAATTTGTTTGGAAATTTACTGAATTAGGTTGTGCTATTGGGTTATCCCAGTTTCGAGATCTTGTATAATTACTAAAATTTTTTCGTGGTTGATACAAGTGTACTGGTTTGTGTTTATATTGCTTTTTTATTCTTCTTTTTCCTCTTTTTGATGAATTTGAAGTTGTTTCTGAGTCGGAAAAATATAATTGATCGTGAATGGGGCAATTTTTATCTATAGATTCTTTTATTTTATAAAGTTCGTCTAAACTGTTGGTTTCTGATTCTGAAAATGCGTTGCGGTTTTTGGAAAATCTTTTTCGTGTAATTTGTCTTTGTTTGGTTATTATTTTTCTTTTTAGTGTTTGTCGTTTTGTTCTGATATATCCAACTGTTTGTGTGTGTGGTGTGATTACAAGATCGTATTTTTTGTTATCTATTTCACAATTGTGTAAAACGATTGTTTGTTTATTTCCTAGGTTTTTATATGACATAAGGTTTAGGATGACGGATGCAAAAGGTTGTTAAATGATTTCTATTTGCTTAAACTGTTAGTCCTTACGATTTTTTGGTTAGCTTAACCTGGGTCTATTTGTTCAGGGTTGGGGAGAAAAGTATATCGATTCCGAAGAATGATTTTATACTTTCTCGTGGCTAGTATAAGCTAAGGTGTTAACTTACTTAATCTTACTTAAGGGTAGTGATTGTGTTCAGGGTTGGAGAATAGTAAATCGATCCACAAGGTTCAGGTATAATTAGAACGCGAGTAGTTCGTTAGATACTATTTTAAACTTACTAAGTCTAAGATTTATCCTGGGTCTGGTAAGAGGGGGGATCAAGTGAAGGATGAATAACCGAAGTTCTTCACTGTTTATCCTAATTTGAATGATTAGTTTTGTTCAAAAATTTCTGTTAGTCCTGGGTTTTTAGAAAGGTTTGGATAGTGAATCGACGTTTGAGGTCGTTAGACACTAGCTAAGTAGCTGGGGGAGAACAAAATTGTTCTTTTTGATCCAAGGAGAGGCCTTGATGATCAAGTTTTAAATTTTATTAAATAGAAAATGATTTAAGATCCAAGGATAAGCCTTGATGATCTAATTTTAAAATTAAGTGAATTTAAGTTTAAATAATGATTTAAATTTGTGTAGAGAAAAGATTTAGTGTTTTTATGATATTAGTGAGCTTATGAATGCTGTTATGTTTAGGTGATGAAGCTGGAACAACAGGATGATTTATAATTACTAACCATTTATTGTCATGCTACTAATTTTTATTTTGATTTTTCAATAAATATTTTTCAAACATGTTTTGTATATTACTGCAGAATTTAGGTAAACGATCTGAGATCTTTTTATCAATCGTTATTGTATATTAATATTTGTTTAGCGCCTGAAATGATTTTGAAGATTGACTTCAAGATTTTATGTTTGCAGATGAAAATCTAAATTCATTGCTAGTAGTATTCTAAATACAAAAGTTTGTTCTGGCTTTTGCCGAACTATCATATAACTATATGGTAAGTTTCTATTTTGTCGTATGTCGTCTCTGGTTCGAGGTCTTCTTGCAATTCCGGGTAGTTCTGTTATCGTTCGGAATATTGGCTCTGATCTATTGAGTCGTAGAGACATTTCGATTAAATTATCGTCGTATAACATTTTGTAAATGTTTTGTCTAAATTCTAATCTATTTTTTGGTTAATTCTAAGCTATTAAGGTCTTGTTCGAGACTTATGGTCGCACCAGATGAGTTAGGACTGGAGTGTATAACTCATAGAGTAATTTCGGATAGGGTACACCGTCTGCTCGTCACGCTATCTTATTTTCGGCCGGATAGATTCGTGCAACTTCTTAGTCTAATACCAATCCTAATCTTACTCTTATACTATCTAGTCTCAGGTTGTTTAACTAGTCTCTGCTAGGCTCAATAGATCTAGGGTATACTGGTTTATTGCGGTTGCTGAAGTCTTCTTGGAGAGTCAACTAATTTCTAAGTTAAATTCAAATCTCTCTGGTGCTGAAATTACAAGTAATTTCAGCACTTACAAATAAGTGAATTGTTAGTTAGATGGATCATGATTGGTTAATATCAAATACTTTACATTGGTAAAATATCTAATTTATCCAATCATAAAATGTAGTTTAGATCAGGTTCCACTACTGTTCTTACATGAAAACTCTGAACAAGTTTGAAAGTATTTTTTTAATTTTATTAAACTATTGATTGCTTTTCTTCCTCTAGACGTGAATTTGAACTTGGATTTCTCTGTGTGTAAGAATAGATGGAAAAGCTGCTTCTTGTGTGAACGAATTCCCTTCTATGGGAATGGCACCTGGGTCACTTCAAGGTGATTGATATTCCCGATTTTAGTGCAATAAATAACCCCTCCTCCCTGCTCACTGACTGTCAACTATTTGTACCCCAAAGTACAAACATAAGTGCTTAAGGGGATAGAAATAACGAAGCTAAGCTCTGCGCAAAACATTTGCTGGTGTGATTTGTATAGGTATAGGATCAAGCTTTTTAAAATATAATCGAACGAGTTTTGCTTTTCAATAAGTTAAGTTTTTGAAGAGCGTTGAGATATAACTATATATAATATACGGTGTTTGCTTCAAACATATAGCTTGGCATCGTTATCGGATGGGTGCTGTAATGGAAAAGTGTTTAGGTGTGGATACCCTGGAGTCACCATCCAGATCGACTCGGAGGAGAAAGTGAAGATATGCGAAGTGGAATTATTCGGACACTCGTTGATCCCTTGAGCACACCAAAGCCTATGAACAAATCAAATGGGTTTTTAATGAATTTCAACAGAATTTTCATTGGAAACCTTTTAAAAACTCCCCACAAAATAAACAACTTATCCCAAAAAATAAACACAATCATCATAATTCTCGTTTCATGATATTGTTGTGAAATGGTCACCCTATGGTCAAATATCTCGCATTACCAGTTTTTCATAAAAAGAGATCGAGGAAACCCTTCAGAAAAATTTTCTAAGGAAACTTAGAAAAAGAGCAAATCAAACTTGGAAATCGGTCAGTTGACCTTGCAAATGTTCTGAACGTTTTTTTTTCTCGCGTGTTTCGAAACGACAAAGAAAAGATCAAACAATAAAAGTTTTGAACGACAAAATTACGATTCTAACCCCTCAAATTGAATCAGGCCTCAAATAAATTCTAAACTACGGCAAATTAGGAAGCGTTGATAAATTCATAAGCCCTGATTGTTACCAAATATTCTCAGATAATTTCCCACGCTGAGTAGTTATTTCAGACGTTTAAAAAAAGCGATTCTTTCTTGATTTTTTTTTGTATTCAATTTGAGTATTTGTTATTATGATGGAAACCGACAGTGGAACTCAGCTTCAGGTTTCTACAGCCCAAGAGGTATCCGTGAATAAAAATACGGTAGATAAAAAAGTGAGTAATATGGAAACGGAACTGTTATTTTGCGGGAAAAAGTTGAAAAACAGAAAAACAAGAATGTGAAATTACGGGTCTTAATTCTAAGCATGTAAACATAGATACCAGGCTGCGAGCTCAGGAAAGGTATATTAGCAAGAATAGTGTGCTTGTATGGAATCCGCCGTTCGATGCAAGGGAAGTAGATGACGTTACGGATGAGATAATTGATTTTTTCAGGACAAGTTTGAAAATTAACATTTCTCGTGGGGGAATTAAAGCTTGTCACATGTATATGGGAAATTACGGAAATAGTATGGACACTATCATTTGCAAGTTTGTATACTTCGACGATAAGTACGCTGTATACAAGAGCAGGAGGAATCTGAAATATCAGAAAAACATTTTAAACAAGCGTAACATATATATTACGGAACGTCTTCCTGAACAAGAGGCAATAATTAAGAAAGCGGCCAATGATATGGTATTAATAACTACCCCTCATAACTGCATCGTATCAGTGCTTGTCCAGCGAAACAAAGTTTATGCGGGTTGACGCAGTTGATCTACACCGACACTAATCTACACCGACACTCGTCATGACAACAACGAAGGGGAATTCCCTGCAAACAAAAAACCAACTCATTGATTGGAATTTGAACGGATAATGTGTGGCGCCTGTTAAACTTCGACAGAAAAACACAAAATGAACTGAGTTAAACTGTAAAAGCATATGAACTGCTATTCTAGCACATAGTGGTTATGTTTGTGACAAAACATGTTGAATTACTCTCTGTTATTATTTCCCTTAAGCGGACAGCAAAATAGCAAAAATACGAGTGACAAAAATCGATTTTAATTTTTTTCTGTTTTTTTTAACGTATAATTTTTTTCATTCTTAAAAATTTTTTTTCTGCTTTTCGTTTTCATATTTTTCTTAACTTAGGAATTATCAGCAAACAAATAAATGATTATTCTCTAACAAGACCTTCAATTTGTGTGGTTTCCGCACTGCTGGTCTAAGACTTAATAAAGAAGAACAGTCCAAGTAGTATTCCTTTAAAAATGAAAAACCAAAAATAAATTGGTGTGATTTCCGCGCTGCTTTGTGGTTATTTCAACTAAAATATGTTTTTTTTCTTTTAAGACAAAACTAGAATGAAACCAAAATAAAATTTATGCTGCTCATTTAGTTCCCAGAGCTTACGTGATTTCAGCGCTGCTCTTGCGATCTTTAATTGTAGATGCTGAAAAGGAGGAAAACAATGAAAATTAAATGGAAAAGTTCAGGAAAAAGGAAAATGATGTAAGCTGAAAACGGAAAAGAAGGAGGCGAGGGATTGGAGGGGAAATTAAAGAATCTTCTACGAGTATCAAAAATGAAAGCTAGCAATATTCGTATTTTTGCGAAGAAAAAGAATATTCTAGACTAGGAGGAAAAACTACCTTGAGTTTGTGCCCTGGGTGGCTTCTGATTTCTGACAACTCATTGATCTTCACAAAATGGTTAAATTTTCAAATAGTTAAGAAACCACGCGAAAATTATATAGTACACAGAAGATATGGTTAACAGAGACATGGAGGAAACAAATTTTAAAACTTTTTCACTGTTTTTACAAAACATCAGATCACTTCCACGAATCTTTGAAGAATTTGAATTAGAAATAGAACAGCTGGCCCAACGGCCAGATATCATTTTTTTACTTGAAGCCTGGCTCAGAAATAACTCTGACAATGATATTTTCCAAATTCAAGGATACAAACCTCTCTATAGTTGCGCTAGAATTAAACGAGGAGGAGGTATTGGCATCTATGTTAACACTGGGTCAGATCAAGGATAATAAAACAAAAAAAAATAACAATATCCAAATCTTGTCAGTTCTCATAAAAACCTAAATAAATCAGAAAATTATAGTAACCTGTGTTTACATTCCACCAAAATCTCTAAGCAACGCTACCTTTGAAGGCCTGCAAAATTATTTGGATGGATTAACGCTAGCGCCTAAATTGATCACATAGTTTGTGGTGATTTCAACGTAAATTTGACAAAGCGGAAAAAAATTGAGGAAATTATGATAGGAAATGGCATGTTACAAAACAAAATGAGCTGCATCCCAACAAGAGTGACAGAACGTAGTAGCACTTTGATTGACTTATTTTTCTGTACATCTAGTTTCTCAACCAAAACCATCAAAAACTCAGTGTCTGATCATTTTGATTTTCAGTTTTTTTCAAATTTTCTAAAAAAGTACGTTTTTACTGAGAAAACTTTTGCTTGAAACTGGAACAAGTTGAAAAAATGGGATATAAGTGAGAAGTTAAATTTTTTTATTAGCAACATGAGATTGGCAAATGTATGCAGTTATGGAATCCCGAAGACACTCAAATGTCGTCTAGGATTTTAGAAAAAATAAATTCCATCCTTATGAAGGCAGTTGAAACTTTTTTTTTCTAAAGCGTTTACTAATACAATCAGAAAGACATCCATGGATTGACAATGAAGTAAAAAATGCAGCAGCAAAAAAACGACGGTTACGACAAGAGTTTTTGAATAATAAATCAACGGATGCCCGGAATAAATAAGGTTGTCAAAAACCTAATCATCCGTAAAAAAACGAAAATACTATCAAAATAAACTAATGCTTTAGTCTAAGTGTAAAAGGAAAACTTTTTTCGAAACTTTTAAGGAAATGAGTGGTAAAGGGAAAAATTCTATATCTTTAAATCTATCTAACGGGGACGCTGAGCATTTACTTCGCAAATAGTGGCGCCAGACTTACACAGAGCAAACCAAACTGCATCGAAAACATTGTTATAAGTCAACAGCAATCGTTGTTTTTGAAAAAAAAATTGATTTAATACTTCGCAAATAGTGGAGCCAGACTTACACAGAGCAAACCAAACTGCATCGAAAACAATGTAATACGTCAGCAACAATCGTTGTTTTTGAAAAAAATTGATTTAATTGAAGTCATTGAAGTCATCGAAAGTTTAAAAAATAAATATAGTTCAGATTGCTATGATATCAACACTGTTCCCGTCAAGCATTTAAAAAACTATACTAGCAGGCCCTTTGACTGAAACTTTTAACCAATTTTCAAGGAGGGAGACATCGATGACCCCTCAGACTATAGACCAATTTCGCTTCTTCCAGTTCTGGGCAAAATTTTTCAGCTTATAATTTTTAAACGAGCCCAATCATATGTGACAAGTTTAATATCATCCGAAACACTCAGCTCGGCTTCAGATCAAATAGAAGCACTGTTGACGCCATCCTTACATTGTTGGAAGAAATTTCGACATCGCTATCCAACAAAAAACTAACTGTTCAGAATACGTTTTTAGACCTAAAAAAAGCTTTTGACACAGTTGATCACTCTAATCTGTTAATAAAATTGGAACAAATGGGATTCAGAGGGCCTGTCTTATATCTTTTGGAATCTTACCTTAACAATCGCTATCAATACGTTCAAACTAACTCTTTTAAGACCGAACTTAAACTGGTATCTTTTGGAGTACCTCAAGGACCTATCCTTGGCCCACTTTTTTCATATTACACATAAACGATCTACAAATAGCCAGAAAAAACACACGGGTACTTTTGTATGCTGATGACACTGTTGTGAAATCCACAAACAACAAAGACTATATTGCTTTTGCACATAGATCAGCTTTGTTTGAAGTAAATGATTGGTTAGACAAGAACAAATTGGCACTGAATGTCAAAAAAACCAAGACCATGAGATACTGTCGGAGAACGAAAACTGAAGAACGACCAGTAAATTAATTTTTAATTGACACCTAAATGGAAGATGTTGAATGTTTTGAATATCTTGGAAATCTCCTTGACTGTAAATTGAATTTTCATCAGCATATTGATAAGTTAAAGAACAAAATTTTGCAATTCTGTGGAGTGTTTCTTCAATTGAGAAAGTTTCCAACTGGACGACAATTAATATCTGCGTATAAAAATTACGTGCAACCAATCATCCAATATGGAGTTTTAGTTTATGCAAATACCGACAAAACCAAACTGTTAGAACTGGAAATGAAAATCAGAAGGCTACTCAGAATAATTTTTTATAAACACATGATGGATTCAATCACTGAAATAATTCATCATGATAATAAAATATATACCGTAAGAGAATTTTTCTCTTACAAAGTTCTGAAATCAACCGGAGAATTACTCGAAAAAAGTGCCAAGTTGAAACCTTGAGATATTTTTTTACTGAACAAGAAATGAACGTGATGTTTTCAAAGCGAAAAACAAATCAAAAGTTAGCTATAAACAGAAATAAACTCAACAGAGGGTCAATTACACCTAAAATTAGAAAAATGTTCAACTTTGTAATAAATTTTTTGCCACCTGAGTCAATTTCTTGAAAGGGGCTTCTCGGTTTCAATTAAATAGTTTCAATCATAAATTTTTGGAGAATTACATTCTAGGAAATACGATTTAACTGGGCATGCTTTGAGATGTTTTATTGATCAATAAGTAGAACTTGTTTCTGTTGATTTCTAAGTTATGGGTAGGAAAGACTACCTGAGAAAACTAAAATAATTTTTTATAGAGAATGGTTTAAAGGTGCGAACAAAGAGGTTTTACGTTTAATAAATGGTTACCGGTAGAAAATCCATTGCATTGGATCAAAGAAATTAAGTACTTTTTTCGTTCTCCGCTTAATGAGACGCCTGAAAATGGGCCTTGTTGGCTTAATGGTGTTCTCCCAAACGATTCTAATTTGTATTTATAAATGTTTAGAAATAACTTTGTAACTAGATATCGTTTGGAAACAATTTATTATTATGATTATTAACTGCATTTTAAACAACAACATCCGGTTGGTTGGGCAAATAGTTTAGATTGTTCATTTTTTGGATATGTTTTTGCAATTTTTGTGTCGTTTTTTTGGGGTGGGGGCTTGAGGTCAGACACTTTGGGGGGGGGGATGTGGCAAAGGTCAATTTGAGTATCATGGAGATCTTAATGATAGATTCCTGTGAAATGATTTGACTGCAACGGTGCAAAGTGATTTACCTCCTTTTTTTTTTATTTCATTGCCCAAAAAACAAAATTACAATTGAATATTGCTCTAAACTTTTTGAGCATTTTTTAGAGAAATTTTGACAAAAAAAATTGCGTTTTTTTTGGCTCGCGCTCCCCCTGAAATTAGAATAAATTGGCGCCGAAGACGCTTTTAAAAAACTTTTTGAGTCGGTCGGCCAAAAATGGATTTCTTAAAAAGTATCAAAGGGGGACCCTTTTGGTCGGCAGGGAGCCCAATCCCTGAGGGGCGGGGGGGGGGGGGAATGGGGGGGGAGAGGTCTGCCCAACACCCCACCCCACCCCCCTAAATCCGCCCCTGGCTTGAACAACAGGCCTCAATGTGATGTCAATCGATTTTGTACCTTGCGTCTTTGTAGTACTTCTTGGCTTTGTGCAAAAAATTACTTGTTTTGTTCACGCAACCCGCTATTGAAATAAAAATTAATTTAACCCTTGCTTATTTAGGTAAAACCAAAATTAGGTTTTCTTGTCTGTCAGAATTGGAGAGATCATTATATACCAGGCTGACAAAAACCTTGGCAAAAAAACTCTGAGCAATGCGCGCCACGGGATCAGAAGAAAAAGTATAACAAATGATGCTATAATTTTTTTCAATCGACAAAAATTGTTACCAGTGGGATTTTCCTTCAAATTTTACTCAAAAGGCAGTGTTGGATATGTGCAAAGCTTTTTGTACTGTGATCTTTAATTGAAATAATTACCATTATGGGATTCAAGGACCAGTTTTTGAAATAATAGTCTTATTTGTCAAATAAACTCAAAATACTTTGGTAATCGAAATAGCACCCAGTTAGTCAATTTTGATGCACCTAAAAATTTTATATTCGGTTATTTTTTGTTCACTGTCTTGGTCAATAATGTTAACTGTACCATGATAATTTTTTTGTTGATGATACTGCAGTACAGACTACAGAAAACTATAACAAAAAAGTTGTCAAAAAGCTCTGGTTGGTGTCACTAAATGGCTAGATTATGATAAGCTAAAAATAAACCTAGATATAAATCAACTTCTTTCGAAAAATAAACCGAATCAAAAAAGAGAATAAAAAACATTGAGAAATTTGAAAACTCTATAGTTAAAAATTTAAATATTTTGAATTTAAACTTTGTAGAAAAGTCCAAATTTTTAAAAAGGTTTGAGTTAATAACCATACAAGTCAAACTGGAAAACTGAAATGTGAAAGATTCTAAGAAAACAAGATTTAAAATATATTTCAAATAGGTTTTTCAGGTGCAACAAAAGCATAACAAGAAAATAGCTTTATTACTGTCCCGACCATTGAAAATGGGGAGGAAGTTTGTTTTCGGGTGTGTTTTAGTTTTATATCTTTTTTTTAATGCAAAATCAGCTATCACAAAAAATCATCAGAGAGAACTCAGAGGAATATCACATTAAAGACATTTCAGTCGTGATTCAAGCGATACTTTAATGCGTTCAAAAAGATCTCCCAGTGCCGAGAAAAATTGTATGAGTTTTGACAATAATTTCAATTTCGAGCGACAAACGCGATCGACTAACGTTTGTTATAGAGAAATTAACAGTTTGTTAAAATAATTTTTTGGTTTGCAAAACTTGATTTGCTATCGGGAAAACTAGTTTTGGATGTTTCTATCATCGCTTTATTGACAACAAAAATTTTCATAAAACCAATTAAACCAATTGTACAAAAAATTTAAAAAAAAAACTAAAAAATTTTATTTTTGTTTCCATTTTTTGTTTGGTATTCATTTTTTGAATACAAGTTTTGTCCATCATGCCGTATTCACTAATTCTCTACGCGATCTTATAGGTTTGAAATCACTCCACCTACTAATCACGACACTAACTTGAAGAAATAGTCCTTCTCTATTTTTTTAGAATATGGTGGGAACATTCGCTGCTACTTGCTAATTATCCGGACAAAATGAACAAAACTGGAACTTTCAAACGTTTATCTCCATGTTTATCCCAAATTGGGTTAAGATTAGACAAAAAAAGAAGAGAACAAAATTTGCTTAGAATTTTATCAGAATTGATATAGTGCAATTTTATCTGCGGAAGTTCTCAACCAAAATCTTACCCCAGAAGTCAGTCATTTTGGCTTTTTTTGATTAATCAAAAGTTACGCTGAAACTACTTTGTTAATTGATGTGAAATATATATCACAAGAAGCCTCTTACACAGTCCAACAAGGTTCCAGAAAAGTTAAATCTCCCAAAATTTGAGTAAATTATTCAAAACATCAAGCAAAAAATTTTTCTCTTTTACAGGTTTTTGGACGCTTAACCCTTCCTGAGCTTTGTTGGGCTGTGTAAGAAGCTTCTTGTGATATATATATATATATATATATATATATATATATATATATATATATATATATATATATGTCATCATTTAACAAAGTTTTTTCGACGTAAATGTTGGTTAATTGAAAGAAGCCTAAATGACCAACTTCTGGGGTAAAATTTTGGTTGAGAATTTCGGGAAAAAATGTGCACCATAGTAATTTTGGTGAAATTCTAAGCTGCTTTTGTTCTCTTCACTTTTCGTCTCATCCTAACCCAAATTGGAGAAAAACGCGTTTAAAAGTTCAAGTTTTGTTCGCTTTCTCCGGATAATTTAAATCAGCACTGTAGTTGTTTTTTACTTATTTGATACGTGCCTTAAAAAATAGACTTTGTTGTATTTTTTATTATGTTGAGCGTTTGTTTCTGATTCAAGCGTTCTGTTTAAACTGTCTTTTTGAAACGCGACAACAAGTTTTAAAATAATTGTGGTATAGTTAACGTATCAAATTAAGTAATTTAGCAGTTACTGATAATCTCAACAACACGTGTACTTTGAAGCCATCAACTGCTTAAAAGGTAAGATGCTTTTTCTAAAAGATCATAAGCGAAATTATTAGATTTTTTACATAGTCACATGGCTAATCACGATTTTCAAAAACAATCAGCTAACTACTTCTGTTCAACTGAATCAATTTACGCACTTTTTGACTATTTTGAATATTTTTTTTTGTTTTGATGATAATACATGATCCATTGGCGTGGCTAAGAGTTTTTTGAGCAAAATTTAGAAAAAACTGAGGCGTTTGCACGCTCCTCTAGCACTACTGGAATATTTCAACAAAAATTTTCGAAAATTTTGTCGACTTTTTTTTAGATCGACAAATGTGATTTTCTGAGCTCTCCCAAATCACTATGAAGACCCCGTTTTGACCAAATTTTGACGCCGCAGGTAATTTTTGAAAAAATGCGAAAGAAATGCGTTTTGAGGCAATTTTTGGAAAATTTAGACCAAAAAATCGCGTTTTTTCGGTGCGCACTCCTCCCTTAAAATTAGTATATTTTGGCGCCGTATATTTTAGAAAAACTCAAAATAGCACAAAGGGGGGACCCTTTGTGTCGGCATGGGGTCGAATCCCTGAAGGGAGGGGGGGATTCGACCCCATGCCGACCCAAAGGGTCCCCCCTTTGTGCTATTTTGAGATTTCCCTTTTTGGCTGACTGACCATAAAGCTTTTCTAAATCTGCCTCTGATTTTAGGAGGTTTTGCGGCATGGCGTATATTGGAATAAAATGTGAACTCCACAAGAAGAACTCAATCAGCCTGTGGTGTCGAGAGTGCTGCAAAGGAGTGTGCGTTGAATGCATGGAAACTAATCATTCCAGTCACAGTTTCGAGAGTTTCAAAGCATACATGAAACAACGAGCTGCTCTAATTCTGAACAAAGTACCAGCTGCTGACCAGAAACTTGAAGAAATTGAAAGACAATTGGAACAAAACCAGGAAACGATAACTGGTTTGAAACGAAAGCTGGAAGAATGTGAGAAACAGACCTCCGAAATAACCATTCTGAAGAAAAGTTTGAGGCGCATAGTTGACATGAAACAATCGTTAGAAACTGTGGTCAACGGAGGAGGAGTTATTAATGATGAAATGCTTTCCATTTCGAAAAGTAATTTATTACAAAACTTGGTCGCCGAAAAAGTTGTGTTTACTTTCGAAGAAAACTTTGCCGACATCATGTCGATCAAAAGGTTGCCCAGGGTGTCTTCTTATCATCGATATGGTAAATTCAATTTGCGAGCAGAAGTTCGTAATTCGTTATTCAAAGGAACTTCCTATTTGGCCATTTTTCTAGGGGTTTCCCCTCGGTACAGAGAAGACGTGAATTGGGAAGTTAAATTGAGATTTAAACTACATATTATAAATCAGTCTGGGAAAACATTCACAGAACCAAGCGCCAAACAACCTTGTTTCTTCAACAATATTAACTCAGCTTTCGGTTTTGATACTTTCATGAAATGGGACACATTTCTGAAACCACGTCTAGGATGGCATATAAACTATGGCATCCGAATCAGAGTCGAAATTCTAGAAAACCTTTGACGAAACTTTTGACGAGATACATTCAGACAAAATTTAACATGTTAAAATGTTAATTATCAAGATCGAAAACTTGTTGAACTGTAAGCAAACTATCTAACACGAGAAACCACCTTGATCAATTACTATAAATTGCTACAAATTGCTTAAATAGCTTATCAAATGATTCTTCACTAACTTTTTCTCCAGTCCTTTAAGTCACTTTAAAAGATACATACAACGAGCTGAGCTCGCTGAATTTAGTCTTTTCTTCAAAAATTTGAACGAATTCCATGAACGTTTTTATTGTGATATCAGTTTTCGAGGAACCAAATTAGCAGCTGTAAGTAGGTTTGTAAAAAAAGAAGACTTATCACGGTGTCTAGACTTAATACGGTGTTTTAATCTGCAAACTTTTTGTTCCGACCATTATTTTTGTTTTGTTTTTAGTAGGTGTGCAATTGAAAATTATTTTTCGGTAAAAACTGATTTGTTCGACTTTCATTTTTCTGCTCAAGTTTTGTCGGCTTAGTTGCCACAAAGCAGATTTTTCTTTTGCTGTAAGCAAGTATCATGGTATCTTGTTCATTGTAGTTTCAGAGGAAATTTAAGTATTTAAAGTTTTTATCATTACGAAACAGGGGCGGATTTAGGGGGGGATTCGACCCCCTGCTGACGCAAAGGTTCCCCCATTTGGTACTTTTTAAGAAATCAATTTTGGCCGACAGATCCTAAAACTTTTCTAAAGGCGCCTTTGGCACCAATATATACTAACTTTGAGGGGGAGCGCGCTCCCGAAAAAACGCGATTTTTTTTGTCAAAATTTATGGCCCTAGGAAAAGTTAAAATTTTAATTTTTTAACAATATTTTTTAATTTTTTGATTGGTCTGGAAAATTACCATTCCAAATCTATCTGAGTTTTTGATCTCAATGAAAAAACAGGCTGCATGATTTTTTTCTGCTTAACGACTATTTTTGGCAGTAAAGCTGTGATTTTCAGACCTGTCAATTTTTTTTGTTGACAGTGTTTTGGACTTTTCTGCCAAATCTGATATCATAGGTTTATTCAAAACACCTACTTTTATATTTAACAAGGCTCATTTTTTTCCAAAAAATATGGCCTTCAAGCAAAGAAAAAATTTGAAAATTTGATCGTGTTTTGAAACTCGAAAATTACCTTGCCAATTCCCAGGTTAGCTGCTCAATCGAGAAATCTTGGTTATAGGAATCCTTTCTTTGTTAGCGGCCACGATCTCCTTTTGCAGAAAAATTTTTGAATAGTTTTCTTGCCTGAAGTTCCAAAAAATTTTCTCTTCCCACTTATTTTAGCAGAGAAGCAACTACGGTTACGGACAAAGTCAATTTTTTGATATAACTTTATTCGTCTCGCATCAGTGTAACAAAATAAAAAAAATGCCAAACAAGAACCTCAAATTTTAGCTATGTATAAGGTTGTCTTTTATAGAAACCACCGCGAATATTTTCGTTCCCCTAGTTTCTTCCAACTTTTTTTTCTTGTTTTTTAAATCCTTATAAAACTTTTCAGTTCGTCTTGTATCGCAAGTGGTGCAAAGCTCCTTTCGTTCCTGTGTATTCAAACCTTTTCAGTCTTGATTCCAACGTTTTTAGAAAGAGTTTCACAAATTTGTCCAAATACCAGGAAAAACTGGCTTCAAACTGGCTTTAAAACAACAGCATCCGACTAGTGGGCAAATAGTTCATTTTTTGGATATGTTGTTGCAATTTATTTGTTTTATTTTTTCGGGGGGTGCAGGCACGAGGTCAGACAATTTGGGGGGTAAATATGTGGCAAAGGTCAATTTGAATATCATGGAGATCTTAATGATAGATTCCTGTAAAAATTACTATACCAGTTTTTCTTCATCGCCCAAAAAATCAAAACTACAATTGTATACTGCTCAAATTTTTTTGTAAAAAAGTTTTGCAGCTTAAGCAAAAGGCCTCATTGCGATGTCAATCGATCTTGTACCTTGCGTCTTTGTAGTACTTCTTGATTTTTTTCAAAAAAGTTACACAAGACATTGCACTTTTTGTTCCCGCAGTACACAATTGAAATAAAATGTATGTTAACCCCTGTCTTTCAGATTTTCAAATTATAACTTTCAAAATTGGTTGTTTGAAAACAACTAGATTTAAAGTTGCACAGCACAAGTTTTTCGATGGTTCAAATTTTTACTTAGAGAAGTAGTTCAATCATCTAATAGCCAATTGCAAATGTAACCCGCACCGAGCGCCCATGGATTCTAATCGATTATAATGGATCCCCGAGACAAAAATAATCCCCAGTATAATCCATTAAAGTAGTAAAATTCATACCACGAAGTTGATAATATTGGCATTATAATCGATTATTTTTGAAAAAAATAGCAATCCAATATAATCCATTACTTTTGACACAGAAATCGATTGCTTTATTTTTAATGAATTATAATTGATTATTATGAATTATTTTGACGGAAAATTATTAGGATTATAATCCATTTTTCATGGATTATAATAGAATATTTGTAACTTTATAGATACTGACAATATTATGACAATATATTCGATAATGATCCAAGGAAGCTCGGAGCGGCGAATGATTTCTTTCAGTTCTGCTACTACCTTTTTCATTTGCAGAATCGAATCAAATTGACAGGCAAATTGTATTGATTTAAAAAATGTCTGACTTATCCAAAAGTATTTCAATTAATAGAAACTGAAGTTCAAGCTTTTTGTAATGATTATTATTTTTCATTTGGCGCTCGCGTGTACCCTAAGAAAATTAGGACTACTTAATGTGAATACTTCTCACAAATGTGAATTCTACTCTACCTTTTCCTCAAATCCAGTTTTGTCAAAATTAACATTAAGAGTTTAATTTTTTTGAAAAGTTTACAACAGATCATCAAGGTCTTCATTTTTTGATACCACCTAATTTTGAGTCGATAAACATTTTGTTCAGGAAAAATTCATTAGCTTGTAGCCAAAAAAAGCAATTAGCAGTTCGCAGAACCGATAAGTTGTCTGGATACAAACGGTCATTTTCCGGACTACCCAGTAAATCCTGAAAATATTAAGATAAAAAACCCAAAAAGAATGAATTATTACTTAAAAAACTGTTTATGTCAAATTAAACTTATACATATTTCAAGGATTGTATTTGGCTGTTTAAGAGCCTCATTTTGTAATTTGTTTTAAAATGATCAATTTTGAGTTTAATTTCCAATCAAAACACAAAAACTAGCAACTTTAAATCGCAACTTGAAACAAAAGGTTTTAGCGTAAGGTTCTCAGATCTAAATTTGCAAAAACTAGTGCGTCATGTTAATTGTGGAAAGAATTTAGGCCGAAAAATTGCCATACCTTTGCTTAAAACCAGTTATTTCGGGAAAAACAATTTTGAACCTTCAGGTTTTTTTGTTTTATCCAAATAAATAAAACTATTTCCCATACTGAAAAATCCTGCCCAAAAGCCGGCCCAAAAGGGGCAAAGAAAAAATTAAATTCTATGTAGGAAATCTCTCAATTTTTCAACAATTACTCAACAACCTTAATCGAATTTGAAGTCTTAGATTTTTGTGTTTTCAAAGCTTTGCACCTGCCGTCCTATGTAACTCACTTGAAAAACTCAGTCAATTTTTGTTTGGCTAAAACACCCTCCAGTGACTCCAAGATAACTGAGTTCTATTTAGCGGGTAGTTAGAAAAAAAAGTAAGCAAAATGTTACATTTTTCGAACTCTCCGTAGTTGAGCAGTAAAAAGTGTACCAATATGAATTTCGCTTTAATTAACATGAAAAGAATAAAATGTTAGTAAAATCCTAAAACTAAAACTTATGATGAAAAACGTTGCCAACCTTTTTTATGGGTGGGTAAAGTATAAACTCCAAAAAAAAATTTCAGTGTTTTGAAGCAAAACTGGATGCCTGTTATATAATTCAGATGGTACAAACATTTTTTTGGTCTTTTTTAGGATGAAAGTTAATATTTTCGCTACAATTCTTTACGCCATTCGAAATATTAGAATCAGTTTTCTCCTACCACCCGAAGTTTTTTCTTTCCCGCTTCCTGCTGAATAGTTCAGCGTCCATAAGTTGGATGCCCTCCTAGTTGAATTGAAACTTTTTTGACTTCGAACTGATCGGTTTTTTTTAATGGCGTTAATAATTATAATGGTTATTTTTAATTTGAGTTCGCAGAAGTTAACCGATATTTTCAACCGATTGAACCAACCGTCAAAATATCTAATTTAGGCGTAATAATATTGAATAAGAAGAATTGGAGTCAAAGTTAACACATTATTCAGGCGAGTGGGAAACCGTTGAAAAACAGTTAAAAAACTTCAAATCTTTTTAGCTGCTACTAGATTTTCTGAAATTAGTTTTTAAAATTTGTTAAACCAATATAATAAATTTGTTTCAAGTAGTGCGATAATCCAACAATATAGAGAACTAATCATTGAAAGAGAACCAACTTGAGCAAGAGCAGAAAGTAATTCAACTTTTTGAAGCGCCGCTGAAAACTTTATAATAAGTGCTATCTTCTATGGACCTGATTAATTAATCAAGGTAACATTTATCCAGAAAAAAAATTAAAATATTTGAAGAAAAAACTCAATTTCGAAATCTTGCAGTTCACTTATCTTGCATTTTATTATTATGTTTTCTCAGAAAGATTCAGGAGCAAAATGAAATAGCAAAAAAAAAACAGTTTTCAGACTTGAAAATTATATTTTATTTGTTTGCTTTATTTCAATTAATACATTTTTTTTCGGGTGTACGCTTTATGGTTCAATAAATTTAAAAAGTATTTCAATAAGTTTTTACCAAAACAATTTGTTCAAGTAGTCGCAACTAACTAAATAAGTTTCTCTGATTTTATGCATAAGGTTGTCTGTAGACTGTTTAGGCTCAATTAAAGATTCTTTATTTCGGTTTCAGACATCAAGCTTGGTTTTAGAACATATTTCTGGTCGCTTGCTTTTGAGTTTCGCATACTCGTCTTTCAAAAAAGGGTACGGCTTTTGTATCTGAAAAATCAGAATAACATTTTGCCTTCACAAAAATCTGGCTTTTTGCCTCTAAGTGGCATCCAAAGAAAAGGATGAGGAATTGTCCAATAACTAGGTTAATCACCCAGATTGACCTCCATACCAGAAAAAAAGTTATCATACCATTGCAAACAATAAAATTATTCGTCATAAAACTTAAAGCGAAAAATTCAATACATGAAGGGACATATGCTACAATCAAATCAAATTTGAGAAAAACCATTCTATACAAATGGCGTGAAGCTTCCGTTCATGCTTGGTTCAGTAAATCAAAATTGACCAGAAGCTTTTTTTGAACTGAAACTTTTGCTTCGGAGTATTTTATGCTACAGATCAACACGTGTCAGCATTTTTCATGTCTTTAATAATTTTAATTCATCTTTTTATTTTTTTTTTCCAATTATCTGAAAAAATTATCATTTCATTTTGTTTTCCTTTTGTTGTAAGAAAGAAGTGAATGAGATATTATGTTTCAGGCTACTTTAAAAAATTATTAGATGAAAATGGTTGAAAACGAACCAAATTTTTCTATTTTAATGTGCCTTTTAGAAACACTTTTAAGCGAGTAGATAAATTTCTCTGCATATGTTCAAAAAAAAAGATTAGAGCAATTAAATTGTGTTTTGTTCGCTGATTTTTTTTCCTGTGTTTTTTTTTGCAAGTTTTAAAATAGCCACTCTGGAAATATACGTGTCTACTGGATAATTCAAATAATAGAACCAGGGGCGGATCTAGGATTTTCTCGAGGGGAGGCGGCGGATTTTTGACGACCTTTTTTTTTTTAGGTCGACCAAGTTAATTTTTCGAGCTCTCCCAAAGCACTGTTTAGCCCCTATTTTGGCAAAATTTTGTGCGCCGCAGGCAAATTTTTGAAAAAACAGTCAAAAAAGCCGTTTTTGGGCACTTTTTGAAAAATTTTGACTAAAAAATCGCGTTTTTTTTTGGCGCGCGCTCCCCCTCAAAGTTAGTATATATTGGCGCAGAAGGCGCCTTTAGAAAAGTTTTAGGGCCGGTCGGCCAAAAATGGATTTCTGAGAAAGCATCAAAGGGGGGACCCTTTGGGTCGGCAGGAGGTCAAATCCCTGAGCCCCCCCCCCCCCCCTAAATCCGCCCCTGAATAGAACAACCAAAATGGCAAACTGGAAAAAACAGACACTTTTTGCTTAAAAATAATGCAAAAAACAAAAGAAACTGGAAAACAAAAAGCAAGAAAACATTATTTTTGATTTTTATTATATTGCGAAAACAAGATCAGATGGAGTAAGGAAGATAAATAGTGGTAGTCCATATCTTCATATTGGTTTTAAAAAATTGACAATTATTTTGATTGCAAGCGCCATACAGAACTATTCTATAAGCCAAATTTGCGCACTAGTTCAATTCTCTATTGATTTCGGATTGCGGATATTAATTCAAAAAAGAGATCAGCGCTGTCCAGTTTTTGGTAATCCATAATTGGGTAAAATAGATGAGATGTTTGTTATAATGCAGTCTTTTGCGAAACGAAACCCAGAAAAAATAACGATTATTCCCGACAATTTACACTGTTATGATTACAGTCTTTATACGGTTGTGAATCAGTTCGACGGTTTCAACCATTTTTCTCAAGGTTTCAGCAGATGCAATGCAAGACTGATATTCGCAAATGATATTCTCTTAGAACCATTTAAAAGTCAAAATTAGACAATTTGCCATCATGGAGACGGCTAGGTACGTTAATACTATGAAAAATGAGCCCTCCTGGTATTTTTTTCTCACCACATCACGTACAAAATGACCCTAATTTGAAGAACTTAATCATTCGATAGTTTTTTATTTGTAGTTTTTATGAATATTGTCGGAACATTTTGTGGTACTCGCTCAGCAACCGGCTATCTTTTTTAATGATTAGATTCATTAAAGTTACTGAATCTGGAGGAGCATTCATTTGACCAAAGTCCAATTGGTTAAACTGTTTTCAAATCGAACTGTTCAGAGTCAAGTTAGCAAATTATTTAACGGAAAACAGTATTGCATAATTTTAGATCAAAGTTGAAATCAATAGAGCGCTCAATTTGTTTTTGCTTAAGATCGTTGGTCGACATATGACCAAACCAACGTATTTTCACATGTCAGTTTTGCTTAGAAAAATCATGTTAACTGTTTTTTGAATTGTAAAAAATGTAATGCAAAAAGATAGCAATTCAGATTCCCACCAAGCAGAACAGAATTTTGTGATGCGTCCATTCTTGCGTTAAAAAAAGTAAAGCTATTCTTTTTTTTTTCAAATTAGATAGATCCATAATAATCATAAAATTGTTATCGCTTTTTTACTTGATTTTTTTATTGCAAAAACCTGTGCTTGCGTTCTAGTTAAAAATTACCTGCGAGGTGCTACATTCAATAAAATGGTTTTCATAACTTTGATTTCTGGCAATGAGGAAATGAATTATTCAGGAAGCCAATGTTTAGCGTATTTAATTAGGTCATTTAGCGTATATATTTAAGTTTAGCGTATATATTTAAGTTTAGCGTATTTAATTAAATTAAGTCCATGTGCAAAATAATTCGCTTGGACCCTTATATTCAACCTGTATTATGCCAAAAAAGTGTTATCGCTCTTTTAAACAGTAAATTGACCAATTGCGCTAAAACTAAGCTTCTTTCTTGGAAACTACTATTAACAAAAGATATTTGCTTCTTTTATCCATTGAGAAGACTTAGATTCAATTCCGTCTTTTCTAGAGATGCTTTACTAAAGGTGGCTCAGCCTTACGCTTAGGTGGTATGCAGGTTTAAAGTTATGATTACAGTCAAACTGTTTTTTAAAACACTCTGTTTTTGTTTTTACACTTGCAGAATATCAAAAAATCCATTTTGAGGTACAAAAACTTAAAAGATTTTGCCAATAATGAGTTCGTGGGAAGCAAGATTTTTCAATATGGCATTATGTATCTCTGCGTTATGACTCGGGTTACAACTTAGTAGTTCTGCCAAACCAGCATTTTATGTTACGAAGACTCGGAGATCTTATTATGATCAATGGTCCTTTAACAGAGGCGTCAAATCTGCCAATAAATTTCATTCAAGCACGGACATCAGCTTATTGAGTTAGGACCGAAGTGTAACTCATAGAGTAATTTCGGATAGGGTACACCGTCTGCTCGTCACGCTATCTTATTTTCGGTCGGATAGATTCGTGCAACTTCTTAGTCTAATACCGATCCTAATCTTACTCTTATACTATCTAGTCTCAGGTTGTTTAACTAGTCTCTGCTAGGCTCAATAGATCTAGGGTATACTGGTTTATTGCGGCTGCTGAAGTGCTCGGGAGAGTCCAACTAATTTCTAAGTTAAATTCAAATCTCTCTGGTGCTGAAATTACAAGTAACTTCAGCACTTACAAATAAGTGGGTTGTTAGTTAGATGGATCATGATTGGTTAATATTAAATACTTTACATTGGTAAAACATTTAATTTATCCAATCATAAAATGTAGTTTAGATCAGGTTCCACCCATCCGGGTTTTACAGAGTTTTTTAGAATAGTTCTTCTGCAATTCGAAGGATGGATGATGGACGTTTGTTTTTGGCGAACATCATAATTTTCTTCCGTTTCCTCTTTTGTTAGGGAAGTTCCAGGAAGCTGGAGTTAGAGACATAAGACGTTGTGTCTTCTAGTGACAACGACTACGTCTTTGCAACAAACTCAAATCTGATTTCAGAATGGTTTGCTATGTCAGGTTTTTCTGTTCTGCGTGGAGAACTTCTTTTGTGTATGATCTAGTTTGGGAATGGCGTGGAGATTGTGCGTGGAGGGGATGCCTGGTTACTCGGATCTGTACGTATACTTGAACATCGAGGTGGTCATTGGTCTAGTTCAATGAAGTCCTTTTCTGCGAGGTCAAGTCGTACTCTAAATCCTTTGAGTTGTGATTGTGAGCGGCATATCGATTGTAGTTGGTCATTCTCTCTCGAGTGTAGTGGGGTCGTCTTGTCTTTTGATGTTCGTCCTTGGTGTTGTATTCTGATCTATATATTGCATCATGTGATTTTACATTTTTTAAAACTTTTATTAGTTTAATATTTTTTAATAATGATTTTAGTTAGTTGTTTTCACAAAAGCTTTTTGTTTTAGTTCGGTTATTTTGAAGAGTTACTCACACTTGAGTAGCTCTTATTAAAAATAGTGGTGTGGTCACAAAGCGTGGATGTAGCGCGGTGGGTTAGGCCGGCTATAGAGCATGCTCAGGACGTCCTTCCTGGTGGGTTAGGCCAGGAGTGGGAGTATGATTTCATGCGGTTTTTGTGAGGGGTCCTGTTATGTGACAACGTTTTATGTTGAGTTTGTTGTGGTCTTACTTATGTTTTGTTGGTTGTGTCCTTTTTTCAAAAATCAAATTGTTTGTGGTATGGGTTTGTCTTTCGACTTTTTTGTGTTTTATTATTTCTTTCTTAGACTTTATAATAGTCTTCAAAAGAATAAATTATCCAGTTTTAAACTGGGTTAATCCGGTTTGGGTACCGTTGGTTTCTTTTTCTAAGTCATGCTGTTATTCTATGATTTGTGGTATTTAGTAAGCTGCGTTGGTTAGTTTTGTTTAGTATATGATTCCTTTCCAACCGGGCTAAAGGAAAGTTTGAAACATGTTATTATATGTTAGAGTTGTTGAGTGTGAAAACTTGAAACTGAAATTCATTATTTTAAACAATTCTTCGTGGGCGAGCTGTGCGAGTGTGGATAGAATTTCTGTGCGAATGAATGAAAATATCAAAAGGTTAGTACTGCATTTGCATTTATTTAATTTACTACATAGAATTTAGAAATTTACTGCTAGTCATGGGGGAATATTAAGATACAAATTTTCATCATAATTAGATTTACTGCTTGTGGGGGAAAATTTTAGAAATGAATTTACTGCATTGGTATTAAATTTATAAATTTATAAGTGTAAGAGATTAATAGAATTTTTGAAATCTGTTTGATGAAATTTGCGATTTTTATTTGTCTTTTGTGGTTTTTGTAGGTGATCGTCGGATGAAGGCTAAAAATCTAAAGAAAACATGAATAAAGTATGGTGAGTTTTTTAATATTTTAATTAGTTAGTAATATTCATTTAATTCATACTTACCTGTTAGTCGTCGGGGAAAAAACCGTGGGGGAAGATGTCGTGAATTAGTTCTGAAGTTGTTAGTAGTTTAGCTAAGATGCGGATGATATTTTTAGTTTGAAGCAGTGGCCAAAGCAATTGAAGTGCCTTGATAGTGGTTAGTTCTTCAGTGCCAACTGCAAACTCATAAGGTGTGTTTTGGATTAAGTTATATAATTTGTGATTGAATTTAGTGTTGTGGATGAATTCTAAAATTGGGATTTCTATGGGTTGTACAAACTCGTGCGGGATAAGGAAGGGTCGGGATTCTTCGGCGTTGAAGGTCTTGGTAATGGGACAGAAGATGTACATTTGGGTTATGGGGTCATAATTACGAAGAATACCATGGAGGTTAGTGTCTTTAATACAATATGTGAAATTTAGGAAAAATGGTGAAGTGTATTTGGAATTAATGAATTGAAAACGATGGTGTGGTTGTCTAGAGGGTGTGTGTAGGTCAAAGTGATTTTGGATGAAACGATAATAACTATATGTGTGGGTTTGTTTAGTGCGCAACATAATATCGTGTGAGCAGTGTAAATCTCTTTCGTGTGGTGCAAGGAAATGAAAGGTTAGTGAAAATATTTGGAAGCGTTCTTTAAAACTTTCGTATGCTTGTGTGTCTGTTAGTGCTTCTGAAATAATGTGATCAAACTTTCGGTCGAAGATGTTTAGTGTGAATGTATATGGTGTCTTGATGAAAAATTTCTCGGTAATTTGTGGATTAGCGAAGCGATCGTCGTCTAAGAATTGATCTTGGTTAGCTCTGATGATGTTGTGATCATAGTATTCGAGTGTATATTCGTTAGCTCTAGGTGCAGTGTGTGTTTTTAGTGATTTTTTATATCCAACGTAAGTAAATTGTCTAGGTGTTAGTGGTGTAGTGAGTCGATATAGTTTGTCCGTATTTCGCTCTATATCGATGTGAGTGTTAGATAAAGGTAAGCAAAGAGGGTTAGTGAAATGATAATATGAGGTCCAAGAGAGAGTAGGCATTAAAACGTATTCATCTACGAAGTTGCGTGTTTCGTTAGTGTCGTGGGGGGTGTTTAAGGTGTATTGTGGGAATGAGGGTAAGGTGATGGCTAAAAATTCTTTTGTGTTAGTATGCTTGGGGTGGTTGATGTATTCACGGGCTGTTCCTGGTTTTGCTGGGAAAGGATGGTTGGGGAACTTTCTTTTAAAAGTGCGGTAAGCTCTATTAGTGTTGAGTGAAGATTCAGTTGATGTGGATGATGGTGCTAGTGATTCAGTATAAGTTGAAGAGGGTGTAGGGGTAGGGGGGTTGGATGAATTTATTGTGGAGGAGATTTGATTTATGGTTGGGGTATTAAGGTGGTAGGGTTGTTGTTGAAGGGTAATAAAATTATCTAGCTCTGGGGAGATTCGGGGGGTGTCTGGAGAATGAGATGATTGGTCAGAATGGTATGAGGAATAGGTTGGGGTAACTTGGGAAGCATAAGAGGGTGTGGGAGTAATTGGGTCAGGGTTATTGGATAATATGGGTTGAAAAGGGGGTTGAGAAAAATTAAAAGAGTTATGAAAATTATTGGATGGGGATGGTTCTGAGTCGGCGAATTCATCGGGGGTTTCAATATTCGGGTTATTTAGCTGTGAGATGGAGTATAAAACTGAGATGTGTGAATTAGTGTCGGAATTCATGCCTGATGTTACATTACTAGATGGAAAATCGGGTGGCGGAAAAGCAAAAAGTGGTATTATTGGGATTGGAGAGGTAAGATTGGTTGGGTGGGAATTTGATCGGTGTAGTGATCCAAGTTGGCGGCTCATCGTGGGCTAAAAAAATGATTATTTTGAGACTGAAAAGCGGTGGTATGGGGTTGTTCAATAATTTGTTCATAAGTATTATCATCTTGTGACTGGTGTGTCATTATATGTTGAATGGGACTTTGTGATGTGGTGAGTCGAAAATTTGGATTATGTGTGATGGCTAAGTTTCGAAAATTTCGTGGGACTAGGGATAGTGGATGGTTATTTGGTAGGGCTGGTAATTGTGGTGCCGTTGGCGTTATGTCTACATTGTTATGTTCTTCGTCGTATGTATTTTGTCGTGTTGTTATTTTTGTGTTATATTCTTTTATTTGTGCGTCTAAAAGAATTTTGTTTATAGATGTAGAAAAGATTCCAAAAAATCCTGCAAATAGTATGCGTGCTACACTTGCTTGTCTGTTTACTTGTGTGTGTATAGCACATGTGTTGTAGATTCCTTTTAAAAGTGAGAAAAGAAATCCAATAAAGTTAAACATTGCGTATAAAATAGTCAATTTTTCTAAGATGTAGTAGGGCCATCCTAGAAAATCGAGGATCTCATTTTTGAGTGTAACAAAGCTAAAAATGTTAATTGGTGATATATCTTGGGGACGGTATTTTTCACCGTTTAGATATATGTAATCTTTAATGTCCTTAAAATATCCGCTATAGTCTTGCGTGTAGATATCGGCAAATCCTGCGGTTTCTGCAAGTTTGCGTAAATTTTGGTCTATTGATTGTCTTTGTATAGTGTCCATTTGTGTTAATAATTCTTGGAATTGTTGTGTTCTAATGTGATGTTGAATATCTGATTTTGAATAGATTCCTATTGATTGTAAGTCTATATTTGGGTTTCGAGCAATAGCGCGAATGCTTTCTGGTGAAAATTTTTTGAGTGATTGCATTAATGTGGGATATGGTGTGAGAAGATAATATTTATTTTCATCAGGGTTTAGTTGTACTACATTGTGGCTGTTTTCTGATCCACATGGGACTGCGGTATCCCAGAAATAGGTTCTTCGTGAAAGTGTATCCACGAAATGTACTTTATTCTTATAAAAGATAGGGATTCTTTTATAACATCGTTTATCTTCAAAAACGTATAGTGGTGATACTTTTTTAGTACAAGTATAAAACCATAAGATGTTTCCTTCATAGTCTAAAAAATTTGATCTATTTCCAGATAATAAGTATCCTGCATAGGGTATTTTTAATACTGCTAGTGCAAGTGATTGTAATATTTGTGTTCGTTCTAATTCGCATAATTGGTGTAGTGTTTCTAATTCGGAGAGTGACATTTCTTGAAAAATTCGGCTAATTGTATAATCTAGTTTCATATCTAAATGAATATCATAGTGGATATTACCGAAATATGTAGTGTTCATTAGTGATAATTCTTGTAAGCGTGTGCTTCTGGTGTCCTGAGGTTTTAGATGTCCACCAGGTTGTCCGTTGCTTTTTTGAAAATTAACTGGTATATAGGATGTTCCTTCGTTTAAAGGATGACCTGTGGCATATGGGTCGATTTTTATTTTTCCAGTGGTCATGTCGAATCCTTTTTCGTATTCAACTAATATTTCAGAGTATTGTGTTCTGTGAAGTGGATTCCTGTATTTACATGCAAGTTCTGTTTCTTGATATATTTGAAAACGTGTCAATTTGTTTTCTATATTGTCTATGTTTCTAAAATTAGAACTTAGTTTTCGTGATGGATGGACTTTTTCATATGGAATTGATTGTATAAAATATTTTTCGTGAAATTTTATCATACGAGCGTGTATTTTTGCTACTTGAAATGTTGTACATGTATCTTCGGGGAACCAAACAATTGTTGCTTGTGTTCTCGTTGTAGGGTCGCAATAACCTTGATCATTTTTACAAGGTAATCGGATTCCTTGATAGATCATTGTATTATCTGATAAATCTCGTGTTAGTTGTATTTTTTCGAGTTGTATTTTCCAATCGAAAAACATTATTTCTTGGTATCCTTTATTTTTTGTGTCTGCTTTGCAGTTTGATGGGTCATTTATACCAATGTGTGGTATCCAATGTTTATCGTGTAGGTCATAGGTTAATCGTCCGTGTGCGCCGTTATACGGGTATTTTTCGTCTAGTTTTATATGTCCTTGGTGTCTTTCAAGTTGTGATTGATGTACAGAGTCTGAAAAAACTTGAAAATTAACTAATTTTTTTTTGGGAGTTTTTATTTTGTGTGATGTTTAGTCTTAGTAATTCATTTTTACAATCGTCGGGATTGAGATGTAAAAGACGTTCTATATTACTTTGATAGAATGATTCATGGTCAAGTCGGTTTTTGTTTCCATTCGAGACTTGTGAACAATGTACTTTCTTTTCGGAAAATGTTGCTGTGAATTTATAACCTGTAACTGTTGTTGCTCGGGCTTTTGAATAGAGTGTTGCTATTACAT
The DNA here is from genome assembly GCF_963678635.1 of Symsagittifera roscoffensis. NCBI lineage: Eukaryota > Metazoa > Xenacoelomorpha > Acoela > Convolutidae > Symsagittifera > Symsagittifera roscoffensis. The sequence continues at coordinate 27,319,819 of NC_087071.1, read as the reverse complement.
CTGTGGTTTCTATAGCTTGTGGTTCTGTTTCACATTGTGATACTTGATTTATTGCATATTTATGTAGTGTTTTTTGTTCATTTTCTTCACAATCGTAATGTGTTACTAGTAAATCTTGTGGTCCTGTACGAGGAGAAGGGTTTATGTTTTGATTTGAGATTACTAGAAAAGGGAGTTGGAGAAAAATTAATAATTTTAGAATATACATGTGTATGATAATCCTGAGTATGGATTATAAAATGTAATGTAGCCAATTGTGTTTTTGGTATATCTGTCGTATTTGTATATTACTTCAGTAGTTATAAAAGGTGGTGGTAGTGATTGAGCTGTTATGTTAGGTGGATTTAATGGGTAGGGATGTTGGGTAATATTATTTAACTTAACTGTGATTTCAAACTTTAATTGTAAACTGTTTTGTTGGAGTATTTGAATATTGTGATCACGGATATCGTTGTGAATATCTTGGCGATATTGTAATCTATTAAGTGCCCAGTTATGAAGGCGGTTACTTTCTTGATGTTGTCCAAATAGTGGTGGAGGTGCTGTGAATGTATTCCAATCTAGTCTTAAAGGAATATTTATTGATGATTGTTCTCGATATCTGGCGTCGAGATTATTTGGAAAGTTTAAGTTAAAGGGTGGTGGTGAAAACTGGCTTATTGATGGTGTTGATGGTAGTGATAATGTTTCTGGTAGTGATGAGGATGTTGTTGTATCCGTAGAAATATCTATGGGGTCATTGACTAAATTTGGTTCACCTTGTGTAAATGAATGTGTAGTCCAATATGGTAGTCGCGATGCCTGGTTTGGGGGGTTAAAGGGATTTTCACGTATTTGCTCAGATGTTGGTGTTGAACCTAAGTAATCTGATGGTAGGCTTGAGGTGCTACGTTGTGAAAGAAGCGTAGGGGTTTCTGGTAATATAACAATGGGGTTTTCTGGAGTGTTTTGTGATGGGGATTGAGGTATATCAAAATGAACTCGGGGAGTTTGAAGATTTCTGTTTCGTCGAGGATGTATAATTTGTCTATTTATTTCGACTGTATTTTGGCTTTGACTAGAATTTCTTATTCTACTTAGTTCTTGTGGTAGTGTTGGGTATAGGTTATATGTTGGTTCGCTTAAAGGTGCTTGTCGTTGGACTGGTTCTAGTGGTTCTGATAAACGAGTATGTCGTTCTTCAAAAGTGTATGGATTGTCTTGAAAAGAAATTCGTGTAGACGTTTGAGGATTTTGAGTAGTTGAAGGTGGTGTTTGGTTATCTTGGGATGATGTCGGTGAAGACTGATGCTGTGACTGTTGGGTAGCAATTTTTGATGGTTTTTTGAATTATTACTTTAGTGAGAAATTTTGTGTTTTTTATAATATTCTTCCAAAAAAAGAATTAGAAGGACTGTTGCTAGGGCAAATGTGAGGATTGCTTTCTTTATACATTTACAGATGGTCAAAATGAGGGATGATAAAAATGTTATGAAAATTACAAACAATAAAAAAATATCGGTTCTACTGAAAATTGTTCGTATCATTTAGACAAGTTGTTAAAATCGTACCTGTGGATATATTCAAGGGTTTTGGAAAGTTGGAGGAATAGTTCGAGAATAGTGTAGAAAATTAAAAAAATGTTACAAAAAATGATTAGGATTATTAGAAAAGATTCAAGTATATCAAAAAGAAATATTATAAAGGCTTCAAGTATTGAAAAAAAATGTTTAAAATTTATAAGTATTTGAGCAACTGTTTGAGAGAAGAGCATTTAAGAAATGATCTCTTGGTCGAATATTTTTTGCTGTTTGAGGCGATTTTCTAGTGTGGTCGAATTATTTATTTTTTTTTTTTGACAAGTGGGTTGAGTTTTGTAAAAAATTGTTGGGGGCAATTTTCATGGTGACTGGGAGGTCGTCTTTTTCTTTATTTTTGTTTGTCAAATGATCCGGGGTATGGTGAGATTTTTATACTTTAGGCTAATTAAAATCTTCATTTTGTTACTTTAGGCTAAGTTATCAAATTTGTTTTGGGGGTATTCGTGGTCTGAGTTGGGGAAATATTGTTGATCTTTGGGTTATTAGATAAGGGAGGGGTACGGTATTATGGTGATATTTATTTTAGCTGTCAAGTTGGAGTGATTTGCTTATTTTTGACCTGGAGGTTGTAAAGTTATAGTTAGAGATGTGCCTGGAGTTCTAGATTATTCGTCTAATTGATCTTAGTTTGAGTTAGAGAAAGTGGCGGATTGGATGAATCCTATTGGTCTATTTTGAACTAGAATTATTGCGTACTTGTGAGCATGTTATTTTGAAAAATTGAAATGAAAAATGTTACGGAGGTTTCAAGATTGTGAAGTATGAAATCTTAAAATTACTTTTTAAATTCTACTTTCTTTAATATTTTAGATTGGGGGATGAACATTTTGTAGTTTTTACGTGGTTGATTTCGGAGTCTTGTTAATTTTCTATGTTCAGATTTGTCTATTTCTTCTTGGGGTATTATTTGTTCTGTCATTTTTCTATTTTTTCTTTGTTTTGGAGATTCTTTATGGTTTTGTGTATTGTTTTTGGTGGCGGTTGGTTTTGTGTTTTGATTTTCGGTGGGGTTATCATTTTGTTCTGTGTTTTTCAGATGTGGTTCATTTTGAATGATTTTTAATCCTGTGAAAGAATATAATTGAGTTAATTCGCGGAGTGCGTATTCTTTTGGGTAATAAGGTAATAGGTTGTTTCGATGTTGAACGATTTCTTTTGTGTTTGAGTCGGTAATTTTATATGTGACATCAGTGGGTTTTGCAATTATTTGGTATGGTCCTTTTCGAAGGGGTTGTAATTTTTTAGAAATTCCTTTTTGAGTATTAAAATTAGGTATTAAAACAAATGTTCCAATTTTTAAATCGGAGGCTGGTGTAAAACGTGAATTGATTTGTTCATTGATGTTTTGTCTTTGTAATAACTTTTTTGTTATTTTTTGATAAATTTCATTGTGTTTTTTATCTCTATTTAGAATCCATTCGGTGTGTGTACCGGAGGCTAGTTTAAGAATTTGTGGGTGATGAAAATGATCTTCATCATGTGTATGTAAAGGTAGGTTATAACAAATTGAGTCTTTATTTGGTTGACAATAACCTTGTGCGTTTTTATGAGAATTTGCTGTAAACATTATTGGTTTGCGTGGCTTTTGGTTAAAAACCATTTCGTATGGTGACATTCCTAAAGTTGTCGTTATTTGTGAATTATATGCTAAGGGAAATAATTTTACATCTGCTGACCATTCGGTATATTTTGTATCATTTCCGTTGATGATACATCTAAGATATTCTTGTAATGAACGGTTCATACCTTCGACTAAGCCGTTTGTCCAAGGTGCATGAGATGTACGTGGTTTGTGTTTAATGTTATATAAATGACATAGTGTGATAATTTCATTATTTATGAATTCTGTACCGTTGTCTGTAACTAAAATTTCTGGTAGTCCGAATTTTGCTATCCAGTGTTCATAGAGTGTTGTGTAAGCGTAATAAGCGTTACAATGTGGTACTGGGTTAAGTGCTACATAATGTGTAAATGCGTCAACAATTACCATAATGTAGGAGTTTCCTTCTGATGAGGGTGAAATTGGTCCCTTAGTATCAAATGAGATACGATGGTTAAAGTACAAACTTTGTCCTTTAAAATCTTGTTTTTGTGCTATTTGTTTTTGATTTGGGTAAGGTTTATTTAGTTGACATACTATACAATCATTGCATAGTACTTTAATCCAAATTGGTGCATTTGGGAAGTAAAAATTTTGTATAAAATTTGAATATGTTTTTTCTGATCCAGAGTGTCCTTTAATATTTTGTGTATGTGAAATATTAAAAGCTATAAGAATCATACTTAAAGGGAGACATGGAACTGTAGATTCATTCAGGTTATACTCTAAAAGGTCTGTATTTTCGTTAATTGTTGTGTTGTTAAATTTGCGAAAGTATCGGAGGAGTGTTTTGTTTCCTAGAATGGTTGAATCTGCTTTGATAGGTTTAGTTTTATATTTGTGCCATGATTTCAGTTGTCGAATTACTGGGTCAAGGTTTTGATATTGTTTCAGTGTTGAAATTGTAATTGTTTCTGTTGGGGGGAGAAAAATGTTTACGATTTCTAATTTAGATAAGGGTATTGTGTCAAGTGGGTCGTGAAGGTCAAAAACTTGATTTATTGTGTATTTTGAATCATTTGTTTGTGGTCCTGATAAATTTATTTTATCAGTTAAATCTTCTTTTTCAATTAGTGGAAAATGGTCTTTTTTAGGCGGGTGTTGTTTTGTTCGTTTTTGTTGGGTGTTATTTTTGATCCATTGAGAATATGGGATTGGTTTGAAAGTTGATGTTCCAAGTAGATCAACTTCATAATGATTATTTTGACAATCTAAATAAAGTGGGAAATGTTGTAAATTATTTATTTGTGATTGTTCAATATCAGTTTTTACTGCATATTTGCATTCCAATCGGGGTGATGTTTCGTTTTCTGCAAGGTAGAATTTTATGTTTTTGGGTATTTCAACTGTTGTTTTTCGTGTAAGTAATTCAGGTGGTGTATTTCGACTTAAGGTGTCTGGTAATGCAAGATTTTTTCCTGCAGTCCAAACTATATGTAAGTTTGGAAATTTCATTAGAATTAGTTGAAATCTGTAAACTCGGTGGTTTGGATTAGACTTTTGTGTAAAAAGAAAAATGATTGGTTTATGGTCTGTGAATAGAACTGTTGGATGTTTTGATCCAAGTATCAGAAATTCATATTCTGTCAGTGTATATATTATGGCTGTGCATTCTCTCATTAGAGTTGAGAGTCGTAGCTCTGCTTGAGTGAATAGTCGAGAATTTGCTGATATGAGGTTCATTTTATTTGTACCATTATGTGATTGTAATAGTGCTGCACCGATGCCAAAGTTCGAAGCATCGCACATTGCATAAAATGGTTGATTTGAGTCTGGAATTGTGTTTGAAATTTGTTCAGTTAAAAGTTTCTTTATTTCTTCAAATCGTGTTTGATGTTCTGTGTTCCATTCAAAATTATTTTGTTGTCTAAGGATGTTATAAAATGGTCGTAGATATAATTGCATTTTATAAACATATTTACTTAAAAAGTTTAACATTCCAAGAAATTCTTGGATTTTCTTTTTATTTGTTGGTGGTTGAAGTTTTTGAATAGCGTCAATGCGTGATTTCAATGGAGTGATTGTTTTTCTTTCTATATTATGTCCTAAGAATTTAACTCTTGTCAAAAAAAAGTGTGATTTATCGGGGGCGGCCTTCAGATTTTCGTTCTGAAGTATTTGGTGATATTTTTCTAAAACATTGAACATCTCGTCTTTTGTTTGTGATTGCATAAAAACATCGTCTAAATAGGTGATTGCGTTTTTCTTGAGTATTAGTGGTCTAAAAATTTTGCTCATAAAAGCTGAAAATGCTGCTGGTCCTATGGATATTCCATAGAATAAGCGGTTGAATTCATATTGTTGGTTTCCTATAACAAATTGTGTTAAACGTCGTGATTGTTCATCTAGTGGCATTTGATTGTATGCACTATTCATATCGGCGGTTGTAAAGTATTTGCCGTTTATTTTTGTTAAAATAACTTGTATTGGTTCAATGGGCCAATTACATTTTGATTCATCTATGAGTGAATTGAGGTATCTAGCGTCGAGAACGATTTTTAATGATTCTCCTTTAGCTAGAATGATAACAGGGTTGATGAATGTGTTGCCTTTTGGTTGTTCTTCTTTGTTTACTGGTGATATAATGTTGTATTGTTCTAAAATATCGAGTAATCTGTTCACTTTATCATGTAAGTGAATTGGTACTTTACTTGCTCTCTGTTTTTTGAAAACTGCGTCTGGTTTTAACGGGAGATGTAGTGATGAACTGATTTTGCCAACATCGAATTTTGATGTTGCATAGACTGATGAATATTTAATGAGCTGTTTGGCTAATTTTTCGAATTCGTCTTGTGTTATTTGTGAATGTTGGAAATTAAACATTGTTAAAAATTTCTGTTGGTCCTCTGTGTAGTTACTTATGTTGAATGTAGGTTTGAAATATGGAGTTTTTGTGAAATAATCCGTATTTCTGTTTTCGTTACTTATTATATTATTTATAGATAATTCTTCATTAAGAATTGTAGATTGGCAAATATCTAGTAATTGGAGTATATTATTTACGCGATAGGCTTTTTCGTGTATTGGTGATATTGTAGCGTTGGTTTCGCAGTATCCTAAAAGTCCTAAAGGTAATGTTACTTGGTAAGGTGTGTTGTTATAGACATGTAAGGAAATGATATCGGAATTCGAATTTTTCAAATATTTTATGGATGAGATTGTGATTTTGAAAAATTTATGAATAGGTTTGAATTCAAATTCTGACATATAAAATTTTTGTTTGTTTTGTTCTTTATCATATTGGTGAACTTGTTTGATTGAAAAATTATAGATATTTCCTGATAGTGGTTTTAGGTGTTTTCTTTGTTTGTTAAATATCGGGTAGAATTTTGAAAAGAATGGTGGTTGTTTATTTAATCTTTGAAAAAATGTTAAGGATGTTTCTTTTGTTTTTGTATATTTATCTTTGATTAATATTTTACTATTTAGTATGTTAATTGTTGGTATATACTTCGAAATAAATGGTATTCCAATGATATTATATTTAATGTCAGTGATATGGAATATTTGTTTAAATGGCTTATTTAAAATTTTGCTTTGTTCCATTGTTCTGGTGGGGAGGAGAAATAATTGGATTTTTCCGTAGTTTATCAATGTTGATCCTTGTGCTGTTGCTAACTTACTGGAGGTTTCAAGAGGTATTAACTTTGGGTGTAAAGTTTTTATTTCATTCCATGTGGGGATGTTTATTATGTTTGATTCTGCTCCTGAATCAATTAAAAAATCTATTTCAAGGTCTGGTGGTTGAAATTCTTTATTTCTTGGGCTTTCTAAGAGAAATGGTATTGTCCAAATTTTTTCTTTGGGTTGTTCTTTTTGTATATTTTGATAAATGTGGTTTGTATTCAAGCATTTTGTTTTGGTATTTTTATTGGTTTGATCTGTAGTGTTAATCTCGTTTGTTTCTTGCGTCGTTGGTGTGGAATTTATGGGTGTAGTGTAATAATTTTGAAGAAATTCTGATTGATTTTCATATATGTGTGATGAAAAGGGTTGTTCATATATGACAGATTCATAGTCATTTTCGACTTTTATCATATTGATAGAAAGAGTGTTTTCAGTATCACTTTCTGAATCTGATGATGTACAGTTTATTTGATTGAGTTGTAACGTATCAGTTACTGTGTCATCAATACCTGGAGGGTCTGATGTTGTTTCTGGGTTAGATTGTACTTGATTGATTTGTCTTTGATGTTTAGGTGTACTACTTCTGTGGCGATTATTAGAATTATTATAGTTATTATTATTCCGGTGTGGTGATTGGGAATAATTTCTATAACGATTATTATAACTTGGGTGTCGATTTTGTGAATTATTTCGCGATCTGTTTTGGTAATTATTGTTTGGTCTGTTATAGTTCGATCTATTATATGAGTTATTCCTTGATCGATTGTTCGGGTAATTCTGGTTTCGGTTGTTTGAATAACTTCTATTTCGATTATAGGAGTAGTTTCTATTCCTATTGTATGATGAATTTCGTGATTGGTTGTTTGGATAGTAGTTATTTCTTGATTGGGAATTAGATCTAGAAACAAATCGTTGTGTGTTTGAATTTGATCTGGAGTAGTTATTTCGACTATTTGGTCTATTGTAGTGATTTTGTGATGAATTATACGTGTTTCTTCGTTCTGGTGATCTTCCTCTATAACTTGAGTTATATGGTGATTGATTTCTTGTATAATTTGTATTGTTCGGGAGTGGTTTTCCTGAACTGTTGTTGCTGTGGACTGTTTTGTTCGGTAGATTTTGATCTTTTTTCATGTATTGATAGAATGATTTATTTGGTTCTTTATATTTTTGAGGTTTATTTTGATTATCTTGCTGTTTTTGTCTACATTCGGAAATACTATGTCCGTATCGTCGGCAATAATTACACCATTTTTTGAAAGATGGTTTGCCTTTAAAGTTTGGGTTCTTTTCGTAGATATTGAGTATTTCAGTGATTTTTTCAACGAGGTCTGTCTCTGATTCCTGTATATTATTAATATTAGTGGGAGTCGTTTCAATTCTGTTAACGTATTGTAATTTCAGATTTTCCGTTTCTTCTAGTTTCATCGTGATTTCTGCTTGTTCTAATTTGTCTACTAGTTTTCGAAAATCTAAATCGGGTTCTCGAATTGAAGAAGGATGTGATGCTCTCTTTTTTATTGCTATTTTCCTTAATTGTGGTGTTAAGGTCATCATTAAGATTTCTGTCATCTTTGTGTTTTTATAGTCATGTGTATTTAATGAATATGCTTTTCGAACTAGTGTTTCGATTCGTACTGCTATTTGCTTGATGGTTTCGTTTGGTAATATGCGAATTTCATTACATAAAACTCTTTGTTGTTGTTTGTTTCTTTCGGAGTCAAACATTTTTGAAAATTCTTGTGTAAATCTTTTCCAGTTTGATTTTATTTCTAGAGGTAGTACTGAAAACCATTTTTGGGCTGCGCCATCTAAGGTTGTTTGTATTAACGCTGTGCGTCGATGTATCCAATTTTGATGTAGTGGCGTATTAATTGGTTCAGGTCCAATATTTAAAATCAGGTTTGCTGTTACTGCATTTAAATAATCTTCTACAGAGTATTCAGGGTCTGTTCCTGTGAAAACCATTAAAGGTTTGTTTGATGTTATTGATGATCCACCCATAAGGTATGGATTCATTGTCATTTGTAATGATTCTGCTGCATTTGGCATTTGAGAAAAATTTGAAAGTTGGTTTCTTGTTATCTCATGTTGTTGGAGATAATATGGGAGTGGTATTTCATTTTGCATTTGTGATGGTTGATACGAGTGTGCAGTCATTGGATTTTGTTGTTGAATTGGTTGAAAAGATTGTGTATTAATTGGATGTTGTTGTTGAATTGGTTGTTGATTTTGTGCATCTATTGGTTGTGGAGAAAAATTTCTATGATTTGTACGTGTTCTCTGTATTCCTTGTCTACGATATTCTTGAGTATTTTGTGCAAATATATCTGGTTGTAAGAAATCATCATCTGAGGATAAATAATCCATTTGATAAGATGTCTGTTTTTTATTTTTATTTTGTTGAAAAAATGGGTAATTTTCACTGTGATCCCGTGGAGAATTTGTTTGGAAATTTGTTGAATTAGGTTGGGCCATTGGGTTATCCCAATTTCGAGATCTTGTATATTGGTTAAAATTTCTTTGTGGTTGATTATATGTTTTTGATGGATGTGTATAATTATAATTATGGTCTGCAAAGTTGTTTCTAGTGAATGTTTTGCGTGTTTTTGGTGGTATTGTCATGGGTCTGTATGTTTGGTAATCCATATGTGAATATTTAGGGGCAACCGAAGGTTTAACGGTTGATTGTAAGGTTACCTGTGTTTGTGAAGGATTTGTATTTCTTGGTGTTGTTAAATTTGGGCGTATTGGTGAAATACTTTGTTGTGTAGTTGTTGTGTGTACAATTTCTTCATTTATGAAGTGTGATGGTGTCTGGATATCTTGTTGAGTAAGATTCCTAGTTCCATTGAGGTTTTCATTGTGTATAACTGTAGAGTTTAAACTATTATTTTGTGTATCGGGTAAAAATGTATTATAGTTTAATGGTGTTGCATCAATTGTTAATGGTATTACTCTTACATAATCTCTTATGTAAGATATTGTACCTATTGCTTGACTTGAGATTGATTGTGGAAAGCTTATAAATGCGGGATGAGACCATTCGGGGTCCCAAACATAATCTGATTGTTCTGTGATAGCGGTATCATCGTTCGAATTTTGGGGTCTAAAATTTTTTCTTGCTTGTGCAATTAAATCAATATTGTGTGTGAAGTAATCTATTATGAACCATGCCAAAATTTTTTGTAGATCGTGTTTTGTATGTTGTGAAACGTCGTCTTTCGTGAAATTTTCTTTAATGATGTTTAAATAACTAGAGAGTAGTGTGATTTCATGTCGTACTTTCAAATGTTTAGATGTTTCTTTTGGTGAGACATTTGTTATTGGGATTTCGTTCTCTAATATCGAAATATAACTATATATTATTGCGAAAACTTCATTGGTGAATATGGAGTTTGCTCTTTGTGAGTTATGGTATTGGATGCTTTTTATATATTCTGAAAAAACTTTTGAAAATTCTAAATCAAGATCGTCTGTTTGAATTGTATATTTTCTATTATTATGGTTTGGTGAGGTGAATTCTATGGAGTAGATTCCATACTGTTGTGTTATGTTGCATATATCTTTTAGATAGTGATCTATGATTTGTCTTTTGATTTTTACATCGGGGAACTCTGTTTTACATGGACTGATTCCGGGTTCAAATAAATTTACGAGTAAATTTTGACAAAATATGTGTTGTCCTCTATCAGTATCTGCGTCTACTATAAAAGGAAAGATTCATTTTTTCGTTCGATTACTGTTAATATGTAATTATTAATGTGTCGAATTGGTTGATTCCAATTGTATAAATGTACTGGTTTGTGTTTGTACTGCTTTTTTATTCTTCTTTTTCCTCTTTGTGATGAATTTGAAGTTGTTTCTGAGTCAGAGAAATATAATTGATCGTGAATTGGGCAATTTTTATCTATAGATTCTTTTATTTTATAAAGTTCGTCTAAACTGTTGGTTTCTGATTCTGAAAATGCGTTGCGGTTTTTGGAAAATCTTTTTCGTGTAATTTGTCTTTGTTTGGTTATTATTTTTCTTTTTAGTGTTTGTCGTTTTGTTCTGATATATCCAACTGTTTGTGTGTGTGGTGTGATTACAAGATCGTATTTTTTGTTATCTATTTCACAATTGTGTAAAACGATTGTTTGTTTATTTCCTAGGTTTTTATATGACATAAGGTTTAGGATGACGGATGCAAAAGGTTGTTAAATGATTTCTATTTGCTTAAACTGTTAGTCCTTACGATTTTTTGGTTAGCTTAACCTGGGTCTGTTTGTTCAGGGTTGGAGAGAAAAGTATATCGATTCCGAAGAATGATTTTTTACTTTCTCGTGGCTAGTATAAGTTAAGGTGTTAACTTACTTAATCTTACTTAGGGGTAGTGATTGTGTTCAAGGGTTGGAGAATAGTAAATCGATCCACAAGGTTCAGGTATAATTAGAACGCGAGTAGTTCGTTAGATACTATTTTAAACTTACTAAGTCTAAGATTTATCCTGGGTCTGGTAAGAGGGGGGGTCAAGTGAAGGATGAATAACCGAAGTTCTTCACTGTTTATCCTAATTTAAATGATTAGTTTTGTTTAAAAATTTCTATTAGTCTTAGGTCTTTAGAAAGGGTTGGGTAGTGAATCGACGTTTGAGGTCGTTAGACACTAATTAAGTGGGTGGGGGAGAACAAAGTTGTTCTGTTTGATCCAAGGATAAGCCTTGATGATCAAATTTGAAATTTAATTAAGTAGAAAATGATTTAAGATCCAAGGATAAGCCTTGATGATCTGGTTTTAAAATTAAGTGAATTTAAGTTTTAATAAAATTTTAAATGTGTGTAAAGGAAAGATTTAGTGTTTTGATGATATTAGTGGGTTTATGATTGCTGTTATGTTTTAGATGATGAAGCTGGAACAACAGGATGATTTATGATTACTAACCATTTATTGTCATGCTACTAATTTTTATTTTTATTTTCCAATAAATATTTTTCAAACATGTTTTGTATAATACTGCAGAGTTTTAGGAAAACGATCTTAGATCTTTTTATCAATCGTTATTGTATATTAATAAATTTGTTTAGCGCCTGAAATGATTTTGAAGAGTAACTTCAAGGTTTTATGTTTGCAAATGGAAATCTAAATTCATTGCAAGTAGTATTCGAAATATAAAAGTTTGTTCTGGCTTTTGCCGAACTATCATATAACTATACGGCAAGTTTCTACTTTGTCGTATGTCGTCTTTGGTTCGAGGTCTTCTTCCAATTCCGGGTAGTTCTGTTATGGTTCGGAATATTGGCTCTGATCTATTGAGTCGTAGAGACATTTCGATTAAATTATTGTCGTATAACATTTTTGTAAAAGTTTTTGTCTAATTTCTAATCTATTTTGGTTAATTCTAATCTATTAAGGTCTTGTTCGAGACTTATGGTCGCACCAGATGAGTTAGGACCGAAGTGTAACTCATAGAGTAATTTCGGATAGGGTACACCGTCTGCTCGTCACGCTATCTTATTTTCTGCCGGATAGATTCGTGCAACTTCTTAGTCTAATACCGATCCTAATCTTACTCTTATACTATCTAGTCTCAGGTTGTTTAACTAGTCTCTGCTAGGCTCAATAGATCTAGGGTATACTGGTTTATTGCGGCTGCTGAAGTGCTCGGGAGAGTCCAACTAATTTCTAAGTTAAATTCAAATCTCTCTGGTGCTGAAATTACAAGTAACTTCAGCACTTACAAATAAGTGGGTTGTTAGTTAGATGGATCATGATTGGTTAATATTAAATACTTTACATTGGTAAAACATTTAATTTATCCAATCATAAAATGTAGTTTAGATCAGGTTCCATTATTTGATTCGTCAAATATGTATTGAAACGTGAAATCTTTTTTCACCATTTTAAGAATAATTTTTTGTTAGGTACTGATTATGTGTTAAGACAATAAGATTCTCATATTACCACTGTTCGTTCAATTTTCGATGACAGTTTCATGTTGGGGTATTTGTATTTGTCCAGACAAATTTTGACATTTAACTGGCTTTTTTTAGTTGAAATTTTTGTACCATATAAATGTTATCAAAGTCCGCAAAATAAGCTGCGATCATTCGTTCTAATAGGCGATGATTAAACCAACTGGTTATGAGCGATTGAGTTTTTGGGACTATTAAACTACAAAACCCAAATTAGAAAAAGTAGATTATTGCGTCATACTAAAGCGTAGGTAGTAAGCTAAATTAACCCAAACAAAATGGAGGCAAGCAAAATATATTTATTATTTTGTTGCCGGGCGCAAAATTATAATTTGCACGCCATGTTAAGTACAAATTAAAACTGTGGCTCCTGAAAATACAATAAAGTGCAGGATAAAAACTTGATTAAGCAGAGGAAATTCACCTAGACCGTGAAGTTATTTTCAATTTTAACGAGAAAGTTATATAATATAACAAAGAGTAAAATTTATGAAATAACGCAACTTGGCGGTTCCCGGGTTGACCTCCATAGACCAAAATTTTAATCATACAATTCCATAAACTAAGTCTATGTACAACAACTTTTTGATCATGCTGGAAGTACTTATTGACAAAGCTCGAGGAATGCCTCAATCACGCTTTCAATCATTCATTTAGAATGGAAGCAACCCTGCTCCACTTTACTTTTCGACATTATCATCGCGGATTTATCTTGAGCTAAGAATTGAAAGCGCCTAATGATTTTATTTTCAACCACTTTGTTTTGGTTATGATTCCGAAGATGAATTAAAATTTGTTTGCTCTCACTTAAACTTATCTCGCGCTTAGACCAACAAGCCAAGAGTTTCTTTAAATAATTGTTCATCACAAATGAATTTTCTGTCGACGTCGATTTTTACTCTACACTTTATAATTCAAAGTTATTCGGATGTTGCTTTTTACCCAACGAACAACACTGCGTGGTACTCGGGGGCGTATCATTGGGCTTTTGTTCCTATTAGCATGGCAAACATCAATTCTTTTCACTGCTAAAAATCAAAAAGACCAAAAAAGTTTCGATTTTAAGCAATACTATGTGTTTCGAAAATTAAAAGGTATGTCCCAAAAATATATGATTTTCAAACAATAGGATGTACAGTTTTTAAGGGAGGAAAAATTTAGATTCACAAGTAACGTTAAACTTTTGATTAAAAAAATTTGATGCCAACATAGATTTTATCCGACTATATATCCGACTTGCAATTGTATAGAGTGACTGTAATAATTAACTTAAGCCGAACATTTCAAAAAAAATGTTTGAAGACTTACGAGAATGCTTGCCCTATTTAAAAAAATTATTAGACCGTAATTTAGAAAATGATTTTTTTTGCTGCACATGCTAATTGATTGGTCTCCGTGGATCCCAGTTACGTTTGTCATACCAGTGGAAGTTTCTGGAATCCGTTTTTGGCCACTTTGCAAAAACAAACGATACATATATTGTCTCTCCGAAATTGAAACTAGGAATAATGTCAACAACCCAGCTGTTGAATTTGGGGCCAATACACTTGGGCCATTACGGTTATCTAACGAACAAAAGTATCTAATTTTACAGTTCAATGCGTTTCAAGCTTCAATTGATGCTTTCCAACCAATTTTTCAAAAGCACAATTTTTTCAGACGGGGAGAAAAGTGCTGCGCTGAACAATTTTCGAGTTATTTTCATTACGGGCTGCAGAGTTTGAAAATTACTCCGAAACAATACTTGGCTAAGTTGATTGATTATACTGAAGAGAACAAAACACTGAATCTTATATGGTCATATTACATGAAAGAATGTAATGTTAACATCATCACCAAATTAGGTTTTGGCCAAGGTCAATTGGAAAGATCTAATGATCGCAGTGGACTCATGTTTCATAGAATTGATGCACCATACCGTCTCAAAGTTGGCAAATCGTGGACGCCCGAGTTCCCATTTGAAAATCCTGAACACTTTCTGACTTTTAATTGGTTCAAAAAGAATGTTATGTGTCTGGATCAGCCATGGATTTGCAAACAAAGATGATGGAAACAATGGAATCCAGTCATACCAAAAATCAAGATTAATTAATTTAAATTTGTTAATTTATGGGGAAAAAATTCATTCAATCACCTCCGGTATCTTCTTATGGCTTCTATAAAGTCAAGAAAACTATAGTTCTACCTGTAGCACAATTATGAGAAAATTTGTAACCCCTTAAGTTGACTGGGGATTTCAATCGGTAAGCGGGCTCAAAGTTTGATTTCGTAAAACTTTAGTTATGCTTTTTTAATCAAATAGGCATGCTTTTTCTAATCAAATTCTCAAATAATGCAGTATATGCCAACAAATTTTCAAGTTTTCATGATTACCCGGATCGGGCTTCACGAACTTTGTCGCGAGCAAAGATGTCGCAAAGTTGTCGATGATAGTATTTTTTCAAAGACCTTAGCTGAAGCCTAATTTAGTAATAAAAAAATGTCACACTTTTCCAGATTTTATGACCGTATTAGGTTCAACTTTTTTTGTATAATCAGTCAGTTTTGAAAATAATGCTTGGGTTATGTTTTTAAACCCTGTATTTTTGGATCATGCTAACTATTAAATTGACCAATACAACAAACTTCAGTCATTAGAGAAAATCCAGTTGGTCAAAAAGTTTATTCAAACGGTTCAGCAGATGCTATTAATGCGTTCTCTCTGCACAACCGATGATTCTGAGAAAGACCTTCATAAACCTAATTTTGCTTTCTTTCTTACAGATGGGCCAAAAGGTGATTTCAGCAACTTCTTCTATTTCCACAAACGTAACTGATGATCAGGTAGTGCCATTTGTTGGATAAAATTAGAACGGTTTTCAGTTATAACAAATAAAATTAAAAAACTGCTGAGGCTGGAATAACTCTTCATGAATCACAATCCAATTAAAATCCTATTCTTTGAAGGTAACAGTTCAAATAATTTGATTGAATTCGTATTCAACACAAGTTGAGTACGTTACTTATAGGCCGGATAACAAATTATAGCAGTTTTGCAGGAGGCTGATATTTATTAGTTTTCAAAGTTTTAATTTATATCACTAATGTTTGTTGCATTGACACTGAGGACAGTTTAAACTCATACTAAACAGAAAACAGGAGGATTTTGAGTTGTCATTTGAAGTTTGGAAGATTTTAATGATTTTTGCGAACCATGATGAACTAATAAATTTCTTGCAGTACTGGATTGTCATTTTTGGTGCAAAATTGCAGTCTCAGTGCTTGCATACAATTTATAAACGTTTTCCAGACGTTGTAACCAGCAGATTTTTTTTCACAGTACTTATTGTTGTTCCGACTTTCGATGCAAAATTAACGGAATATTTGTGCTCGGGGTGGGTTTTTTTTTCTTCAGACAAATTTTGACTTTTTAACTAGCCATTTTTGACGAATTTTTTTAAATCATGCGAAATTTATTCTTATCCTGAGCTTAAATTTTAAAAAGTATTTCACCTGTGACCATTTTTCGTAAAGTTATGGGGGCTTAAAGATCGCCATTTTGACCAATTTGGGTCAATTAACGCGCGATATATTTCGCTCTATTAACGCGTTAGCGGAGATTTAATCCGTCTTAGAAATCGATCCAATTTGGTTGAAAGACGCTTAGTTGCCATAATTGATTTATAACAATTAGCAAAATCTATTTTTTTGTGCTTTATATGGCGTGTGGGGGGATGATTTCATGAAAAAATTTTCAAATTTTACATTTTTTTTTAAATTTTATTTTATTACATTTAATTTTTTTATGTTACTACTGCTTCATAAACCTTAAAAGGCATTCGGAACACTCAAGGCTTCGCCCTGATACGAGCAGTCTTGTTCCAATTTTCCTAACGAAAGTAACGGAATATTTGTGCTCGGGTAGGGTTTTGGTTTCTTCAGACACATTTCGACTTTTTAACTAGCCATTTTTGACAGATTTTTCTAAGATCATTCAAAAGGTATTGTTGTCTTGAGCTTAAAATCAAGGAAGACTGCTCGTATCAGGGCGAAGCTCTGAATGTTCCGAAAGCCTCTTATGGTCTATGGAGCAGTGATATTATCGAAAATTTGAAGGTAACAAAATAAAATAATTTTTTTTTTTCTGAAAAGTTTGAGATTTTTTGTGCAAATATCTCCCCAAGCGCTATAGTAAGTTCAAAGTGATAAATTTTGCCCCTATTAACAAATCAATTATGGCGTATAATCTTCCTTGAACCAATTTGGAACGATTTCTTAGACGGATTAAATCTCGCTTACGCGTTAATAGCGCGAAATATATCGCGCGTTAATTGTCCCAAATTGGCCAAAATGACCAAAATGGCAATCTTTAAACCCCGATAACTTTACGAAAAATGATCACAGTGAAATATTTTTTCAAATTTAGGCTCAGGACAACAATAGCTTTCGAATTTTGTCAAAAATGGCTAGTTTAAAAGTCGACGTTTGTCTGAAGAAAAAAACCCAGCCCGAGCACAAATATTCCGTTACTTTCGTTACGAAAGTTGGAACAAATTTTTTTTATGGGATCATTTTTTGTGTAAGCGGAGACTTGATTCATCTTAGAAATCGTTCTAAATTGGTTTAAGGAAGCTTATATGCCATAATTGATTTGTTAATAGGAGCAAAATCTATCATTTTGTACTTAATATGGCGTCTGGGGGCATGTTTTCACAAAAAAAAGCTCAAGTTTAGAAAAAAAGAAATTTAATTTATATTTTTACAATTAGATTTTTCATGCTGTTGCTTTGCTGCTCCAAAGACCTTTAAAGGCAGCCGGAACATTCAGGGTTTCGCCCTGATACGAGCAGTTTCGCTCGGGATATCAAATTTAAAATTTTTCAAAGTCATTACGATATTGGCCTATTTAAATAATTTGAGCCTAAATGCAAAATTAATTTTAAGTGCACCCTGAAAATGAGCTTCAAAATTTTATTTGTTTTTTAGGAAGCAGTTTATTCAACCTCGCTATAAATTATTTGTTGTTATTGAAATCAAAAAGAATCATCGAAAGGCAAAATGCAAGAGATCTGTTTTCTTTTATGCGTTGAAATATTTATTTTCGAATGTCTAGTACTAAAAACTATATTCGAATAACATCGAGATCACAAGCCGCTTTATACAAAAAGGTTTCAATTTGTGCATTTTTTCATTTAGCTTCTTGTATTTACACCGCTGCGGTGGAGAAGGTTTCTTTTCGCTTACTAGGTTACATTTAACATCGAATCATTTGGTTTTCCTTGGTTTTGAAGGAAAAACAGACTACCCAAACGCTGCGACTTGCTTTTTTCACCTTGCAGCTCCAATGGTTGTGAAAAAGTTTGCGCAAATTGGCTGTCCGAAGCTGTGATTCAGTATTCAATACGTTCCGCGAGTTAAGAAGAGCTGTGTTCAACCAATTCATTTGACAATTGTTGAAAAATATGCGAATGAGGGCACTCATGCGCAGTTTTGATGGTTTTTTCAGGCATCACACAACAACTTTTAGTTTACTTTCTATATGAAAAAAGTAAATATATTAAGTCAAATAACCTTTTAATAAGCGGTTTCAATCTTCATGATTTTTTAAACTAGAGTCAGCCCCAATCTTCCAAATTTTGCCAAACCTAAATTTTGGTCAATTTCGGAAAAACCTAAATTTGAGTTTAACCTAATAATAAAATGGAGGATCAGATAAGGCGACAATAAACGTGAACCAAATTATATGATTGAGAAGAAAATGCAATCGAACATAATGAAAGTCTGAACTTAACAAGAGTTAAAAAGGCTACCGCCTTTTGGTGTCTGTCCTGTTTTCCGGTTTGTTCTATGGGGACACAACTTTTTGATGCAGTTGAAAATATTAGAAAATTTTATGACGAAGTCAGGTAAAATATTATGTAAAATGTCATGTTAGGTAAAATCTCAACCATGATATCATATGAATTAGGATTTTTTATGTTTCTTTGGCTTTCAAAATCAAAGATGGAATATTTGTTCCCGGTCTGGTTTCTTCTCCAGACAAAGGTCAACTGGCCGTTTTTGGAAGAATTTTTCATACCATTTGAAACATGTTAGAGTGAACGGTTAAAAAATTAAAAAAAAAAAAAGATTTTGCAACGGCAAGTACAGAAAAAGCTACTGAATTGAGGTTTCATTTGGCCACATTTATCCAAAATGCGAGAACTAACGCGCGTGTTATTTAGTATCTTATCAAAACATAAGGGAACAAACAAATCCTGCAAACTGATTTCCTCTTTTCATACGTTACCAGACGCAAAACTAAAACATTTATCAAAATATTTACGGGAATAAGATTAGCAATTAATACTGAAAAATAAAAAAAATCAATTTTTTTGAGCAAAAAATTGAGCCACAATATTTTTCAAAGGTCGTTTTGAACAATCGGGATTTTTTCCTGATGCGAGCAGTATTGTTTTGTTTGAATAAGAAACCCCCTCAAAAAATTTTATGAAGAAACCAGTAGCTTTCCCTTTGTCATACCTCAACGTATGATCTTCTAATTCTGGAATCCGAATGGATCGATAAACTGATACTCTAGTACGCAGCGAGGTAAAAAAACTGACTTTAACTAACGTTTTTTTTGGTCTGACCGTTCGTTTGGCCATCGTTCGAGAGAAGGTCTCTCAAAATCGACCAACCGGCCGAATGTATGGTTATAACCATAGCATATATATACGCGTAGCATAAATAACATGTATATGTATGTATCTAGATTGTCGATCCATGCCGGATGACATTCCCCCTCGACAAAATTTTTTAACTGACTATAAATATAAATTGAGTTCTAGGGTCCCCGTGGGACCTTTCCAGTTTTTTGAAATTTTAGTCCTCGTGGGACTTTGAGTTTTCTCCTTCAATTATTTCCGTCTGTTGGTATTTCCTCTTCTAGTTTGTTATGTTCTTCGTCTTCTTGCATTTCTGTGTGTCCCGTTTTCTGTGTGTCGATGTTCTTGACGAATAGAATGTCGTTGTTGTTGTCTACGTTTTCGTCCTCCGTTGGGGACGTCAGGTCCACTACTTCTGTTTGTCTGGCACTGTGTTTTGAGCTGATGGCCTCAATAAACGTTACACAAGCTTGATACTGAATCTATTTCAAAACGAAATTCTTTTTGTCCCTCGTTTTTTTCGTTATCATTTTCGTTTATCGTGTTTATTGGCACGGCATTTCCGAATGGCGGTTTCTTGTCGCCGATTCATGATGAGCGCCGATTGGCGGTTTCTTGTCGACTTTCTTTGGGTTGCCAGTGCTTTGGCTGGTGTGTTTTTCTGTTTCTGTCTTTTTGGAGATGGGACTACATCTTGTGAAGATGTTGTGGATCGGCTATCGTCTGAGTGGCTCGATTCTGTCTTTTCTGGTTGGGTATTTGCAGTCTTTTTCTCCAATACATCGTCCGTCCTTGCTATTTGGAGTTTCTGTGCTGGGCGCCCTCCTGATCTTTTGCCCGTTGCCTTTGCCTTTCTCTTTGTTGGGCTGCTTGTCTGTGTTGCCAGTTTTTTTTTCGTTTGTTTTACCGGCAGGCCCCTGTTCTCGTCCTTCTTGAACATTGCGTGTTGTGGCGCGCTGGGAGTCTCTATGTTTAAAAAATGTAGGCATGGTCCAGATCTCCGTGCGGATTTATACGCGACATAATCACTAAGTCGGGATGGTCTATATGGCCCGTAAATTAGGGGATTAGGAACAAATGCTGCTCCGCTGTTCCTCAATAATCTAGGTTGTTTGCCGAATATTTGTACCCATGCGTTAAGTGGAGTGTATGTTAGAAATTTTTTCCGTGAATCTTTTTGAAACTTCGTTCAAATGTTTTGGGATTTTTGACTTTTTTTGCTATTCTAATAGTCTTTCTCGCCACCTGCTCAATGCGTTTTTTAGTAAGTGCGTCTATTGTTCTCTGTACCCCTTTATATCTTACGTTAAGCTTATCCTTGGCTTGTTCTATAACTTTAAGACCTGCACCTGTTTTTTTTGTGGTGTAGATTTTGATTTTTGTAGTTTCTTTGGCATTTGTGTGCTCGTTTTTCCTTTTTCTTTGATTGAGATTGAGAAGTCTCTTGATTTGTATATCCATGCTGGATGACACCCTTTTTAGATTTCTTGGATGTTTCAGTTCAATGTTTTTTTCTCTCCTGCAAAAATGGTAACTTCTTGTAAAATGCTATTTTTTCTGTTTTCTAAATATTATGAAAATTTTTAAGTATTCATCATTCATATCCTTGAAATCATGACTAATTTCAACCTCGGTTTTTATTCAAAAAACCAACCAATTCATGCAAAGAGAATCATAAATCTTGATAAAGTTCTCTTTTTGTGTTGGTTATTTACAAAATGAACTATGTGGGCTCCATTATTTTGTATTTTTTATAAAAAAGGTATTTTAGCAGACAGCATTGAAATATTGAGGCTTTAACAACCAGTTTGGTCTGCACTTCTTTCTTTTATGATCTGTTTTTCTCGCCTTTCTTCTTTTATGTTTATACCGTAACTGGTTTAACTGGTTTAAAAAAAGTTTTGTCTCGAAAACAGCCATGCATTTGCGTCAAAACTGATGGAATCTTTGGAATCCATTTTGAACAAAAAACGAAAAAAATGGACAAAACTTTCAGATTGCATAAGTTTTTGAGAAAAGTTTCCATCTAATGTCATCTGATATCTGATAATACTTCCGTCCCATTATAAACCCATACAAACTATAGCCCTCTCGATAACTGAGTATATGGAAACATAAATATCATTGTTAGTGGGTTTGGGTATTATAATGCGAATTTACCATTACTGTTCAGGAGATTCAAATTAAATTTTTCCTGATAATTAGATTGAACAGATATGCAATTTGTAATCAAGTGTGAAACTATGCGAAATATGGTGCATTTTCTTCTGGTTACCAGGGCCGAGGTTCGCGGCTTGCGTCCCGACAAATAACGGTCACGCAAACGGCCATCGCGCGAAGAAAATTTTTTTCTTGCGCAATCCTCCTATCCTGCTTTGTTGTGCAAAATCGCGCAAAAATATTTTGGTCGCGTTATTTAGCAACACTTTTATGGCGCGCAAACTTTTTATGGCGCGCAGAGTCTTCTTGGTCGTGCAGAAAAGCAGTGCAGAAGGCATTTAGTCATGTACAATGTTTTCGCTGCAAAAAACTGCGAAAACCATTTTGAGCCCTGTTAGTTGCAACATACCGTTTTTGGGTCGCGCAAAGTAACGATAATTTTTTTTGGATCGCTCAAAGCCTCGGAAACCTTTTTGGTCGGTGAAACTTGCAATATACTTTAGTTGCATACCTCGTCCCAGTTAGTTATCTGTCCCATTGACGATCGTTTTTTGATGATAATTCAGTTCTTTTCGAGCTCAGGTGTTCGACTCATGATTCGACCAAAACGACGATCGAAATTACGATGATGAAACACAGTTACGACGATCGAACCAAGGCTATAGTCAAACAAAGCCGAAGCTTGGGTCGAACAGAGTTGAATCATAAGTTGAATCGAACATTGTCGATAGAGCCGAACAGAGTTGAATCGTGAGTAAAAAAAGCCGAATCATGAGGAGTCGAAAAAAATCTTTCCAGGGTCGAATCATGAGTCGATCTAGTTACTTAATCTTAATAATTCCTTGTATAAATCTACGATCCTTAAGTTTGTGGCACTTATTACTAAATTTGGCTGCTTTGAAAAAAAAATTTAAAAAAAACGTATATCAGTTTTATTCTATTGCCAAAAACTAATTGAGTCTAGTAAAAGGGCAGTTGAGCAGTATACAAAGAGCAGTAGACATTTTAAAACAAAATCGATAATTTTGCCGAAAGACAATTTAGTACTTTTGAACAAACTCGAGCTAATTTTATGAAATTCGAACAAAAACCGGTAAGTATTAACAAAGTCCAACAATGTCCGGTAAAGACAAATAAAATCGAAAATGGACATCGTTCGAATCAAAACGTCAAAAGCGGACATTATTCGAACCAAAAAGTCAAAATCGGACATTGTTCGACCTTTTCGGTCGAATCATGAGTTGAGCACCTCAGATCGGGTTGTGTGTCGTGAGGTATTAAGATTACACAAAAAGATGAGGTATTTTCATTATGAAAAAATGCTAGCCAAACAATTCTCATATATGGGAGAGGAAAATGCGAATCATATTGTTTATAAATGGATGGTCTATTTATGAGAATTTTACGACTAGCTTTTTTCTTCTACTATAAATTAAGTGTCTTCTACAAAAAGTTAAGTGTTTTTTTGTTTTTTGTGTAATCTTCATTATGTCATCTTTACTGCCAAGTCTTCTAATGCAGATTATCTGTGATTATACTGCCACTTAACCTATGGGTTGTTCTCAATTGAAAAATATTTTGAAAAGTCGTGAGGTATTGAAGATTACACAAAAAACAAAAAAATACTTAACTTTTTATAGAAGACACTTAACTTATAGAAGAAGAAAAAAGCTAGTCGTAAAACTCTCATAAATAGCCCATCCATTTGAAAAACAATATGATTTGCATTCTCCTCTCCCATATATGAGAATTGTTTGGCTAGCATTTTTTCATAATAAAAATGTATGGTCATAAAGGCAACTTGAATAATTAAATAGATAAATAATGAGTTTCGTTTTAATTTTTTTTGTGTTCTTCGATGAGCACAAATTTTCAAAACATTTTTCAATTGAGAACAACCCTTAGGTTAAATGGCAGTATATTCACAGATAACCTGCATTAGAAGACTTGGCATTAAAGATGACATAATGAAGATTACACAAAAAAAAAACAAAAAAAAAACGCTTAACTTTTGCATATGGCTAGAAAGCTTCTACTTTGAAAGATTATCGTAATTCAAGTGGTTCGAAATTGTAGCCTTGTTTTTTGACTGACATTTTACTAATTTTGTCATATTGGCGTTTATACATAACACTCATTGTAATTTTTGGTGATATTGTGTAGAAAAATGAGTCTGGACTACATAAAAATAAAAATTTACAATTCTTTTTTATGACCAGACAGTTTCAATATGGAAGAATGCTAGTCTTACTGATTCCATATATGAGAATTGTATGACTAGCATTTTTTTTCATAGACAAACTGTAAGGAATTGTAGGACTAGAATTTTTAGTGTATGGAGGTCAACCCGGGGTATCATTCCGTGTGGTTTCATTCCGTGTGGTTTCGTTTCTTCTGTCCTGAGGTATCATTCGGGCTCTCTCAGAATGTTTTTTTTCGCATTGATTTAGGTGAAATTTTGATTGGATTACAGTTCAAGTTTAAATCTGTTTCTAAGCCTTCCACTTTCACATTGAGCAGTCGATAGTTAGCGCCGGTGGAATAACCGTTAAAATAGGCTAGTTTTGATCCTCAAAAGTTATGGAGCCAGAGACAACGTGGAAGTATTGTATGAATCGTTTTTGTGATAGCATCCCGTGAAACTCTTCAATTTTTAATGTAGAAAAAAGATAAAGCCGATGCATACGTACCAGTAATAAATTTTGTCAAAATCAATTGGAAATGAAAAAAAAATCACCCTCAAATCAGAAACTGGGACATGAAATGAAGTTATGGGCCAGCTAAACAAAAAGCAGCTTCAACCAATTCTTTACTATTTTCACTAACTGAGTATCTCAAATGTTTAATAAGTTTTTTTGAGAAGTAATGGAAAAAAAATTGAAACATTGCAGTTTTGGCGAGATGCGCAAGCTCTGAAAATTGTAAACTCGTTGGACGCTCTTTTGAACTGTAATGGCTGAAAAAATGCTGAACGAATTTCAGTTAATTTTTCATGAACGAACAAAGACACAAGTACGCGAGGAGCATAATCTTCCGTAAGAAAAAAACAGTGGAAGCAATGGATCTCAATCCGACCAAATTAGAAATATTACATTTAAAAAGATTATTTTTTAAATTTTGGAGAATTGTTTTCATCTAAGGTCCTCCGTACCTTAATATGGCTTCTTTTCATTATATACTCAAGCAAACTGTACTCCTACCATAACGTCAACAACTCGAGGGCTGTATATATCTTTGATGGTAGGCTGTGGGGTTATGTGTACTAGGGAAAAGCTCCTAGAATTTGAATTTGTTGCCTAATTGTCTAATTGTTGAGATAAACTTATTAAATAGTTTCAGAGATGGAAAATTGTCTAAAAAGCTTAATTGTTGTGATAAATTTATTAAATGGTTTCAGAGATGGAAGATTTAAATGATGTTATATCACAAATCAATCACATCAAAGAATCAATCTAAACCGGAATCGAAGGAGAGGCACAGAGTCTTCTTTTCTAAAAACTTTTTGAAGTAATCGAACTTCAACAACGTAAAAAAGCAATTCTAGAAAACGCGCAATGTCAAATAAAAGATAAAGCTGTTGAAAATTTCAACGATATACACGAAAAATCCGAACGGGTTGTAGAAGTGGAGAAACATTCGAGAAAGCTTTGCTTTTTTTTGTAAACCTTGACTATGGTGGAAACCCGATGTCAGCAAACTAAATTTCAAGCGTCACTATCTGAAAGTCAATCTTAGCGTCAACAATCTAGCCGCCCGTCACTCTTTGTCACCAGTGATTGTTAAATTGATTTTTCATGCGGATAGAGATATAGTGTGGAGAAGGAAAGGATGGCTGAAAAATGTTCAAAATTTGAGAAAACCTTCCTATCATGATTGAGAGATGCCTAACTCCTGGAGACGGAAAATTAAAACAAGAAGCTAAACAATTGGGATTACCAGTTTACACACACAAACAAAATATATACGCCAGTAATGCCAATAGCTTCTCACAAGACCCCTTTCAAGTGAAGTCCAGCATTGAGCTTGAATCTTTTCTCCCCCAGAGTAGCGTAGCAAATAATTATCCGGAAGAATCATCAATGGAAGCAGACACTACCTTTAATTATGGAGCGTGGGCCGAAACAACTGAAGCCCTATGTTACCACTACCGCTACAAAAAAACCCGAATCAGGAAGGAGCGTTCTGCGACCAAACAGAAAGTTCATGCTCTCACCACTTGAAGAAACAAATCGAAGTAATCTAGCTAAAGACATAAGCAAGGCTCTAGTACCAGCCATTGTTAGTGCTATTCAACCTATTGCTAAAGTTGCTAGAAATTCATCACCTCACAAAGAAACTCCCTTTTCAGTCGAGAATGGATCCGATTAAAATACATCTGCTGAAATTTCTGTGCTACTCAATCACGCTAGTTCCTTTTAGAAATAAGTTAAAGACTTACAAGCACTTATATGTTGTCTTAAATCTCCGCCATCAAAATTATGTGTAAATGAAACATGGTTAAATACTCAAGTTGTTTATATAGCTTTACTTATAAAAGGTTATGATCAATACAGAATGAAGTCTTGTAAATTGCGAGGTGGAGGTGTGATGATTCCAGCCCTGAAGGGGATCAACATTGTTGAAGAATTGCCGATAGTTCTTGATGAGGCGTTGTCGGCGAAAATCTCACACCAAGGTTTCCATTTTGCAATAACGGTATTATTTAACCCTCCAAGAATAAACAAATATGAATTTTTTGAAAAGTTTAGATACCTTTCTCGAGTGCACATCTTCTTAAATACCACAGATTGTATGCGGAGATTTTAATATAGATACATTAAAAACCAATTTGATAAATGGAAATTACAAGAACACGTTAAACTCATATGGTTTTGATTCTCTTGTCATAAAGGCAACCCGAGTGTCATCAGTATTCAAACCTTGTCGCGATCATTTTACTGTGAGAGATATAGATAAAGCAAATGTAAATGTCCTTGAACACCAAGAGTTTTATGATCATTATCCTTATAGTCCTATTTATTCATATGAACAAAAAATTGGAAGAAGGCCTTGACAATTTCAGGGATACCTTCTTTTCGAAATTCTCCGATCTAGTTGGCAAGTTCTTTTTTTCTCGATCATCGTTTAAAAGACTTTTAAAAATTGAGTACTAATGAAAGTTTTGACAATTTTCAGCTCCTTTTTCGAAACACATTTTATGAATATGAATCAATTTTAGAGCAAAAACATTAAAAAGTTTACCCTCCATGGTTTACAAATCAAGCAAAAAACTTGAGAACCAAGAAAAGTAAGTTACATAACAGTTGGGTGAGTAATAAAAAGAAAACGAACAAACTGTACCAACTTGAGCAAGCGAGGTAACAGTTAGAAAAAGAAATAAAAACTACACAAAAAGTCATTTAATTCAGAAAATTCGATAAATATATCGGAGACTCTAGACAAAATTTCAAACGGCCTTCGACTCTGATGGAACAATTCAATATTTTCTTTGTAAACATGGCTTTAACTATCCAAAAAAAATATGAACTACCAAAGTCCCATATATCCTCCTGTAAGAGTGTTTTTTTTTCTTGCAGAGGACAACAACTAATGAAATAATTGCATCCATAGATAAGCTACCCGCGAAAATTTCTCCAGGTGATAACAACATAAACAACCAAATAATCAAAATAGCAGTCTCGCTTTTTCGCCAATTCTCTCGAAATTAATCAATGTATCATTTCAAGAAGGCAAATTTACATATGAATCAGCAAAAAAGAGAAAGTTTGCCATTACACAAAGGTGGATCAGAGAACGATGAAAACAATTACGTCAATTTGCAATACTGAATGCTTTGAGTAAGTTTTATCAGCGAGTATTGTACAATATAGAATATACATATTTCGAGAAATTCAGTATGCTTTTTAATCAACAGGTTGGGTTCAGAACTAAGCATAGCAGTATTGATCCCTTAGCAGAGGTAACTGAATGTTTAAGATACTATTGATACTAAGATACTATCTGAAAAAAGCGTTTGATATTATTGATCATAACTTGCCAATTTAAAAATTGAACGTTTACGGAATAAGAAGCAAAGCATCAGACTAGTTGAGCAATTATCTGAGTAATCGCGAACAGCGTGTTGAAATGTCTGGAGCAAGTTCTTCCTGGAAACACAATAAATGTGGTGTGCCACAGGGATCAATTTTAGGTCATCTGCTGTTCCTTTTCTATATAAACGATCTTCCTAGTGCAAGTGAATACACTGGAATGTTTCTATTCGCAGACGATACAAATTTAATGCTCTAGGATGCACAGCTTCAGAAGTTAAAAATGATTTGAATAATATAAGTGTTTGGTTGAATGCTAGCAAACTTTTTTTGAACTTGGACAAAACAGTGCAATTGAAATTAGGATTAAGTGCTTCCAGTTTGAACCTGTCATTTTCTATCAATCATGAACACGCTACTCGTGAATGTGTCTGCAAGTATTTAGGGACTAGAATAGACTCCAAATTCTCATTTCAAACACAAGCTCAACATGTTTCGAAAAAACTAGCAACACAAAGTGGAATCGTTTGTAAGCTTTGCCATTTTCCCCCAGAGATCAGCTCATCTGTTATTATAAAGCCAATATTAAACCATTGATTCAATACGTTGTTCTTGTATATGGCTGTGGCTGTTGTAGCTATTCGTCTCTAAAACCTATTTTACTCTTAGAAATATTTATCAATTTTTTTTTCAATTTTTGGAAGCGCAGCGACAACGCAAATGATCTTTTCACAAAACACCAAATTTTGTCAGTCTATCAGCTTCATATTTATAAACTACTAAAATTTGTGCTGAAGTCGATAAACAAACTTCATGCAAAATGTTTTATCTTGATGATCTTACCTGTTTTAAAAACAATTCTGGACATAATCTGGACATACTCCGGCTTTTCCAACCCCTTCAAAAACAAAGCTGGGAAAATTTTACATGCGTTCAAGATCAATAAAATGGTATAATACCCTCAAAACAACTGGGTTATTACCCCCAGACTCGTTGTGTTTATCGTTCAGTAAACTATCTCATTTAACACATGAAATAAAAAATTCTTACATTCTAAATAATCCAAAATGAATTAATTATATGTTCTCATAAGCACACCTGACCTAGAGGTAAAAAATGCGACAGGGACACCAGGGATCATGGGTTCGATTCCCCGCGCGTGACGTGAAAATTAAAGGGGTACTAAGGGCTCAGGAGTTTACTGGGTTAAATCTAACAGAGGGATAATAAACCAGGAATGAGTAAGGAAAGGTAAATGGGCAGAATAGGAGAATGTAAAAAGAGAGAGAAAAAGGGCAAAAAAATTAGCTATTTAAATTAGTTTTTAAGTGAATTTGTTCGTTACAAATTTTATTTATTTACAAAGTGATCGTACCGTCCATGGCGCAGCGGTAAAGCGTCAGGGTTCATCGCCGGATTCATTGGTTTGATCCCATCTGGGAACCTCTTCTTTCTTGTATGCATATATACTCATTTCGTTGTGTTTATATAGACAAAGTAGATTTGAAGCAGACCAGCTGATCTCGTTATCTATCCTTTCAAAGTTATATGCAGTTATTCTAATTTGAAAATTGTTTAGAAATATAATCTGTAATTTCGATAAACAAATTCTTCTTCTTCTTTTTTTTAATTCAAGAAACTTTAATACGTTTTTGTCAGTTAATTTGATTGAGCAGATTTAGATTATCCATCCAAACTATAAGTTTCAACGCAATCCAAATGGTTTCAGAAGTTTAGTTAGTAATCTTGCCTCAAGAAAAGTACTTAAATAATTAAAATATTTGGACTGCATCAAATTTTAATTCGACTTTTTGATAAAACTTAGAAGGAGAATACTTTAAAAATTAGGCAATCTACAGCGGATTTTCAAAAAACATTTAATTTGAATCATATCTCATCAAAAAAATGGCTGATTGAAGCCTTTCTTTCTGAAATAGACAGCAAAAGCTTGCCGAATTTTGAAGATATAATTGATTACGTTGAATAATTTTTGTTTGCACATATTTGTGATTTTTTCAGTTTTCAGTACCGTAAATGATGGCCAAGCTCTTTAGTACTCGTTTTACCAAACATGGTTAGTTTTAGACAAAAAACTATAGATGAATGAAGGTCAGTAATTAGGGGTAATGTTTTATTGAGTGATAGGGGTAATTTTATATTGTGGTGGTTTTAGGGGTGATTTTAGGGGTAATTTTTTATTGTGTGTAATTAGGGGTTATTTTTTATTGGATGAGTCAAATGTTGGATTGATCGTAATCGCGAATGAAGAGGGGTCAACTTGGGTTACTGTTCTTTTTAAACAGGGATAGATTGGGTTGGGTAGAGTTCTAAACCCTTAAACTCATCAGGAATGAGAATTTCTGCTGTTTGATTAGAGGAAAAACTGTACTAATAAAAGAGTTCAAAAGGTTGAGAGTCCTGGCAAAGGAGGTGGATCAATGATTACAGGCAAAAGAATTATGAGGACCTGGGTCTTCTTAGGGCTCCTGGCTGTTAGTTCCTTGCGAGCTATAAAAGAGTTTCATATGGGATCAAAAGATTTGAAAATGGGGTACCCGAGACGAGATTTTTCACCTAATTTGAAGCAAGATTTGAGCGGTTTGAGCGGTTTTTTTTAGACGATTACGCTCAAAATCTTGCTTCAAAATGAGCGGTTTGAGCGGTTTTTGACCGGTTACTCTAAAAAAACCGCTCAAAAACCGCGCAAGATTTGAACGGTTTTGAGCGGTTTATCCAAAAAAACCGCTCAAAAACCGCGCACATATATTTCAAAAAAACTACTTGCTCTTTTCGATCTGTTGTTTGACGTATTTTTTGATGTTTTTGCCTGATTTTTTCAAGTCATAAATTTTGCGTGTTTAGTAAACAATTCAAAAGTTTTCAGCAAAAATTTTTGCTACGATCAGTTCTGCAGGAAGAATTCTGTTTTCAAAAGTAGGTCACGACATCTGTCAAACTTTTTTCAAAAGCAAACTTTTACTAAAGAGTTTAATTATCGATTCAAACAGATTATCAACAGTTTTTGTTGTAATCTACAGAAAAAAAATCCATTATAACTAATATGAGACAAAACTAAGAACTTCAAAAATGTATCAGCAATTTATGCCGTGAGATCTAAATTGACCTACTTCCGCAAAATATTTAGCTATGACACTTATTAGTTCAGTTTACAAAACTCAATTGAATTCTCATCCAAATTAATGCCAAGCTACCGCGCAGAATCTTCGATTTCAAATTTCTCGTTTTAAAAAAAACTTTGAACATAATGATTCTGAGTATTTGTTAAAAAGCTGATTCGGAGTGCATCTTATTTGTCTGCATTAATAATGAGTTCATTCTCAGTCTGCATCTAGTTTGATGAGGAGCACTTGATGTGAAACAAAAATTGAATGAATTTTGAAAGTCAGGAAAAACAGCCAATGGCAAATGTTTGCTTGAAGACTCGACGGCATTTCTTCCATAAAAATTATCACCGTGTCACTGATGTTTTTTTTTCCTGGGAGCCAAATTTGTGTATTTTCTAGCTCTGTTTTTCGTTCCAAACTGCTTTGATGAAAAAATTTATAAATAATATGTTAGAAAACCGAGTTTGGCGTCGCTTTAAGTAAAAACAATGTAAAAAAGATAATTTTTGTTAAATTTTTGTTAAAGATAATTTTTGTGAAATAGAGTGCCCATTTCCCGTTCTACTGTCATTTCAATGAAAATTTATTACCAATGATCAAAATAAGCTGCCTAAATTGCCAGCAATTTTTTTCTTAGTGTTTTATTTGTAGATTTTTTTTACTGGTAAAAAATAAGTTTCAGTTTCTGCTGCGAAACAATTGATTATTAATATCATATAGTTTTCTTTTCTGTCTATAGGTCAGAGTATTGTCTGATTAAGGGCCATAACAATTATGAACTTAGAGCTAATTTGACTACTCCTATAAGGCATAATAAAGAAATTAAATTACTCTTCACTCACGGAAAAGCTTTTGCGAAAAAACTGCCCAGTTGGAATCAGTTTTTATTATAAAAAACACTTCACTTGTTTTAAGAGAAAGTTCTATTTTCTGATATATGCACACTTCTCTGATAACTATGAGCATTCAGGCGTGAAGAAATTTTTCAACGAAAGCGTTCGGAACGTCCTTGATTTTTACTTTTGCCAGTTTCCAACTAGTTTCTATAGATCAATTCCAAAGTTTTTCACAGTTTTTCTCATGGTTAGCTTTCTATAGAATTTTGTCCTCGGGTTTCTATTTGAGTTTTTTGTATTAAAAGGTTTTCATGCTCCGTACTTTGTTTACTCTTTGAGCTGTTTAGTATTTCAACTAAGAATGTTCGCTGCCAGAAACAAAGTTAAAAGCCGAGCCCGAAACTTGCTGCACCATCTCTCAATCTCGCCGTCTATGTTTTTATATTTCTGTTCGAACGTTCTCGGGTCCTTTACTTTGGTTGCTATTCTTATTGTTTTCCGTGCTACCTGATCTATCCGTTTTTTCGTGTTTTTGTCTACCGTTGTTTGTAATCCCTTATACCTTATGTTCAACTTATCTTTGACTAGTTCCATAGCTTTAGATTTTGCACCTGTGTCTTTCTGTTGTGTTGTTACGTCCCGCAGCATTTGGAGTTTTGATCTCGTTTGTTGCTGGATACTTCGTCTGCCGACCATCGTTGTAAGTCATGCATTACTTCCGCGGGTAGGAGCGGCTTTGTAAGATTCTTGCGATCTAAACATGCAGGTTTTGCATTCTCCCAATTCAAATTGTTAGGTGAACTATTAGTTGCTAAGTTTGATAAAGGTGTGTTTGGTGTACGTCCCATGTGTGCGTCAAATGGTGAAATTTTTGTTACGCTATGCGGTGTAATTCTGAGTGGTTCGATAATTTGTGCTACATCTGAAGCGAGTTTGTATGATGTATTCGTTTTGTCAATTCTCATAACCGCTAATCTACGTTTCAAAGTTTGTATCATTCTATCAACTCCCCCTATTGCTGTATGGTCATCCACCGGTGCAAATAGTAACATAATATTGTTTGTATAACAAAAGAGTTGAAATTTCTTAGCTCTAAATGTTTGTGCTTGGTCACACCTTATCCTGCGGGGACCCCGTTGTTTGAAATGTATCGTTGCATAAGTTTAATAACAATATCTGCTGTTTTGTTTGTAACGACTTTTGCCGTTGGGAGTTTTGACCACTTATCTGTTGCGACTAAATTATATGCCTCTTTATTTAGTTCATCCAGAAGGGATCCTGCAAAATCTAATTGTACTTCCTCATTTGGTTCAACTACTGGTTTTACTTGGAACGAATGTTTTTTGCCGATGATGTGTTTTAAATTTTTACCTTGTTCGGTGGAGTGTTTGCAATTTTGTGCCATCTGATTATGCGGAAACCATACATGGTTGCTAAAGTCCAGCATCGCTGCCGATCCAGGGTGCGTCAGATGCAGACTATCGAGCACTGTTTGCCCCAACTCTGTAGGGATGACTATTCTTTCGTCTATGAGTAGGCAATCCTCTAGGACATGGAGTCTGTTTCTGATGTTATACCAGTACTGGCCGTAGGAAGCCTTGATTGCTTCCCAATCCCTCTTTTTGACAAAGTTGATAAGGGGCGAAGGTTTCGATCTTTCTTGGTGGCTGCGGTGATAAAACGAACTCCCAATACTCGTTGTAGTTTTTGTCTAAACAAAGGCGTGTCCTCCTCCGATTCCACTGTATTTGTAGTTTTCTCCACCGTAGCGACCAGTTCGTCTATTATCATTTCGTGACTGGCTTCTAATGGGGGTCCCATTGTTGGCGGTTCAATGTTGTGTGCCAGCACCTCTTGTGCGCAGATTTTCGGATCTACCCGACATAAATATCCGTTACTATGTTTTTGGTTTTTTCGGGTGTTTGTGTAGAAGTTGTTGTAGTTCGTGGTTCGGATGTAAATGTTTGTGTAGTTGCTGCTGTAGTAGTCGATTGTGTTTGAGTCGTCGTCGTTTTCATGTTGCAGCCTGAAATGATCCGATCCGTTTGTTTCCGGATGTATTTGTATTTGTGAAGGTGATCTCCGGGAATTTCGATTTTTTGCAAGTGTCGGTTTTCTTTACCTCCCTGGCGTCCCTTACGGGCGTTGATGTTTGTTTGGTGTGTTCTTGCTGTGGTGACTTTTTTACTTCAGGGTAACCTTTCTTTCCCTAGGTGGGAGGTCTTTTATGCCATCTGGGGTCCGAAAGGCTTTCTTCCCTATCTGATGGGCCTTGCCAGTTTTCCCGTGGAGCGAGTCATCCTCTTGTATCCGATGATTTTAGCTCCGTTGGGATGTATCCTTCATTGAATCCCTTGATATCTTTACGGCTCATAGCTGCGTTGTGACATTCGTTAATTGAAATTTTGTGCACAAAGTTTTTCCGGTTTGTCTGAAATTGAAATTGTTTGGATCGGAAGAGAGTTGACTGATTTTCAGCAGATTTTGAGTAAGACTGATTTGTGTTGTTAGTTTGAGAATGACCGGTTGCGGAATGTTTGGAATGTTTCATTGCTAATTGAATTTTTGAAGCTGCTTTCAATAACCCTTTGTTTTCCGCGCGCTTTTTAATCAGCTCATATGGTGCTTTGCTCTGATTGGCTAGATTGTTTAGAATGACATTGTCAATCATTTTCAGGTTATTAATGAATGCCCTAATTGATTCTACAACAAATTCCTCATCATACTCACTAGGGGGTATTGCCAATCCGACCGGATTTCGGGACATGTAGTCAATTAGCCCTATTTTACTCCCAGCGAGATGTTTGATATCGAAGTGAAAGGGAATTAATCGGCCAATCCAACGTGTGAGCCCGCTTTGACTTGTTTTTGATCGCTCACTTGCGTTTAACGCGCTGATTAAAGCTTGATGATCAGTGATGACGGTAAAATGTTTACCATATAAATAGTATTTCAAAAGTTCGATTGCCCACACGACCCCTAACAATTCAAGTTTGTTGACAGAATATTTTCCCTCTAATGATTTCAAGAATCGTGATGCATATGCTACGGCAACCCAACCTTCTGGTGAAAATTGTTCGATTGCAGCTCCTAATCTTGTAGTTGAGGCATCACATACGATGCGAGTATCTAGATGTTGATCAAAGTGTTTGTTTTGTGTTATTTCCGATACCATTTTTAGTATGTTTTTAAATGCTGTGTTATGCTCTGTGGACCATTCGAGTGGTCTATTCTTTAGTATAGTAATGGGCGTAAAGCGGCAGCGATTTGTGCCAATTTTGGAATGTACCGCGGAGATGATGTATGGAACCCATAAAACTTTTTAGTCGTTTAAATGTTTTTAGTGGTGATAGTTTTTCAATAGCCTCAGTTTTTTTTACAAGTTGGTTTTGTACCCTCGCTAAAAACAGTAAGTCCTAACCACTCAACTTGTTTGCATGCAAACTTGCATTTATCCAATGATATTGCCAAGTAAGTTTTCTTCGTCTAGTTTTTTACGAACTGATTGTAACTTTTGTTTTTGTGTATCCAACGATCCTTTTGTGACAATCAAAATATCGCCCAAATAAGCGTAAGTGTTCGTGCAATTTGTAAGAATTAAATCGATCGCTTTTTGAAATTCGGCTGGCATATCCGTGAGGCCATAAAATCCTGTTTAAAATTGATAAGTTCCAGTAGCGTTGCCCCCAATAAGACTAAAGTTGCATTGTTCTTTGGTCGTTTTATCCAATGGGATTTGTGAATATGCGTAACGAAGGTCGAGTGTTGAAAATAGTGTTTGTTGAGATTTGTCTGATTTTAACACCTGCGCGATATTATCTAACAGGAGTTCAATGTTGGGCATTTCTTAGAGTCTAGTGCGAGTTTGACTGTTTGATCTTTTTTGACTGTGATAACAATTGGACCAATAAATTGTTGGTCCGAGCATTTATCTAATTTGATGATGTGATTTTGATCCATCAATTTGTTGAGCTCCCCTTCAACTCTTTCCTGTAAGTGTACCGGAATACGTCGTCCTTTCTGTTGTATTGGCATGAAGTCTTTACTGAATTCAGTTTTCATCATGTTATTTTTTGATTTTCCGATACGTATGCATAGTTGTTGGAAATTATCATTAACCCATTGTTTGATATCCGGATCCGATTCTTCTTGTTCGCGAATGTTCAATACAGTTTGTTTGTTTGTTTCTTGAATTAGCCTGACACCGATTTTTGGTAGTAAATTGCGTCCGATGATATTGTCTTTTTGATCATCTACAATGATGAACGGGGCTGATTGAATCTTCCAGCCTCCCGATTCAATTGTTATAATTATTCGTCCCTTCGGGATTATTGTTTCACAATTATAACAAACCAGAAATCTGGCTTGTTATAATGGTGAAACAATAAATCCGAAAGGAAGATTGATTATAACCATTGAATCAGGAGGCTGGAATATTCAATCAGCCCCATTTATCATTGTAGATGATCAAAAAGCCAACATAAGAGGACGCAACATACTACCACAAATATGTGCCAGGTTGATACAAAAAAACACAAAAACAAAATGTGTTAACCGTACGCAAGCAAGAGCAATCAGATCCGGAAATCAAAATGTTCAGATCGACAATTTGTTAGCCCAATTGTCATAACAGTCAAACGCGCGTTAGATTCTAAGAAAATCAACAAATTCATCCACAAGAACGAATATCAAATGCCCAACATTGAATTGCTGTTGGACAAAATTGCATAGATGTAAAATCAGACAAATCCAAACAAACACTTTTCTCAACACTCGACCTCAGCTACGCATATTCACAAATCCCATTGGATAAAACAACCAGAGTACAATGCAACTTTATTCTTTTTGGTGGTAACGCCACTGGGATCTATCAGTTCCAAACAGGATTTTATGGCCTCACGGATATGCTAGCTGAATTTCAAAAAGCGATAGATCTAACTCTTACAATTTTTACGAACACCTATGCCTATCTGGACGATATACTCATCGTAACAAAAGGATCTTTGGATCTTCACAAACAAAAGTTGCAATCAATTCTGAAGAAACTGGACGAGGAAAATCTTGCGATATAATTGGATAAATGTAAGTTTGCATGCAAGCAAAATGAGTGATTAGGTTTCAACATTCACAGCGAGGGAACAAAAACCCTTATAAGAAAAACTGAGGCCATCGAAAAACTATCACCACCAAAAACTTTCAAACAACTAAAAAAGTTTAAGGGCTCCATAAACCATCTTACACGATATATACCGAAATTAGCTCAAACCGCTGCCGCTTTACGCCCATTATTAAAAAACACAGAAAAAAAACAAACCAGTTGACTGGTCAACAGAGCATAACACAACTTTCAAGAACATATTTAAATTGGTAGCTGGAATAACACAAAATAAAACATTTTGACCAACATCGTGACACTCGCATCGTATGCGATGCTTCTACTACATGATTAGGAGCTGCTCTGGAACAACATTTTAACTTTTTGTGGTAGTATGTTGCGTCCTCTTATGTTGGCTTTGTGATCATCTACAATGATAAATGGGGCTGATTGAATATTCCAGCCTCCTGATTCAATGGTTATAATCAATCTTCCTTTCGGATTTATTGTTTCGCCATGGTAACATGCCAGACTCCTGGCAGTGTCGTCTGGTGGGATACACTTGAAGAGTGCTGATCTATTGTTTTGTTTGGATGCGCCGTGCGGTTTTTTCATTCAAAAACGACATTGAACTTCCTGAGCCGGCAATAGCAAATAATTGTTCTGCCTTTGTTTTTTTTTACTACATGTCCATTCAGATCATTTTCTGACAGGAGATTTGTATTCTTGATCTCAAAAGATTCAGCGATTGCCATAACCGAAAATTTGTCTATTTGATATTCATCCCATCCATTATTTGATGTAAACTCGGCAAAAGCTACCGGATCGTTTTCCGTTTCGAGGCTTTCTGTTTCTATTTCTTCCTGTTGCTCATCCTGCCGGGTTCCTAAATATTTAACGTTTGCAAAATGACCTCGTTTGGCACATTTTGAACAAATTTTATCTTTCGCCGGGCAAAATTGCAGGTGATTCTGATTGTATTGGTTTCCGCACTTATAGCATTGTTTTGAACTGTTTGTATTGTTATTTCTTTTTTGTCCTCTTGTATTTTGTGATCCGCGTGGATATGGTCGACCGCGGAAACCGCCTCTATCTCTTTGTGAGTTTTGATTATTTGCCGAACTATATCGACCACCCCGAGTGTTTATATAAGGTATGAGTTCTTGTTTTGGTGTAGTTTGTCCCCTGAATGGGTTCATGTTCATAGTTCGACTATGTTCAATTCCTTTTTCTCGACGAATTGCATACTCGTATGCGTCTTGTGGGGTTCGTGTTTGTGCTAACAGTTCTTCCGCAATTTTTTCCGCAATTTTTTCCGCTGTAAACACGTCTCTAACCCATTCATCTTCTCTGTCTCCACAATCAACCCGTGAGGCCAATTCGACGAGGCCTGCAAGAAATTGTTCCAGACTTTCAGTTTTCTTTTGTTTACGGCAAATAAAGTTATATTGCTCGAACGCTACAATTCTATTAGTAACGAATATATCCTCCAATGCTGTCATGAGTTCTTGCGTGGTTACATTGTGTAATACAAGGTTAGATCGTTTTTGTTGAACTTGTCTTTGGCCTTCTGCCCCCAGGCAGAGAAGAAGATAGCTCCGGACCCGTGCGTCTGCTTCGTTCCATCTGTATGAGTTACATAATACCCCTTTCTCCCGGGCTTTTATGACGTGGTTTTCCCAACCAACTCGTTTTTCTGGATTGCACACCTCACGATTTCATATATTTCAATTTCATATACAGGCTCAACAGGGTCGACAAGTGTTAGTTTGGATCGCAATAAATTCCGGATTTCGATCCCATCCTTTGCAAATACAGCCATTTCCAATATTGCTGCCCACTTTGTCCATTCGAGTGGTGATTTGGCCGACGCTCTCTCCCAAAATGGGTTAATATTCAGTGGGTTTTTGGAATTTCCTGCTTGCTGCGCCATGTCATACCGGAGGGTATGATATTCTAACACTTGAATCCGATTGGATCGATAAACCTTAATTCTAAGTCGGAGCGATATAAACGACTAGTTGACAGATAACATTAACTCAACTCTCATTCTTATTTCAGTTAGAGTTCGTCCTCTCTGTCTACCAAGGTCAAGTGACCAGCCATCTAGGCGTTTAGCATAAGATTCTTAATAATATAAATAACATACATATAAGGTTAGTTTGTCGATCCAGACCGGATGACAATGATGTTCCGTAACTCCCAAAATTATTTAGGAACACCTTTCTTACTTTTTGCGATTATTTCCAGTTTTCATTGTTTTTTCAAATATAGCCTGCAGATTATATCTTGAGTTTGACTTTTATCAACTTCCAATTTTACAATTTGAATTAAATTTTACAGTTTGAACCCAAACTTTTTTTTACAAGGCTGCTTTTAAAAAGTTAATCAAGTTCACAGCGGAAAACAAAAGTTTTTACTTCAGTTTTTTTAAAATATATAAGACATCTTCAATGGCCCAT
Organism: Symsagittifera roscoffensis; assembly: GCF_963678635.1. NCBI lineage: Eukaryota > Metazoa > Xenacoelomorpha > Acoela > Convolutidae > Symsagittifera > Symsagittifera roscoffensis. Next base: position 27,280,725 of record NC_087071.1, on the reverse strand, counting down.
TTCTTGATTCTTTTGTTTTATAAAATTGTATATGAAGTTTTAAATACAAACACACTTTTCGAGCTGTTAAGTCATTTATCTAACAAATTTCGCTGAACAAAACCTAAATTGAAGAACAAAGGTTGAGTGTTTGCTCTCTCATCATCAGAATGGATGTTTTATATACTTTTTATCACGATTAGATTCAATAAAACTATAACCCCGTTTTCTAATGATCTGGCTCTTAATGATTATAATAAAATCTCGGGAAAAAAATTAAAAAGCTGCTTCTTCCACAAATGATATTATGACCTGGATTTTCAGTGGGGTAAACTTCTCAGTAATTTAATAGTTTTGTTGATTTTGAGAGAAGAAGAGTATCAAAAATAGTTCCAACAAATGTGAAAAACATCATTCCGATTTCAAGTTATGTTTTGTCGATTGGGTTTTACCAAAATGTTTATAGTCACTTTTGATGAAACGTCGGAGTTATTTGCTTGCATCAATACGATAGAAAACAAAATTTTGAGAGAAAGTGAATTGAGGAAACAATTTGCAATGAAAATCTCTGAACGTTTATATCTCATCAATAACTATGTTTGTGAATTGAATATGACTTAATTTGATTCATTGATGTTCTTTTTATTCCAAGTTAAATAAAACTGAAATAACTTATACTGAATTAAATTAATTTAATTTAGAAATTTTAGTGCTTTTTCAAATACTATACTAAAATAGAAAACCGAACTTTCAATTGTTTATTTTTTTTGCCTTTTTGATAAAAAAGCTGGACAGAATATAATTTTTATCTAGAGGTTTGTATGTATCGATCAACACTCGGGCTGCTGATGCGCTTGAAACAATTTATATTCTATAAAATTGCCAGAAATTTTCAAAATCAAAGTTTTATCTGTGTGTCTAACTATACAATTTGCTCCGCATCTGGAGGATGTTTAGCACATATCCAAGGTTGTTCGTCACACATTATATTCAATTTAAACCACTCAAAGGTAAGTTGATCTTTTATGTTGTAATAAGGGAAAAAGTGAAACATCTTATTGTTTCCTTCGCTGAGTAAAAAAAATGCGTCGTGATAATGGCCGTTGATAACCAATTCTCCAGTTCCGAAGCCAACTTCCGATATAAGATTGACGCAAAGGTTCCTGTTGAAGTGGGCCTATAACAGACAATCTAAAGGTCTATATCATCCAATGTAAAAAAATTGAAGCTAAGAAATTTCAGATTGCTTATAGTTCTTACCAATAAAAATTCACCGAAGTTGAAGTAACCGATAAAAAATTAAAGTAATTTGATAGATAACAATTTTTCGGGCCCTATTTTTTCAAGTTGTAAGATATATGTTAAGATTGTTTCCATTTTTTGCACATTTCACAACTGTGGGAATTATGAATTGTTTTAAAGAAATGTTACGCATGCTAAAGAGCTTAAATATATGCAAATTGAAAATAAAACACTTCCCAAAAAACGGTTTTTGCCAACATGATATCAGGATTAAAAATTTATATAATGCTTCGCATTTTTTTATTTTTGATCACAAAAAATGGATAAACTTCATATGAATTTTTAAATTGAAAGTATGTTCAGCGACTACTCAAGCCCAGCTGTTTTTCTTTTTTGAAGCCAATTTTTTCAAACTAATTTTGCATGTATTTTTGAATAAATAGGTGTGTGAGCAATTTTTTGTGACTTCAAAAACTGAACAAAAATTTGCATGATAGCGCAATCTTGCTTCTGATTGCTTAAAAACTCCACAGGAACTGTAGATTTTTTTTGATAATAAAACATAAAAATCAAAAAATTATTTAATTCAGCAAATTTTGAAGAAAAAAAAGAGGAATCACACGCAAGTTCGATAACTTTTTTGTCGAAAAACCCATTAGTATGTCAAAAAGAATGTCTCAAGTCAGTTTTGATTAATTTGTGAGCTGCATTAAATCGCTGCTTAAGCGTCAATAGCACGAAGTATTTTACGCTTTAATTTGCAACTTGGAAAATGTCTAACCAATAGTTTTCAACTTTTCAAAAAAAATAATCATAATTTTTTTTTAAATTTGCATTGCGTAGATAATAGCTATGAGGTACTCTAAAAATTTTTGTGAAAATGGCTAGTCAAAAGCTCAAACTTTGTTTGAAGAAAAAACCACCACAGCACAAAAATTCAAAATTCTATCTTGTAAGCAATTAGGTTGGAAAGAAGTGACCTCAGAAAAAAAACGAGTACTTCTTGGGTATCAATGCGAATACATTTAAATCATACAATAGTTTATGTCACACTGTTTTGATACAGAAGATCGATACGCTTGATATTTATACTGATTTGTTTGAAAATTTTATGGGTGTCAATTACTCCTACTTTTTAAATCAATTATTTGAAAAAGGAAGACTACCTTTACAAAATTGAGGTTTTTGTTATCACCAGAGTAATCAGTAATTTCTTCCATGTAGCTGGCAGGAGATAATCCTCGGTCCTGGCCAAATTTTTTGTAGGCACCCAACTGGGACACACAACATAAACCTTCCTCTAAAACACAACACAAGAAAATTAACTGATTTGAAGAGTATTTCATGCAGCAGAGCCAGATGCCCGAAGATCTTGATAACCAATCAAAATTGAATGTTCATAAATCCAAAAAATTAAGCGTTAAATTAAGTTATTTTTTAGCGGTTGAAGTGTCATGAATTGATAAAAAATGTGTGCACATTCTTTTCCTACTGTCAGAAAAAAGCCAGCAATATTTTGTCAGGCCTAAACAATTGTCATTTACCATAACGGCGCACAATTACACATATTTGAAGTCGAGAACCTATTTTGCCAAAAGGCCACAAAATAATTTTTGCAAATTTTTGATCATTTTATAAACATTTGGACTTAAAACCAACAAAAAGTTCAGCTTGCATCTTAAACTGCAAGAATTGTCGCAAAAAGCTGTAAAATTAACATGCAAATACTTTATCAAATTATTATTAAAAAAAAACAAAAAAGTGGGATAATTCTCTAAAACTCTTGTTAATTGAAGTGATCAAAAAACAATTAAACTGAATTGAATCTAAATGACTCTCAAAAGAAAAAAACTCATAATCTAGATGATTGTCCAGCCTGCCTTCTTTTTAACAAGAAAAAATAAAGTCAATCAAAAGTCAAATCGCAATAAAGCAAAGTTGAGTGTGAAGTAATTTAGAGTTTTTTTTTCTAAAAAAGACACAATCATTACGAGGCCAAACTGTGCACTGGATAGGCGCACAATTTGATGTTTGTATGTCTCTGGAATTCAGAGACAAAACTGTAAGCCCGTTAAAGTTTTGTCAGAATGATCAAAGAAAATAAAGAACAAAAGAAGAACAAAAGGAGCGTCCTTGTTGCGGAATCCGCTTACATTCGCAAATTACACAGTTTGGTCTCGCAATGAAAAAAATCACCAAGAAAAATGTAAAAATACGCTATAATTTCATTGCTCTTAAGAGAACTGGGATCATTCATGTACATCGTGTCGAAAAAGTTTTCAAATGTAGCTCTTATCCTAAAGCGAAGAAGTTAAAAACTGACAAAAAAAGTTCTGAGAGAAAAGAACTTATTAAAAAAAATTTGGCAAAACTTGGCTATTGACAAAAAACGACCACCTGTTTTTTCTCATAAACCGTTCGTACGTTTGTTGGTAATGGCAATTGTCAGCGCATAATAATTCCCTTTCTTTATTCGGGTTAATGGGGATATTATTAATTCTTTTAATCTGGATTTGTTTAATTTGTTTAGAAGTTTGAAAAGTCGCATTGGCTAGTTATTAGATTATTTTGAACTGCTTTTTTTTTCTTTTTCTCATTTTTTAGCACATTTTATTATCCAAAATTGGCCCTCTTTTAACCCCCCTTTTGAGTTTTCGGTTCGTAAAACTATTTACAGGTTGTCATAATGTATTATTTATTAGATCACCTTTTTGAATGAATGATGATTACTCTAAGAAATTTAACTCACCTCGGGATAATATCAACGAGATTGAAAACCAGTTGATGTGTCTGTACACTCTGTTGATTAGCTCTATGAACTTGGAATAGTCATCACTCTCTGCCGATCTTTCACTCTTAATCGCATTGATCACTTTACCCATGTAGCAATAGCGAGTGCTGAAAATAAACATTTTTTTTGTTTTTTATTGGTCAAAATTGTTGTTAATTTTAACGCGGCAATGGAAGTTTTTCCAATGTTTCGTTTTTGATTTTTGTAGATATCGTTTTTTTTTTAAATCAGACTAAAAATTCGAGCAAATGATATCTGAATTATTTGAAATTTTTTTTTATTTAAGGTCGACAAACCAGAAGCGTACGTGTCACACTCGCGTTAGATTGTTTGGATTTACTGAACAATTATCTTCGCCCCCCCCATCAAGAAAGGGGGTGGGGGTTAATTGTTATAGTTAAGTAGGTTGTTAGCCGAGTTTTACACCAATCAGAATGCGGTTAAATTCGAATTATAAATAGTACGGTAACTACTGCTTTTATTTACAAGGGTGGCAATTCTTTAGTAGGCACCATAAGGGGAGGGGGTTAAATGATAAGTACATCCGAATATTTGTTTAATCTCTCTTAAGAATCTTTGAGAAGCGAATTTGTAGGGCGGGAGAAAAAAATGTACTTCAAAATATCACTCTTTCGAGACACTCTTCAATCTTTGTCAATTTAGAGATGAAATTTTGCACTTGGTGTGCACCTGAATTCTTTTTTGGTCAGTCAGAATGGAACATGTCTTCTGTCATTTTAGTTCAGCTAAACCCTCCATTCTATCACCACTCAACCAACCCAGTCTTTGAAAAATCCTCAGCTGTAAAAATAAATAAAAAACGTTTATCTAGTTCTTTTTCGCCCTCATTAAACACGAGGGGTTCGATCAGTTCGGAAAAGAAAAAATTTCTGGAAAAAACAAGAATCAGGATTTTTTTGATAAATTATAATTTCTCAGTAAACAAATTTGTATCAATTGAAAAAGGAATTAAAACTATTAAACTGGTTAAAAAATCGATAGAATGAAAAAAAAACAGAAAATTAAACTGAGGAATCATCATTTTCAAGAGCCGAAAATGTAAAGACACATTTTCAAATCAGAACAAATCAAGGCTGATAAGAACAGTAGTATTGTATCGTGTCCCGGATCCTAAGGGGGGGGGTCCTTCCTAAGGGGGGTCCTCACGTAAAGCAAAATCCTAGGAAAGGGGTCCTTAATTTTTCGGAGGACCCCTATCCTAGGATTTTGTAAATGATCGCAAGTTCCCACCCCTAAAGTAAAAGACCCCCTTCTTAGGATCTTGTTAAGCTGAGCCCAACAACCGGGACGCGATACAATAATTCATTCTAATTCCTTTTAAAGCGGTCCCTTTTCCCGCGATAACTAAAATTAATCGTCCTAATTCCTGAACTTTTCTAATTCGTCCTAGTTTCATGTGGATATCATTTCCTGGCTTTCTTTCTTTTCGTCAAAGATTTGTCATGCTATTAAAGTTTGTTATTGAAAACGAGCCTAAGGATTTCACATATTTGTTTGAATTAACACTTGGTTTGCGTCAACAGGTTTATTTGCCTGAAGCTATTTATAATAAAACAGTGATTGAGCTCAATACGAGTATTTTATTAGTTGTGAATTGGTAAAAACCAAAACATATACAAGTCGAAGTACAAAAAGGACGAACCGTAAAAATCATCTAAAAATATATGTTTCAGACTTTAATGTTTATTGTTTTGGTTTTCATTGCGCTTTTTTTTAGGTGGTCGTTCTTCTGAAGCTTCAGATAAGATAAATGGGTTATTTATAGGGGGACGTTCACGGACTCGGCTACTAGAAGCTTCTTCTTCTTGCAGCTCTGTTTCTGAGTAGGGCCGCTGTAAAAATCCCCAATCTGGAAGTTGAAAATCGGGAGAACTGTTATCAGTTTCATTGTATGAGTTGGCCCACTCGGTGTCCATTTAAATGTCTTCTAGAAAAGCATTTTCTTCAGCGGCTTTAAGGCCAAAGGGCACTGTCGAAATTCCGTCGAAAAGTAGAAAACGTTTTGAGTCGAATGGTGATAATGCAAGTTTGTTTTGTTTCACTGTCATTTGGTGTGAACTTTCGAAACTATATTATAGTTGTACACTCTCATTGTTTTTCCAGTGAATAATGTGTCCCTGAAGGTTTGGTGGACCAGTTCTCTCTGTGCACGCCGTTTAATTCCTTTGGCACTCAATTTTTGAGTGCCTTCTAAACAGAAGCAAAACTTTCTTTTCTACAACGCAGGGGATAATTTCATTTCACTTCAGCAACTCAATTTATACCGAACAAAATTTCATTCATTTTATCAAAAAAGAGCAGAAGACTCTAATTTATGATTAAAACAGAGGAAAAGAGAGGGAATATGTTGTCAAATAAATCAACGTTTAGGCAACATTGTATAATGTTGCCTAAATCAGCTAAATGCCCATAGTTTACTGCAAAAAATTAAGGGTGTTAGGGGGTTGGTGGTAGTAATTTTGTTCTGTAAAAGGTAGGAATGGGGGTGGAAGGGTGGCTTAATTTTATTTACCATTAAAGGCGACCGAATATAGTTTCGGTTTTAGGGCGATGAATTCTCTGATCGGCTTCCCACCAGTCTCGTCTTTGAATTTCAGCACAACTTTCTTGTTGGTATCCTCGAACAAGAAATGGTCCTCATCGTAATTTGAAATGTCGAAATCAGCTTTTATTTTCTCCAAGTCTCGGTAAACGTCATCAGTTTATGGCATAAAAAAACTATCCGTGTCGGAGTAAAGGAGTTCCAAGTTTAGATTTGGTTTCATTTTTTGATAATGAAACTGAAACATGAAACGCTTGGCGAGGTCTAGGATGGTTGCACCAACTATCATAGGTTTGTCCCACAATGTTTTTTTTACTGAAAAGCTGATTGTAGCTAATTGATCGTCAATGATTTGAAAGCTTTTCCTTGTGCTCAGAGCTGTTTTTTGTAAAAGTTCTCTCTCATTCCTTACAATCTTCAGCTTCTTTCTTCCTAACTTAGACTCCATTGTCTTATCGAAAGCTGAATTAACAATTAGCTTGTAGAAGTTCTCCTGGAATTTATTTACCGCGTTTTTTCGTAGGCGGGTGCTGAGGTCGACAAAGGGTGCCATCCAGTGACTTTGGCGGAACTGAAGAGCTTTTCCTAGGTGAGTAATTTTCATTCCCAGCTCATGGTACAATTTTAGGGTAAGGTAGTGCAAAACATAACATTCTTTAGGATGCAAGGTCTGTAGAAGCTTTGCCACTTTTGGCAGTGTGGTGATTCCCAATTTTCCCAACATGTCGACTTGCTCGTTGCTCATTGCACCGATGTCCACTACTTCACGAGAGGGGGCAAGGGGGTAATCAGCAAAGAAGTCGTGAAGCTCTTCGGGTATGGTTAAATTGACTTCAACTATTTAACCCCACTCTGAGGTTTCGCTGGTGAGGCTTATGTCTGCCAGACTTTTTTCAACTATTGAAAAATCGTTTAAGGGCAAAGGGCAGTGTTTCATTATCCCCCCGTACAAAATGTTTACATCAATGTTGGGGATGTAGCTTGATGGTTCTTAGGGCAAAAAATCGTCGAGGTATTTATTGTTTGCTTTGTAAAATCGGCGCGCGTAAGCCGACGACATGCCTCCTCGTATCATTCGCTGCACAAGGTCTAGATGTTCACGGTCCGTTAAGAGTTTCAGTTCGGGCTTACAAACTTTTAGAAACGCGTCCCCGGAAAGGTTACTTGCCGTGAAGTAACAGGCGCAATCCAGCCCGTATGTTTGATAGCAAACTTCACGAAAAGCTTCGAAAACTGAAGCAAGCAATAGCACATCTGTAGTCAAGTACAAGTCGTGGTAGTCACCAAGTGAGCCACACTTCATTTCGGTGAAAACTTTAAGAGCATGATTGTACTCGCTTCTTGAAACACTCACATCCCCTCCTGCTAGACTATTTTTCCACATTGCTCGTGGGGGAAGGCGAGTTTCTCGGAGTTTTTCGAATGAGTTGAAGTATGAGTAGGGGTAATGCCCTTTCTTTTTCAACACACTGACTTTTTCAGGTGAGTGGCCGAGTTTTTCAAAATAGTTCTCCAGCAGAAAAAACTTTTCGTTGGGCAAATTATCGACAAGTTTTGCCAACGATGCTAGCATGAACCTATACGAATCGATGAATCTCAGATTTTTGTAGAGTTTTTTGATTTTTCCGTTTTTGTCCGTGTACGTTTTTATATATACTGAGATTGTCAAGGATATATATTTTTCTTCAGATGCGGGTATTACGGAAAAAGTGTTTTCCGAATCGCTTTTTGCCAGCGCTTTGATTATAAAGTGTAAATCATAATTTGAAAAGTTATGAGCTAGCACTGGAATGTAATTTGTTGTTTTTCTATTAATGTTACACTCCTTGTGTGCCCAACCCAGGAACTTGTTGGTGTAATGGCAATGATCAAGTACCACTTGATCATTGTCGGAAAAATCATTCTCGCATATCCAACAAATTGTAGCATCTTCCCGTTCCTGGTCTGTTATACCAGTGAAAGTGTAATATTTCCTTTTTTCTACGTAAATTTGTCTCGCTAACGATTCAAGGGAGCTAATTAGCTCTTCCATCACATTCGGTCCTCTTTTAAGCTCAAACTTTAACAGGTCTTTTTGTCCCAAAATCGATTACTGCTAACGCGTAGCCGCACGGTTGATGGATTTCAATTGTTTGCGTGCTAGATTTTCGCGGATCAGGTTGCGGTCCGTATACTGGTAAGAGCAGTGACTCCAAATCAAAGTAGATTACTCTGGGTACGTACCAACGAGCTGTTAAGTTTTTGAACTTGTGATCATCTTTTCTCGGCTTGGGCATTGTTATGACGACATCTTCGTCTTGGTAACACAGTTCTTGATGTCTTCTCAGAGTTTCGAATGAAGCGCATGTGTGGAAACATTTGCGGCAAATCTCAGATTGAAATTGGTGCACTCTGTGCCGCACGTACTCGACCAATTTCTGGAGATCACTTATCAACACATAGTGATATTTTGATCCATCTGTCACCAGCAACAAGTCCACAATCAGGCTAGTAGTGAATCTGCTCGATACTCTTATGGGCAAAAATTCGCCATTGTTGTACCTGAACAGAAAAATAATTTTTATACCTAGGTTTGGAATGAAATAAAAAGGGTGTTTGAATAGGTGAAGAACTTTAATGAAGGAATTTCGAAATTGTTTTTGAAGGCAATTAGAATTTGCTTACCGGAAGACGTTGATTTGACAATTGTTCAACTTTTCAAATCTGTCCATATCCATCAGACCCATTGGCATTTCGTATTCCCCATTGATTTTCACAATTCCTTCTTTGTCGAGATCGTAGGTTGAGACTTTGTTTTTCTCCAGCCATTGTCTAGATGTGGGGTAGAGGGCAGGCTCATTCACATTGTGATATGCGGCAGCAAAGCAGTAGAGAAAGCAACGGTCATCATCTTTAGTGTTGATATTTGTGAGCAGAGTAGATGCTGCGCTGAGTGCATCAGGTAGCTCGAGGTAGGATCCTGCTCTTATTGGTGAGAAGGCCGCGAAACTGATATGCAATTTTTCAATTCTGTCAATAATCTATCCGCTACCATGAGAAGAGAGCGAATTGACTTGGTTGACCATATGTTCAATCAGTTCCAAGAATTTATCCCCAGCTATTCCCTCGAAGTACAGTGTCAATGTCTTAGTGTTCAGAAACAGCATGGTCCTTTCGAAGTTTCCACTGTCCCCGTCTTGCACAGTGGGAATTTTGATCATTCCCACTTCCACGTGGAATTGCACCTTGTTCGGACCCTCTTTGACCCTTTCCAGTATGAGAGCATCTATTTCCTCCTTGTTTTGCATCATGAGTTGAAGCAAATCCATTTCTTTTACACCAACTTTGAGATCGTATCGACGCAATTTGCCTCTGAACGCGCTTTCCGTTGGGGCAGCGGAAGACGTCGTCTCAATGCCGTCCCAAACTGGCAATGCGTGCTTCTTCAGCAAGTGTTGTCCATAGCTTTCCGCGGTGAGAAATATTGTATGGCAAAAGATACAATGACTATTGGAAGTCATGTCATGTACCAGCTTGACTTGCTCTCGGGCTTCCGACAAACTCTCGAATGACTCGAGAAACTCATCGCAAACAGTTTGAGGCGGAGGGGGAGGAAGGATCTTGTGAACTTTTTGCTCATGTCTTCTCAAGTTTCTTTTAGAGCTCAGTATTTTTCCGCACTGCTGGCAAGGAACAGGTGTCACGATAGAAGTAGCGTTGGGCATTATTTGTTGAAGTTACTGAAGTAGTTCAGTAAAATTTCAAGAAGTAAAACTGGTTATGAAAAAGCAAAAGCGAGAAGTGACTAGCACTAAAAACTTTGCGGGTAAGGGCAAGTAGAAGCCATTAACAAGAGTTATTCTTCGCCGTCTCGACAATAAGTACTTTTCTTTCCAAAAACAGGTTTATTACAGCTTTAAGCTCTATATGTCTGGTCACTCTGTTGAAGTGCAAGGGTTTTGTATACTAAAAACTGATTCATTTACAGCCTCAAACTTTTGCTGTTAATTTTAAGGGTTAGCGATAAATTTTTCAAGTTTTGGCATTTTTTAGGGGACTGGTTTAGACTTTCAATTAACATTTCAGCATTAAATTACAAAATTTAAAGCTTAGAATGATTCAGATAGAGCTCAAAACCTTTTCTGACTAATTTTAACTGTGAAACAGTAACTTCCTAATGATTTCAAGCCCACTTCTTGGTTTACGTAAAAAGGTATAATAAAAAGTAGAAACATGAGATAAAAGTATTCAGAAAGTAAAGCCCTCAACTATCTAATTAATTTGAAATAAAATAGTAAACTTAAAAAATGAAAACTTTGCAAATTTGATACCTTGATAGTTACCGATGCATGGTAAGCATAGATTGTCATTTGAATGTGTAAAAGATATCGGAATCAAAGTTTCCTTCATGTCATTCAGTGTCCCGTGAAACATTTCATATCATGTCCTTCGAAATATTAAGGCATGGCCGTTTGGTTTAAGGGGCAATAGCTAACCCGGCGTTGCTCGTCGCTATGCTCCTCGGGAACGGCTCCCGTTCTGTAATTTCAAGTAAAAAATTTTTTTTTTCAAAATAAAGGAAAACCTCAAACTTTTTTTTTGTTGTGAAAAAAAGAAAAATAATATTTAAAAAGTGTCCTTTAAATCTATCAACATCAGTTTTATGGGATCTCGAGCACAGTTCTACTGGTCGTGTTCGAAACTTAAAAAACATAATTTTGTAACTTTTTTTTCCTTCATTTTTAGCTTGAATTATTCGTTCTCATTTTAAAGTCAAGTGAATGTGGTTTGAAAATTTTAGGAGATATCTGATACGTAATTAGGACAAGCGTAAAAATTAAAAAACAATTATAGCCTAATCAATGAGAGTAGACGCTTAAAAAGTTGTGATTTTTTGAGAAAATCTAATTATTTTAAAAAAATTGGGAAAAACTTTTTTATCTCCAAATCCACTGAAACTACCCTCAATCAATTTGCCATAAAATTCTGAGCAGGGTTAAGGATCATGTTCATTTTTCGAAAAAAAAACGTAAATTTTTAATTTTCACATTTTTACCAAAACAATTGTCAGTTTTACACCCAAAACATGTATATAAATGTAAAATAATGCAGATTTATGGCTTAAAACACTCTCTGTTACTTTGCGTAAGACCTGGCTAACCCCAACGGGCACAAAGTATGATGAGAGAGAGAGAACAGAGAGTGTTTGATAAAAAAAGCCAAATAAATATGGTTGGACTACCAACAAGAAAATGTTCCATATTTATCTTACTTTTGAAAAGAAAGCAACATCCCGAAAAGGATATTCCAAATTGGGTTCACTATTGAGCAAGTGTATTTATCTCTCTCTCTCTCTCTCTCTCTCTCGTTCTTTCTCAAACAACAATTTTAGCGAAAAATAATTCTCGATTTGTGATATTTTTTCTAGTTTTTCAAGTTTTTCTCTAACATTTTGCTGAAAACTTTACGGGGCAAATTTCAATTGATCTATTAAGCAAAATAAAAACTGAGACAAAAATAAAAACACAGTAAAGTTAAAACAGTTTAAAACTCAAATCAAACAAAAATGAAAATATAAAACCTTGGAATAATATTTGAAACAAAGGAAAGTTTTTTGTTTAAGTTATTAGAACTCGCGAAACTGTAGTTTTCTCTTTTTAGGCGCATAGCAAGCTGCATTTGGAGGGGTGCCTTGAATGAGATATGGGGTCACTAGATCAATTGTCTCCGCACTCGATGAAACCCGAGCATCCGAATAGGAAGTTGATTGTTCTGGAGTTGAAACTGCTCCCCTAACAAACGACTCGGGAGACATTGCTGTCGGAATATCCCAGTACGCTTCGCGCTCTGCATAATCACGAATACATCCCTCCTGATTTTCAAACAACGGCATTGACTCGCAGTCATACGCGAAGTGAATTTTTTTTGGAGACTGCTCGAGCGAGGTTGTGTCGTTTATCTCCGTCTTTTCTAATGCCGGGTAGCTCTCGTGAATAGTGCAACTCTCGTACATTCGTTTTCGATTCTGTCGAAGAAGATCAATATGATCAAGGAGGTAGTTCGGTAGCATGATATGACTTTTTGTAGTCCATTCCTTGTTTTGATTCTCGTCGTTTTTTCGTGGAGCCAAGTCATTGAACGGACTTGCTGTAGACGGAGAGACTCTCTCTTTCTGTTGATGGTTGACTGCAATCGACTCTCTCGTGTATGTTTGGTAGATAATTGTTCTTTCTCGATCAGACACTGAGATTATTTGTAAAGGACTAGCCATGACTTGAAAAGGTTTAAGGTTTTGTTAAAATAAAATGACTGAACTACCGGATGAAATTGAGAGAATGAAAAGAATGAAAAGTTTATTAATGAGAATGAGATCAGAAAAGGGGTGGCATGGTTCAATTAGGTCAAAACTAATAAATTTTTAGGCGAGGCTATCAAATTTTATTCATTCTTTTACGCATGACGCCTGAGGTCATGTTAGGAATGAATGTGAAAACCCAATTTTTTAGATTTATGTGATAGCTTTATTATAGTGGCTACGGGCGAAAGCACTCAAAATCAAATTTTCATGATACTTTGCCAGACCTTCTTTGTCATGCTATTAGAAATTTATTACCATGATTCATAACAGTCATTAAAATAACCGTCACAATAAAAAACACAAGAAGATTTTTAGAGTATAGCCGGGGGGAAAAGTAACTAAATACCCATATAAAAAGAGATTTTTCGTTAAAGAAATTATATCCTTGGTGATTAAGTTTTATCAATATGGCTTAGGGCGCTCGTAAACGTTATCACCTATATTTTTACTTTGGGAGCGCATGATCTGTCTCGTATACTGTGACCAGTCATTCTTCAACGTTTCACACTAAAAACCAGTTGGCTGTTATTCATTTATAATGTACGCTTCTCTTGAAACGGATGTTGACTATTTTGATGATTTTAGGGATATATCTTCGAATGATAAACGTTTAGTTAGAGTCGGTGCAAAAACATTCGCACAGACCGGTACTTACATAACTATCAAATTGTACAAAAAAGACGACGAGGGAACTTTCAAGTATCGACAAGGAATAACTTTGTCAACTGGTGAATTCCAGTCCTTGGCGGACAATTATACAAAAATCAAAAGATTGACGAAAGCAAAAAAGTGCGACGTGACTGAAAAGCGAAACAAATCAAAAAAATCTTCATGCTCTGAAATCGAATGCGAAAGTGAAAACGATGATAACTGTCGGGTTGTGTAACATTATCAACTCGTTATTCTATTGAAACTTCAAAGCAAGGGTTAAAGCAATGTATGAGCAATCCCCTGATTATTTCAAACAGTTCCGTAAAATTACAAATTTTCATCCTGAATCATGAACCCAACTTTTCAGGCTTCGCTTCAAAAGCAAATTTTGCGGTATCCTCCCATTCGAATAAATTAGATTTTTGCAATCATTCGATTGACAACGAAAAACATTATCATGGGCTGGTCGAATTCACAAAAGAGTCTACCGATTTACTTAACAAGATGATTTCAAAAGCCTTCGTTGTTCCTTGTCTTCTCTCTACATTCAAATTTTTAATTTTGTGTTGCTCCAACTATGAATTGTCTGGCCCTCTGATGGAAAAACTGAAAATAGCTCTGAATTATAACTCCGTCAACAACTTAGATGTTAGTGGTGTTCCATTTCGCAGACGATTGCCTCAAGTTTGCTTCGGCTCGCATACTAAATCAGTTCAAACTCAAACTGACCTGATTACTAACGTAACAACTGAACGCTTTAATATTATTTTGAATGGTGAAAATGCTGCTGAGAGTTCTAGAATAATTGACATAATTTTAAGTGGCTATGGTTGTATGGAAATTGATTCAAACAATTTGTTTGAGAAATTTATCATGGAGAAGAAATTCAAATTTTAAATATTGGTTTTCTTTCGCTCTCTTGTATATCAAAAAAAATGTTACTACACATGCGGGAGGCGTTCCCGAGGAGCGTAGCGACGAGCAACGCCGGGTTAGCTATTGCCCCTTGAACCAAACGGCCATGCCTTAATATTTCGAAGGACATGATATGAAATGTTTCACGGGACACTGAATGACATGAAGGAAACTTTGATTCCGATATCTTTTACACATTCAAATGACAATCTATGCTTACCATGCATCGGTAACTATCAAGGTATCAAATTTGCAAAGTTTTCATTTTTTAAGTTTACTATTTTATTTCAACTTAATTAGATAGTTGAGGGCTTTACTTTCTGAATACTTTTATCTCATGTTTTTATTTTTTATTATACCTTTTTACGCAAACCAAGAAGTGGGCTTGAAATCATTAGGAAGTTACTGTTTCACAGTTAAAATTAGTCAGAAAAGGTTTTGAGCTCTATCTGAATCATTCTAAGCTTCAAATTTTGTAATTTAATGCTGAAATGTTAATTGAAAGTCTAAACCAGTCCCCTAAAAAATGCCAAAACTTAAAAAATTTATCGCTAACCCTTAAAATTAACAGCAAAAGTTTGAGGCTGTAAATGAATCAGTTTTTAGTATACAAAACCCTTGCACTTGAACAGAGTGACCAGACATATAGAGCTTAAAGCTGTAAGTAACCTGTTTTTGGAAAGAAAAGTACTTATTGTCGAGACTGCGAAGTAATAACTCTTGTTAATGGCTTCTACTTGCCCTTACCCGCAAAGTTTTTAGTGCTAGTCACTTCTCGCTTTTGCTTTTTCATAACCAGTTTTACTTCTTGAAATTTTCCTGAATTACTTCAGTAACTTCAACAAATAATGCCCAACGCTACTTCTATCGCGACACCTGTTCCTTGCCAGCAGTGCGGAAAAATACTGAGCTCTAAAAGAAACTTGAGAAGACATGAGCAAAAAGTTCACAAGATCCTTCCTCCCCCTCCGCCTCAAACTGTTTGCGATGAGTTTCTCGAATCATTCGAGAGTTTGTCGGAAGCCCGAGAGCAAGTCAAGCTGGTACATGACATGACTTCCAATAGTCATTGTATCTTTTGCCAAACAATATTTCTCACCGCGGAAAGCTATGGACAACACTTGCTGAAGAAGCACGCATTGCCAGTTTGGGACGGCATTGAGACGACGTCTTCCGCTGCCCCAACGGAAAGCGCGTTCAGAGGCAAATTGCGTCGATACGATCTCAAAGTTGGTGAAAAAGAAATGGATTTGCTTCAAGTCATGATGCAAAACAAGGAGGAAATAGATGCTCTCATACTGGAAAGGGTCAAAGAGGGTCCGAACAAGGTGCAAGGCTACGCGTTAGCAGTACTCGATTTTGGGAAAAAAGACCTGTTAAAATTTGAGCTTAAAAGAGGACCGAATGTGATGGAAGAGCTAATTAGCTCCCTTGAATCGTTAGCGAGACAAATTTACGTAGAAAAAAGGAAATATTACACTTTCACTGGTATAACAGACCAGGAACGGGAAGATGCTACAATTTGTTGGATATGCGAGAATGATTTTTCCGACAATGATCAAGGTGTACTTGATCATTGCCATTACACCAACAAGTTCCTGGGTTGGGCACACAATGAGTGTAACGTTAATAGAAAAACAACAAATTACATTCCAGTGGTAGCTCATAATTTGTCAAATTATGATTTACACTTTATAATCAAAGCACTGGCAAAAAGCGATTCGGGAAACACTTTTTCCGTAATACCCGCATCTGAAGAAAAAAAATATATCCTTGAAATGTAAAAACGTACACGGACAAACACGGAAAACTCAAAAAACTCTACGAAAATCTGAGATTCATCGATTCGTATAGGTTCATGCTAGCATCGTTGGCAAAACTTGTCGATAATTTGCCCAACGAAAAGTTTTTTCTGCTGGAGAACTATTTTGAAAACTCGGCCACTCACCTGAAAAAGTCAGTATGTTGAAACAGAAAAGGCATTACCCCTACTCATACTTCAAGTCATTCGAAAAATTCCGAGAAACTCGCCTTCCCCCACGAGCAATGTGGAAAAATAGTCTAACAGGAGGGGATGTGAGTGTTTCAAGAAGCGAGTACAATCATGCCCTTAAAGTTTTCACAGAACTGAAGTGTGGCTCACTTGGTGATTACCACGACTTGTACTTGACTACAGATGTGCTATTGCTTGCTTCCGTTTTCGAAGCTTCCCAAGAAGTTTGCCATCAAACATACGGGCTGGATTGCGCCTGTTACTTCACGGCAAGTAACCTTTCCGGGGACGCCTTTCTAAAAGTTTGTAAGCCCGAACTGAAACTCTTAACGGACCGTGAACATCTAGACCTTGTGCAGCGAGTGATACGAGGAGGCATGTCATCGGTTTATGCGCGCCGATTTTACAAAGCAAACAATAAATACCTCGACGATTTTTCGCCCTCAGAACCATCAAGCTAGATCCTCAATATTGATGCAAACAATTTGTACAGGGGGATAATGAAACACTGCCCTTTGCCCTCAAACGATTTTTCAATAGTTGAAAAAAGTCTGGCAGACATACTGCTCACCAGCGAAACCTCAGAGTGGGGTTTCATAGCTGGAGTCAATTTAACCATACCCGAAGAGCTTCACGACTTCTTTGCTGATTACCCCCTTGCCCCCTCTCGTGAAGTAGTGGACATCGGTGCAATGAGCAACGAGCAAGTCGACATATTGGGAAAATTGGGAATCACCACACTGCCAAATGTGCCAAAGCTTCTACAGACCTTGCATCCTAAAGAAGGTTATGTTTTGCATTACCTTACCCTAAAATTGTACCATGAGCTGGGAATGAAAATAACTCACCTAGGAAAAGTTCTTCAGTTCCGCCAAAGTCACTGGATGGCACCCTTTGTCGACCTCAACACCCGCCTACGAAAAGCCGCGGTAAATAAATTCCAGGAGACCTTCTACAAGCTTATTGTTAATTCAGCTTTCGGTAAGACAATGGAGTCTAAGTTAGGAAGAAAGAAGCTGGAGATTGTAAGGAATGAGAGAGAACTTTTACAAAAAACAGCTCTGAGCACAATGAAAAGCTTTCAAATCATTGACAATCAATTAGCCACAATCAGCTTTTCAGTTACAAAAATATTGTGGGACAAACCTATGATAGTTGGTGCAACCATCCTAGACCTCGCCAAGCGTTTCATGTTTCAGTTTCATTATCAAAAATTGAAACCAAATCTAAACTTGGAACTCCTTTACTCCGACACGGATAGTTCTATTTATGCCATAAAAACTGATGACGTTTACCGAGACTTGGAGAAAATAGAAGCTGATTTCGACTTTTCAAATTACGATGAGGACCATTTCGTGTTCGAGGATACCAACAAGAAAGTTGTGCTGAAATTCAAAGGCGAGACTGGTGGGAAGCCGATCAGAGAATTCATCGCCCTAAAACGGAAACTATATTCGGTCGTCCTTAATGGTAAATAAAATTTAAGCCACCCTTCCACCCCCATTCCTACCTTTTACAGAACAAAATTACTACCACCAACCCCCTACCCCCCCTTATTTTTTTGCAATAAACTATGGGCATTTAGCTGATTTAGGCAACATTCTACAATGTTGCCTAAACGTTGATTTATCTGACAACATATTCCCTCTCTTTTCCTCTTTTTTAATCATAACTTAGAGTCTTCTGCTCGTTTTTGGTAAAATGAATGAAATTTTGTTCGGTATAAATTGAGTTGCTGAAGTGAAATGAAATTATCCCCTGCGTTGTAGAAACGAATAACAGTTTTGCTTCTGTTTAGAAGGCACTCAAAAATTGAGTGCCAAAGGAATTAAACGGCGTGCACAGAGAGAACTGGTCCACCAAACCTTCAGGGACACATTATTCACTGGAAAAACAGTCAGAGTGTACAACTATAATATAGTTTCGAAAGCTCACACCAATATGACAGTGAAACAAAACAAACTTACATTATCATCATTCGACTCCAAACGTTTTCTACTTTTCGACGGAATGTCGACAGTGCCCTTTGGCCATAAAGCCGCTGAAGAAAATGCTTTTCCCGAAGACATTTACATGGACAACGAGTGGGCCAACTCATACAATGAAACTGATAACAGTTCTCCCGATTTTCAACTTCCAGATTGGGGATTTTTACACCGGCCCTACTCAGAAACAGAGCTGCAAGAAGAAGAAGCTTCTAGTAGCCGAGTCCGTGAACGTCCCCCTATAAATAACCCATTTATCTTATCTGAAGCTTCAGAAGAACGACCACCTAAAAAAAGCGCATTGAAAACCAAAACAATAAACATTAAAATCTGAAACATATATTTTTAGATGATTTTTACGGTTCGTCCTTTTTGTACTTCGACTTGTATATGTTTTGGTTTTTACCATTTCACAACTAATAAAATACTCGTATTGAGCTCAATCACTGTTTTATTAAAAATAGCTTCAGGCAAATAAACCTGTTGACGCAAACCAAGTGTTAATTCAAACAAATATGTGAAATCCTTAGGCTCGTTTTCAATAACAAACTTTAATAGCATGACAAATCTTTGACGAAAAGAAAGAAAGCCAGGAAATGATATCCACATGAAAATAGGACGAATTAGAAAAGTTCAGGAATTAGGACGATTAATTTTAATTATCGCGGGAAAAGGGACCGCTTTAAAAGGAATTAGAATGAATTATTGTATCGCGTCCCGGTTGTTGAGCTCAGCTTAACAAGATCCTAAGAAGGGGGTCTTTTACTTTAGGGGTGGGAACTTGCGATCATTTACAAAATCCTAGGATAGGGGTCCTCCGAAAAATTAAGGACCCCTTTCCTAGGATTTTGCTTTATGTGAGGACCCCCCTTAGGAACGACCCCCCTTAGGATCCGGGACACGATACAATGCTACTAAGAACCTTTGTAATCTCTACAGCTACAAGGAACTATAAAAACACGCAAACATTTTTATGGATTTGAGAATAACAACACATCACATGTACTTGATCAAAATAGAAGTAAACTGATAGAAAAACTTTACAAAAAAACTGTTCTCAAAAATTTGAGAGTGCAAAATTAAAAAAGAACGTAAACTTTTTGTCTTGTAAAGCAAAACCCGGTTAGAAAAAGCTCTCTAATTATTGTCCCGATTTTCGAATAAATTGCGGAATATTAATGATTGAAGTCAATTATTAAGTCAATTTTTCCTAAATAAGCATTTCTGACTGATTTTTTATACCATCTGAGAAACATATTTACCCTAAGCTTAAATGTAATCAAATAAGCGGGATAATCAACGCGCGATCTATTGCGCTTTTATAAAACTTGTATATTGCGCTTTTATAAAATTTGGCGTTTGGAACTGAATGGAAACCGTTGATCTTTTTGAAACAATAAAAAAACGCTAACACATCCCCTGTATCTTTCATAGCTGAGGGGAAAAATTGAAGACAAAAGGAAATATATCGATAATTTTTTTTCGATTCGTCAATTATTCTATCAAAAAATTTTTTTTAAAGAACATTGCACTCAAAATACTCAGATCCTTGCCCTGATATACGAGCAGTCTTGTTAAAACAATCGGAGATGCTGAAGAGACACTTTGAAAATTACTTAAGGCGTTTTGAGATAAAGGGAAGAGTTTTTCCATTTTTGCAATTAATTTGTCAATTAATTCACCATTTTGTATAAAATCAAATTTTAAGTGTATTCGGAACGTTCAAAGCTTTGCCTTGATATATAAGCAGTATTTTATTTATTTAAAGCAACATCTTTAGCGATAACTTTGTAGGTTTTGAACTATATAGAAGAAATTTTTAATTTTAAAATGGGGAACTAAGCAAAATATGGGAAGTAAGATGTGCAAATGGTTGAGAAAACAAAACATTGCCAAAATGATCATTCAAGTGTTTAGCCGGAATGTGCGAAAAATCTAGGTTTTTAACTATATGTTGAGAGTTGGCCTTGTCATAAACAATTATAGCAAGTAGATTATTTTGTCTTTAGTATGCGGCTGATGTAGGTAATTACAATCGCATTTGATTTCCCGTGTTGACCAAAAATGCTAATCATACAATTTTCATATATGAAAAAATACTAACCATAGACCTAACATGCAATTTTCTGAGAAGATTATTTTGTTACGGCATATGTATTGAAACACTCATCGTTAAACTCTTTTAATTTTTTTGCTTCAATGAACCTGAAATACATCTCCCTTCATTTTCCTTGTTATATGAATCACCGGTTTGAATACAATAGAAAAAACTAAATAAATTTGAGACAATCTAGAAAGAAAAAAAATGATAAGTCAGATAAATTATTTGAAAAAATTTCACTAAGTGATGTCAGTTATATCAGACGTGCTGTTGAAAACAAAAATGCACTGAACTTTTTTTCCGCTGGTGAAACAAACCTCATCTAGTTGAAGAAAACTTCGCTCTCTCCAAAAAACGATTGTTTTCTGGAAATTTTTCGAGAGCCCAAAAGGCGAAAAAGCCAAATTCGAAAACCAAAACAGGTAAGAAAAGCCGTATTTAGACCGTTTTGACAGTTTTGGCCAAAAAATTTAGTTTTTTTTTCGGCATGAGTTTTCCCCTCAAATTTAGTACATATTGGCGTTGAAGACGCCGTACGCCTTTAGAGAACATTTATGATCAGCCAGCCAGTACTGGAGGTATTAAAAGACAAAAGAAGGAAATCTTTAGGTAGCGAGGAAGTTGAATTCTTAAAGAGAAGAAGCGTCCGCCCCCTTCCCTATATCAGCTACTGTTTTTACCCTAGCTGACATTTTGGGTCAATCTAACAAATATTTTCCAAAATCTTGATTAAATGAATTTTTTGTTAAGCCTTTTCATATGACATAGTTCTTTGCACAATTTGTAAGAATCTTTCAAAATTTTCAGAAATGTGACATCCGCATTCAAGCTTGTTTTTCTGGAAGTTCTAACTCAAATCGTACAAAATCTTGCAAGATAGGTTGTCATCTATTTTTATTGGAGTTACTTGCCTGTATTTATGGCACAATTGTGACCTCCTGTCTGGAGTGTAATCGCTGGGGATAAGAAACAGCATAGATTCCCATTCTAGAGACTTTGGTATTAGGATACTGCCAAATGATCCACTGCCTTGTAAACAGAAGTGTTAAGATGTTAATCCAACAGTAAAGAATTTTCACAGATTTCAACCATTGCCAAAAACTAAATACTTTATATATCATGAGAATTCTCTTTGGAAAAACCAGAACTGAATATTTATCACTTCGCAACCTTCGTAGCAACGTGCTGCTAAGAGTTTGCTAAATTTTCAGCCAAATTGGAAAATTGTTTTTTTTTTCAAAAAATAATTTGCAAAAAATTTGCTGCTTATCCGCACTGACCAAAATGGTTTATGATCAACTTTAGTATCAAAAACTGTTTAGTTAGGATGTCTAAGTCAATTTGGATTAACTCTTAATATATTGAAGTTTTTTTTTATTAGAAAACTGGAAAAATTTTATGTAGATCAAATCTAAATTGACTTAAACTGATAGCTTTTCAAAATGCGAAAATTTATTTGGATTGACTGTATTTAGGCTCAGTAAATCACTTTTGGAAAATAGTTGTTTGTGTTGATGGAATGATTAAAAAGATGTGTCTTTGCTCATTTTTAAATCATAATTAACTTCAGATTTTTGAATATATGTTGGTCAAATTCTGTAGTTGCAGATCTTGTTAAATTGGCCAAATCTAACACAGCTCTAGTCAGAATTATCAAAAAAAGCAGATATTCTCCGAAAATAATTCCAATTCAAGATAAAATTGTCCAATTTTTGAGTAAATCCTCAAAACTTTTTAATTGATCCCGGCAATTTTTTTGTTTTTGTTAAGGTTTATCTCTGATATCGCCAAAAACTCTTTTGCAAAACAATCAAATTAAACAAAAATTTTTTCTTAGATATTTTTTCTAGGTTGATTGACTTTGGTTTGTTTCTTGAAACATAAGTTTTGTTTACTTTTCTATTAACGGTACATACCGATCATGACTAAAGATAACCACAAAATGGATCCGCACATTGTTCTGTGAAATGGTAATGGATTTCTGTGTCAAAAAAAGTAAAGATTTCTATATGAGTATACGGAGCTGATCATGAAGAGAACAAAATTAATCAAATATACGAAGGACCGTTCTTAATTAATTTAACCAGTTTTGATTAGTAAATTCTAATTCGAACGTTTGTTTGAAGAGAAAAGGTTGAACTATACTACCTATAAGAAAATCAGTGAACTACAACTAAGCACTTGGATATCATATTTTTCCTGCCAATTGATTTATCAACGTTTATGTCAATTATTTATTCGGATCAACCGTACAACTCCCTCCCAAAAATTTTTTTAGCGAGGGATAAAAAACCGGTTTGTCAGAAATTGGATTCGAGTGCTAATTAGTCAAAAAAATTAATCAAGACAAAAATTTGATTAATTTTTTCGATTATTAACACTATAAAATAGCTGTTCCTTATTAACATGTTTCTCGAGTATTTTGAATGTTTTTGGGAGGACATCTACGGTAACCGCACTGACAAAAATGAACTGCTTATAGTATGAAAAGTACAAAATTGAAATCGAAAAGATAAACATGATTTGGATCAGTTTAAAATCAATTTAAATTGATCTCGATTCAGCTAAAAGAATTGATCCAAATCAAATTTAACTCGATTTAAGTCTTTTTTCAGTCCTAATTAATTTTTATTTTCAGCGGGATCAAAACGGGTTAAAATTATTTTAATTCTAGTTATTTTCTGTTGCTTTTTTACATTGCCCTTTAGTTTTCATTTTACATCCATAGCGTATGGTAGCAGAAAGAAACGACCAATTATCTGCAAAAATATCGGTAAAATTTCGATGATTTCCTTGCATAATTCGAGTTCAGAATCTAATTTACATTGAGCATTGCTTAATTTCTGCATAAACTCTTGCTCAAAAGTTGACTCACATTAAAAATTTTCTCGGATTTGATTGCTCGTTATTGAGCTCAAAATAAGTTTATTTTTATAGAACAATTTCTTGATTTGTTGATAGATTTTTGCCAAAATTTGGTAAAATTGGTGATTTTTGCTAATTTGTTTTGACTTGTGTCATTGTTTTTTTTTCTCTGAAATCTAGCAAGTCGATTTGAAATGGAGTATTAGTCACAAAAATCGACCTGCTGTTGGTTCTTTTCAAATGGAATAATTTGTAATTTAAAAAAATTTCGATGTATTTAAGCAAGATTCGGATGTAATTTTGTCAATTGGTAAATTCATCCAAATTGATTTGAATAGATTTTTAGTTATTAAAATTCATCCAAAATCATCAGAAAAGATTAATTTAAATCTAAATATAACTTATTTGGGTTCGTAAAATATGCATTGGTACATTACGAGGCCAATCTGTGCACTGAATTAGCGCAGAGTTTTGTGTCTGTATGTTCATGTGTTCCAGAAACAAGTCTTTAAACATGTTAAATTTGTGTCGGAACTATCAAAGTAAGTGAAAGAACAAAAGAAGAACAAAGGGAACGCCCTTGTTGCGGAAAAGCTTACATTTGCCAAGAAGCACAGTTTGGCCTCATACTGTAGCTGATTTGGATCAATTTGAAATCGATGAGCCATATATTTCAAACTGTGTTCAACCTAATAGAAAGTATTTCAGTTAAACTTCCTTGAAAAAAATAGAACTCGTTGAGTGAGTTTTTTGTTGAGCTGAGTTTCTATTGAAAAAAAAATCTACGTAATTTGTACGATGCTAGATAAAAAAGACGACAGTACATTATTTGACTTGACAAGAGTACGAAAAATGAGTGTCAAAAATTTCAATTAATTTGTTCAAATTCAAGTGGTTGTTTGTATTTCTCAAAAATGCAAATGGATAAGGTGAGTATCGTCGTCTTAAAGTCCCACAAAATTGGCTATCGTCTTAACTGTCGTTTAGCTGTTTTCTAAAATCCCGGACATCAAATTTTCCATATTTTGCTACGTCATATCAAATTTTTTGTCATTTTTGTATTTTTTTCCTAATTTTATAGTTTTCTGCAAAACTCGAGCGCGAAAGAATACGTTCATCCCCATTATCACGGATCACATGTCCACCGCTACGCCCCCAGTCCTCCCGCATTGATCTCCCCTCCCCCTACCCGCTTCACCTCCATAATTCATCGATCCCCCCTCGATTCACTTCCGACTCTTCACCCCCCCCCCCCCCGGTACACCCCCTACGCATCGCCCCTTACGTCCCCCTTTCGTGATTGAAAATTAAAAAAATTTAAAAAATGAAAATTTAGCGAAACCACAAAAAAATTTGTTCAAAGAGATTTTATTGAAAAAAAATTACGGATGATCAATTATAAGCAATTAAAAAATATTTTTTTATTGCTTCGAAAAAATTAACAAAATAGATTTCTTATCTTATAATCATGAATTTATAATCGTTTAATTGCAAGTTTTAGAGAGACAGACTATCCATTGAGTTTTGTATATAATCAGTGAGATATTTTGATTTTTGAGAATCAAGTTTTTCGATTTTGATGTAGATTTTCTGATGAAAACTCGAACTTGAAAATTTTTATAAATGATATGGAAATTTTATGAAAATTTTATGGAAATCGTCTTACAAACCTAATCATACAGGATTTTGAACGTTGAACACTTTCATCTTTCAAAGAAATGGAGGTACAAATATTGCTGGTAAGTTTTGACATAATTAGGTTTCGGATAGAGGATAACATGAGTTTTCGATATATTATCATACTATTTTCAATTTATTTCAAAGTTTCTAAACGTATATTTTTTTATTTTTCAGGCGCAAATCAACCGTAAGTTTGAAGTTTTGTTTCGCAAATCCTGGATCAAAATAAGTTTTTTGATGAATTTAGTTTCTCTTAAATGACATTTATTTAGTCGAAGAACTCTATTTTGATCTACATAAACGGCCAAAAAATTGTGAAAAAAATCAGGCATCCACATCTATTTCATCAAGAAGCAAACACTCGGAATTTGTGTTTTTTTTGTAGAGAAATTTGAAAACTTTCAAAAGTTTTCTGAAAGACATTTTCCAAATATTGATAATATTTCATTTAAAGTTATGTCTAGAATCTACTGAATTCCGACTGGTTGAAAAGTTTGAAAAAAAATCCGAATAACTTTGTTGATGATGCTGAAGAAACTGACTCGTTCCATAATTGAAACCCAAGACTGGCAGAGATTCAGCTATATGTTTAGTTTTTTTTAAGGCAAAGGTCAAAAAAGAAGGCAAAAAACACTGAAGTAACAAAAAATGAATGAGTTCGAAAACTTTACAGCGGTGAAAAACTTACCTTTGCAGTTGGATTACTTTTTTAGTCTGGGTTTACTTCAATTTAAAGGTTTCATAACAGTTTCTTGAAAATCAAAGATCTTCAAGGGCAGTAGCGGATTTAGGGGGGTGGGCGATTTTGGGGGGATGCTTTCCTTTCCCATCAGTGATTCGACTCCCTTCTGACCCAAAAGATCCCCCTTTGTACTATTTTGAGATATCAATTTTTGGCTGACTGACCTCAAAAATTCTTCTAAACGCGCCTTAGGTGCCAATCTATACTAATTTTGAGGGGGGAGCGCGCGCCGAAAAAACGCAATTTTTTGGTCAAATTTTTTGGCCGAAAATTTTGGTCAAATTACGGACTTTATAGTGATTTGGTCGACCTAAAATAAAAAAAAAACGTTTGACAAAATTTCTTTCACTTTTTTTTGAAAATCCACCCCCTCCCCTCGAGAAATTCCTAGATCCGTGCCTGTTCAAGGGCTTACATTTTGACCCTTCAAAATGCAATAAAAATACCGACATTTTTTTGGATTTGCTTAGGCTGTTTGCATTTTTCCAACTTTTAGTTGTTTGACATTTTAGACAACTGAATTGTCTGTTAGAGAATTGTATGATAAGCATTTTCGATGTGTGGAGGTCAACCCGAGCACCAGAAAAAGATCCAACCGTGCTAGAAAATAATCTCAGCTAAACGCTTTGTAGTTTTCTGTCAGCTTTCTTTCCGTCAGTTTTCTTTGCAGTTCTAGAAAAAGCAGTTTAAGGGTTCTTTTTCTCCACGTGGTCATTCATGATAAACACGTTGGCTTTCATTCAATTAATTTTTGCTAGAACATCAACAGACACTCATGAATCACCATAAATCCTTATACAAGGTCGACGCCAAGTTTTCAAAGCATAGCTTCTATCCCGAGTCGAGATTTTTCACCTAATTTGAAGCAAGATTTGAGCGGTTTGAGCGGTTTTTTTAGACAATTACGCTCAAAATCTTGCTTCAAAATGAGCGGTTTGAGCGGTTTTTGAACGGTTTATCTAAAAAAAAACGCTCAAAAACCGCGCAAGATTTGAACTGTTTTGAGCGGTTTATCTAAAAAAACCGCCCAAAAACCGCGAAAGACTTAATAATAAAAAGTCGACCACTGAGGGATTCGAACCCGCAATCTTCTGATTCGAAGTCAGACGCCTTATGCGTTAGGCTATGCTGACTTGCTGAAATCTTAATTTTCGCTGTATTTATTCTACTGTATTTCAGATCATCAACCAAAGCACAAGCTTTGATTACTTTTTCGTACCATGCTTTGTTGTATGAGGAACCGACGACTCATCACGACTCAAAACTCAGGAGTAAAAATCAGTACTATCAAATCATCAGTCACAAACATCATAAGTGATGAATCAAAAGTGACAACTAGTAATGGTCAAACCAAAAGTAACAACACAGAAGAAATATGAAACGATTTTTGCTTCTCTCCTATAATCGTCTTCATTTAATGTCGATGTTTGAAAATTCATGGTGGGAATACAAGCCTCATCACCGTGTCATTTTGTTTTTTAGGTTTATATTGAAAAACCATTCAAATGCAAATTTCATCATTTCAAAAACGTAACTTGGAGAGGTAACTAATTTCTAAGTTAAATTCAAGTCTCTCTGGTGCTGAAATTACAAGTAATTTCAGCACTTACAAATAAGTGGGTTGTTAGTTGGATGGATTACGATTGGTTAATATTAAATATTTTATAGTGGTAAAATATCTAATTTATCCAATAATAAATTGTATTTTAGATCAGGTTCCACCCATCCGGGGTTTACAGAGTTTAATAGAACTATCTTTCTTTCCGCAATTGAAGGATGGATGATGAACGTTGGTATTTGGCAAACATCATTTTCTTATCCGGTTCCTCTTGAAGAAGAACGTTCCAGGACGTTGGAATCAGGGATAGGAAATTGTTATTTTGTCATTCGACAACGACTGTGATCCCCAATCAAATCAATCCGATTTCAAAATGGTTTGCTATGTCAGATTTTTCTGTATTAGTAGAGAACTGTTTGGTGTGCAGCCTCGTCTGGGAATGGCGTGAAAATCGTGTTTGGAAGGGATGCCTTGTAACTCGGATCTGTACGTATACTTGAACATCGAGGTGGTCATTGGTCTAGTTCAATGAAGTCCTTTTCTGCGAAGTCAAGTCGTACTCTAAATCCTTTGAGTCGTGATTGTGGACGGCATGTCGGTTGTGTTTAGCCATTCTTTTGTTCGAGTGTGATGGGATCGTCTAGTCTTTGGATGTTCGTCTTTGTTGTTGTCTATGATCTATATACTGCATAGTATGATTTACATATTATAAATTTTTGTTAATTTGGTTTTTTAATCATGATCTTAGTTAGTCGTTTTCACAAAAGCGTTTTATTTTAGTTCAGTTATTTTGAAGAGTTACTCACTTCTGAGTACCTCCTATTAAAAATTGAAGTGTGGTCACAAAGCGTGGGTGTAGCGCGGTGGGTTAGGCCGGCTATAAGCATGCTCGGGACGTCCTTCTCTGGTGGGTTAGGCCAGGAGTGGGAGTATGATTGCATGCTGTTTCTTTGAGATGTCCTGTTATGTGATAACATTTTATGTTGGTTTTTTCCGGTCTTTCTTATTTTACTTTGGTTGTGTCCTTTTTTCAAAAATCAAATTGTTTTTGGTTTGGGTTTGTCTTGCGACTTTTTTGTGTTTTATCATTTCTTTCTTAGACTTTATAATAGTCTTCAAAAGAAAAAATTATCCAGTTTTAAGCTGGGTTAATCCGATTTGGGTACCGTTGGTTTTCTTTTCTTAGGCATGCTTTTATTTTATGATTTAGGGTGTTTAGTAAGCTGCGTTGGTTAGTTTGGTTTAGTATATAATTCCTTTCCAACCGGGTTAAAGGAAAGTTTGAAACTCGTTATCGCGTGTTAGAGTTGTTGATAGTGAAAGATTGAAACTTAAAATCATTATTTATACAATTCTTCGTGGGCGAGCTGTGCGAGTTTGGATAGAATTCTTGTGCGAATGAATGAAAATATTGAAAAGGTTAGTACTGCTTTCTCATTTTATTAATTTATTGCATAAAAATTGAATTTTACTGCAGTTGGGGAAGTTAAAATTACAAATTTTCATCGTATTTTAATTTTACTGCTTCGTGGGGAAATAATTTATAAATGAAATACTACATTGGGTATGAATGTTACTACATTATTTAGTGCGAAAATTAATGAGTTTGAATATAATTTAACAAGTTTGTATTTTTATTTACTTTTTCTGTTTTGTAGATGATTGTGGTGTGAAGACTAAAAGAATAAACTAAACATTGCTAGAAAATGGTTAGTAAAAATTTGAATTTATTAGTTAAAAGTATTTTACCTCATATTTACCTTAGTCTTCTGGGAAAAAGCCGTGGGGGAAGATGTCGCGAATCATATCTGATGTTGTTAGTAACTTGGCTAGTATGCGTATTAGTTTGTAGCAGACATTTTTAGTTTGTAGCAGTGGCCAAAGCAATTGAAGTGCCTTGATGGTGTTTAGTTCTTCTGTGCCTACTGCGAACTCATAAAGTGTGTTTTGGATGAGGTTATAGATTTTATGATTATATTTAGTATTTTGAATAAACTCTAATATGGGTTGTATAAATTCATGCGGGATAATGAAGGGTCTTGATTCTTCATCATTGAAGGTCTTTGTGATGGGACAGAATATACACATTTGGGTAACTGGGTCATAGTTGCGGAGGATGCCGTGGAGGTTAGTATTTTTAATGCAGTATATAAAACTAAGAAAAAATGGTGACGTGTATTTTGAGTTAAGAAACTGAAAACGATGGTGGGGTTGTCTTGATGGAGTGTGTAAATCAAAACGATTTTGTATAAAACTATAATATGTGTAAGTATGCGTTTGTTTAGTGCGTAATATTATATCGTGGGAACAGTGCAAATTGCATTCCTGTGGTGAAAGAAAGTGAAAGGTTAGTGAAAATAACTGAAATTTATTATAGAAGCTTTCATATGCTTGTATATCAACTAGTGCTTCTGAAATTATACGATCATGCTTTCTATCAAAAATATTAAGTGTAAATACGTATGATCTTTTAATAAAAAAAATTCTCGGTTAGTTGCGGGTTTGCGAAGCGATCTTCATCTGAAAATTGATCTTGGTTAGGACGGATGATATTATGATTGTAGTATTCTATTGAAAAAACGTTAGCTCGGGGTTTGGTGAATGTTTTTAATAACTTTTTATATCCAACGTAAGTAAATTGTCGAGGCGTTAATGATGTGGTGAGTCTTTATAATTTATTTTTGTTTTTCTCGATATTTTCAGTAGTGTTAGCTAATGGTAGGCAAAGGGGGTTAGTATAATTATAGTAAGCTTTCCAATGAAATGTGGGCATTAAATCGTGCTCTTCATCAAAATTTCGTGTTTCGTTCGCAATGTTAGGTGTATTTAATGTATATTGGGGAAATAGGGTAGTGTGATTTCAAGAAAATTTTTCGTGTTTGTTTGTTCCGGGTGGTTGACATATTCTCGGGCTGTTCCGGGTTTGGTTGGGAATGGATGATTTGAGGATTTTCGTTTAAAAGTGCGGTAAGCTCGTTTAGTACTGGTAGGTGTTCCGGTGGATGTGGATGACTGAGCAAATGATGGAGTGTAAGCTGAAGAGGGTGTAGGAGTTGGTGGATTTGAGGATGTTATTGTGGATGATAGTTGATGTATTGTAAGAGTGTTGGGGTGTATTAATTGTTGTTGTAATAAAATAAAATTATCGAGTTCTTCGGAAATTTGGATGGTATCGGGGGAATTATTATGTGATCTGTCGGAATGAAATGGAGAATAGGTTGGGGTTACTTGGGAAGCGTAAGAAGGATTGGAAAGGGATGGGAGTGGATGACTGGATTGGATGGGTCGAAAAGGGGGTTTCGAAAAAACTGAGGAGTTGGTCTGGGTATGCGTAGAGGGAGATGGTTCAGAGTTTGCAAATTCGTCGGGGGTTTCTACATTGAAGTTATTAAATTGTGATATAGTATGAAAAACTGAAATATCCGAGTTAGTATCAGAATTCGTGCTTGATGGAATATTAATAATTGGAGAATCGGGTGGCGGGAAAGCAAAAAGTGGAATAATTGGGATTTGAGTTTGGAGGTTGGCTAGGTGGAAATTTGAGCGATGGAGGGATCCAAGTTGTTGGCTCTTCGTGGGCTAAAAAAATGATTATTTTAAGACTGAAAAGTGGTGGTGTGAGGTTGTTCGATAATTTGTTTATATTTGTTATCATTTTGTGAATGATGTGTCATTATGTGTTGGATGGGACTTTGTGTTGTATTTGGTCTAAAATTTGGATTATTTGTGATTGCGCTAGGTTTCGAAAATTTTGTGGAACTAAGGATAATGGTTGGTTTTGTGGTAGGGGTGGTATCTGTGGGTGCTATATCTACATTATTATGTTCTTCGTCGTATGTGTTTTGTCTTGTGGATATTTTGTATTATATTCTTTTATTTGTGCATCTAGAAGTATTTTACTGATTGATGATGAAAAAATTCCAAAAAATCCTGCAAATTGTATACGTGCTACACTTGCTTGTCGGTTTACTTGTGTGTGTATAGCGCATGTGTTATAGATTCTTTTTAACAGTGAGAAAAGAAATCCTATAAAACTAAACATAGCGTATAAGATATTTAATTTTTCTAAGATGTAATAGGGCCATCCTAGAAAACTGAGAATTTCGTTTTTAAGGTGACAAAACTGAAAATATTTATTGTTGAAATATCTTGTGGTCTATATTTTTCACCGTTTAAATATATCTAATCTTTGATATCTTTAAAATATCCGCTATAGTCTTGTGGATAAATGTCTGCAAATCCTGCGGTTGCGGCAAGTTTTCTTTAATTCTGGTCGATTGATTGTCGTTGTATTGTGTCCATTTGTGTTATTAATTCCTGAAACTGTTGTGTTCTAATGTGATGTTGGATATCAGATTTAGAATATATTCCAATTGATTGTAAATCAATATTTGGGTTACGAGCGATAGCTCTGATACTTTCGGGTGAAAATTTTTTGAATGGGTGCATTAATGTAGGATACGGTGTAAGTAGGTAGTATTTATCTTCATCAGGGTATTTATCTTCATCAGTACATAAAATGTACTTTATTTTTATAGATTATGGGGAATCTTTTATAACAACGTTTATCTTCAAAAACATATACTGGTGATACTTTTTTGGTGCAAGTATAAAACCATAAAACGTTTCTTTCGTAATCAAAAAAATTTGATCTGTTTCCTGATAATAAGTATCCTGCGTAAGGTATTTTTAGTACTGCTAATGCGAGTGATTGTAAGATTTGTGTTCTTTCTAATTCGCATAGTTGATGAAGTGTTTCTAATTCAGAAAGTGACATTTTTTGGAAAGTTCTACTAATTGTGTAGTCTAAATTCATATCTAAGTGGATATCATAATGAATATTACCAAAGTAGGTGCTAATCATTAGTGACAGTTCTTGTAAACGTGTGCTTTTACTGTCATATGGTTTTAGTTTTCCACCAGGTTGACCTTTCCTTTCATAAAAGTTAACTGGGACGTATGATGTTCCTTCATTAATAGGATGACTTGTGGCATAGGGGTCAAATTTTATTTTTCGAGTGGTCATGTAGTTCAGAGTATTGTGTTTTATAAAGCGGATTGCTATATTTACATGCAAATTCTGTTTCTTGATAGACTTGAAAACGTGTCAATTTATTTTCTATATTATGAATGTTTTAAAATCAGTGCTTTGTTTACGAGATGGGTTCACTTGTTCGTATGAAATTGATTCAAAAAAATATTTTTCTTGAAATTTTATCATTCGAGCGTGTATTTTTGCTACTTGAAATGTTGTGCATTAATCTTCGGGAAACCAAACAATTGTTGCTTGGGTCCTTGTTGTAGGGTCACAATAACCTTGATCAATTTTGCAAGGTAATCTAATTCTTTGATAGATCATGGTGTTATCAGTTAAGTCTCGTGTGAGTTGTATTTTTTCAAGTTGTATTTTCCAATCAAAAACATTGTTTCTTGATATCCTTTGCAGTTTGAAGGATTATTTATTCCAATTTGTGGTATCCAGTGTTTATCGTGTATATCATAAATTAACCGTCCGTGTGCGCCGTTATATGGGTGTTTTTCGTCTAATTTAATATGTCCTTGGTATCGTTCAAGTTCTGCTTGATGTACAGAATTGGCAAAGACTTGAAAATTTACTAATTTTCTGTCTGTGTTTTTGTTTCTCGTGATATTTAGTCTGAGTAATTCGTTTTTACAATCATCGGGATTTAGAAGTAAAAGTCGTTCTAAATTAATTTGGTAGAATGATTCGTGATCTAGTTGGTTCTTATTTCCGTTAAAAACTTGTGAACAATGTACTTTGTTTTCGGAAAAAATTGCTGTAAATTTATATCCTGTGACTGTTGTTGCTCGGGCTTTTGAATACAATGTTGCTAACACATTTGTAGTTTCTATAGCTTGTGGTTCTGTTTCGCATTGTGATACTTGATTTATTGCATATTTGTGTAGTGTTTTTTGTTCGTTTTCTTCACAATCATAGTGTGTTACTAATAAAACCTGGGGTCCTTTGCGAGGAGAAGGATTTGTGTTTTGGTCGGAAAATATTAGAAAAAGGATGTGTTGAAGTTTTGATATTTTTAGAATATACATGTGTATGATAATCCGGAGTATGGGTTATAAAATGTTAAGTAACCAATTGTGTTTTTTGTATATCTATCGTATTTATATATTACTTCAGTTGTTATAAATGGTGGTGGTAGCGATTGAGCTGTTATATTTGGTGGATTTAATGGGTAGGGATGTTGAACAATATTATTGAGTCTGATTGTGATTTCAAATTTTAATTGGAGGCTTTTTTGTTGGAGTATTTGAATATTATGTTCTCGAATATCTTCGTGTATATCCTGTCTATATTGTAATCTTTTGATTACCCGATTGTGGAGTCGGTTACTTTCGTGATGTTGTCCAAATAATGGAGGAGGTGCTACGAAAGTATTCCAATCTAATCGTAAAGGGATAATTGATGATGAATGTTCTCGATATCTAGCGTCGAGGTTGTTTGGGAAACTTAAAGGGAAAACAGTCGGTGCGATTTGACTTAATGATGGTGTTGACGGGAGTGATAATTTTTCTGGTAATGATGATGGTGTTGTATCTGTAGAAATATCTATTGGTTTATTTACTATGTTTGGTTCACCTTGTGTATATGAGTGCGTTGCCCAATATGGTAGGCGTTCGGTAGGATTGGGGGTTAGTAGGATTTTCACGTATTTGTTCAGTAGTCGGTGTTGAACCTAAGTAATCTGAGAGTATACTTGAGGTGCTATGTTGTGAAAGGAGTGTGGGGGTTTCTGGTAATTACTACTTGAAATTACTGAAGTAGTTGGTGTTGGTGATTGGGGTATATCAAAAGATCAAAAGGGGTTTGAAAATTTCTATTTCTTCGTGGATGTATAATTTGTCTATTTATTTCAACTGTATTTTGATTTTGACTAATATGTCTTACTCTATTTAAGTCTTGTGGTAATGTGGGGTATAAATTATATGTTGGTTCACTTAGGGATGCTTGTCGCTGAACTGGTTCTAGTGGTTCAGATAAGCGAGCATGTCGTTCTTCAAAAGCGTATGGGTTATCATGAAAAGAAATTCGTGTAGATGTTTGCGGGTTTTGGGTAGTTGTGGGTTTGGCTGGGTTTTTGGGAAGATGTCGGTGAAGACTGATTTTGTGATGGTTGGTTAGCAATTTTGGAAATGTCTCCGATTGATCTTTCTCTAGTGGGAAGATTTATGTTTAATGTAATATTCTTCGATGAATAGAATTGAAAGGATTGTTGCTAAGGCGAATGTGACTATTGCCTTTTTTACATATTTGAACATTGTCATAATTAGGGATGATAAAAATGTGATGAACATTACGAATAGTAAAAAAACTTCTGTTCTACTAAAAATTGTTCGTATCAATTAAATAGACTTTAAATTATCGTACCTGTGAATGTGGTCAATGATTTGGGAAAGTTGTAAATATATTTCAAATAGGGCGTAGAAAATTTAAAAAATATTGCAAAAAAAATTATTAAAAGAATTGTTAAAGCTTCAAAAGTTTCAATAAAAAATATTAGCAAAAGTTTAAATAGAATGAAAAATTTTATGAAAAGATTTAAGATTATATTTTTTAAGGTATCGACTATTAGAGAGAAAAGCATTTAAGAAATGATTCATTCGTCGAATATTTTTTGTTTTCTGATGCGAGATTCAAGTGTGGTTGGATTATTTATCGATTTTTTGACAAGTGGGTTGAGTTTTGTGAAAAATTGTTGGAGGCTAATTTTATGGTGTTTGGGAGGTCTTCTTTGCTTTGTTTTTATTTGTTGAGTAATCTGGGGTATTTTTGAAATATTTGTACTTTAGGCCAAATGATTATGGTCCTTTTTTTTAGGCTAATTTGCCAATCTTGGTAAGAGGGTTTTTGAGGTCTGAGTTGGGAAAATATTGTTGATCTTTATTAGATAGGGGAGGGTTGTAATATTATGGTGGTATTTATTTTAGTTGTCAAGTTTTAGCGAGTTGCTTAATTTTGACCTGGAGGTTGTAAAGTTATAGTTATAGATATGCCTCGAGTTTAATATCTATCGGCTAGTAGGTTTGTAATAGAGATATAGAAGGTGACGGATTTGAGTGAATCCTATTGGCTGAATTCGAACTAGAATTGTTGCGTATGTTTCAGCATGTTATCTTGAAAATATGAAAGTTCAAAATGATTTAGAGGTGAACAAACTTTTAATTTTAAAATCAAAGTTGTTTTTGAAATTCAACTTTCTTTAATATTTTAGATTGTGGGATGAATGTTTTGTAAATTTTACGTGGTTGATTTCTAAGTCGTGATGATTCTCTGTGTTCTGATTTTTCTACTTGTTCTTGTGGTAAAATTTTTTCTATAATTTTCTTGTTCTTTTTCTTTGTGAGATATTTTTGTGTCTGGCGTTTTTGTATTGTTTTGAGTTGTGTTTTGTTTTTGATTTTGTTTATGATGAACGTTGTCCTGTACATTTGTTTCTTGTTCTCTATGTGTATGGTTTTGAATAAATTTTAAACCTGTAAAAGAATATGTTTGAGTTAATTCGCGTAATGCGTATTCTTTCGGGTAGTAAGGTAATAGATTGTTACGATGTTGAACAATTTCTCTTTTGGTTGAATCTGTGAATTTATACGTTACGTCAGTGGGTTGGCAATTATTTGGTATCGTCCTTTTCGAAGTGGTTGTAGTTTTTTAGAGATTCCTTTTTGTGTCTTGAAATTAAGTATTAAGATAATTGTTCCAATTTTTAAATCTGTGACTGGCATAAAGCGTGAATTAATTTGGCTGTTAATGTTTTGCCTTTGTAACATTTTTTTTGTTACTTTTTGGTAAATTTCATTGTGTTTTTATTTCATTCGGTATGTGTGCCGGAGGCTAATTTAGCGTCGATATCTAGCGTCGAGGTTGTTTGGGAAACTTAAAGGGAAAACAGTCGGTGCGATTTGACTTAATGATGGTGTTGACGGGAGTGATAATTTTTCTGGTAATGATGATGGTGTTGTATCTGTAGAAATATCTATTGGTTTATTTACTATGTTTGGTTCACCTTGTGTATATGAGTGCGTTGCCCAATATGGTAGGCGTTCGGTAGGATTGGGGGTTAGTAGGATTTTCACGTATTTGTTCAGTAGTCGGTGTTGAACCTAAGTAATCTGAGAGTATACTTGAGGTGCTATGTTGTGAAAGGAGTGTGGGGGTTTCTGGTAATTACTACTTGAAATTACTGAAGTAGTTGGTGTTGGTGATTGGGGTATATCAAAAGATCAAAAGGGGTTTGAAAATTTCTATTTCTTCGTGGATGTATAATTTGTCTATTTATTTCAACTGTATTTTGATTTTGACTAATATGTCTTACTCTATTTAAGTCTTGTGGTAATGTGGGGTATAAATTATATGTTGGTTCACTTAGGGATGCTTGTCGCTGAACTGGTTCTAGTGGTTCAGATAAGCGAGCATGTCGTTCTTCAAAAGCGTATGGGTTATCATGAAAAGAAATTCGTGTAGATGTTTGCGGGTTTTGGGTAGTTGTGAGTTTGGCTGGGTTTTTAGGAAGATGTCGGTGAAGACTGATTTTGTGATGGTTGGTTAGCAATTTTGGAAATGTCTCCGATTGATCTTTCTCTAGTGGGAAGATTTATGTTTAATGTAATATTCTTCGATGAATAGAATTGAAAGGATTGTTGCTAAGGCGAATGTGACTATTGCCTTTTTTACATATTTGAACATTGTCATAATTAGGGATGATAAAAATGTGATGAACATTACGAATAGTAAAAAAACTTCTGTTCTACTAAGAATTGTTAAAGCTTCAAAAGTTTCAATAAAAAATATTAGCAAAAGTTTAAATAGAATGAAAAATTTTATGAAAAGATTTAAGATTATATTTTTTAAGGTATCGACTATTAGAGAGAAAAGCATTTAAGAAATGATTCATTCGTCGAATATTTTTTGTTTTCTGATGCGAGATTCAAGTGTGGTTGGATTATTTATCGATTTTTTGACAAGTGGGTTGAGTTTTGTGAAAAATTGTTGGAGGCTAATTTTATGGTGTTTGGGAGGTCTTCTTTGCTTTGTTTTTATTTGTTGAGTAATCTGGGGTATTTTTGAAATATTTGTACTTTAGGCCAAATGATTATGGTCCTTTTTTTTTTAGGCTAATTTGCCAATCTTGGTAAGAGGGTTTTTGAGGTCTGAGTTGGGAAAATATTGTTGATCTTTATTAGATAGGGGAGGGTTGTAATATTATGGTGGTATTTATTTTAGTTGTCAAGTTTTAGCGAGTTGCTTAATTTTGACCTGGAGGTTGTAAAGTTATAGTTATAGATATGCCTCGAGTTTAATATCTATCGGCTAGTAGGTTTGTAATAGAGATATAGAAGGTGACGGATTTGAGTGAATCCTATTGGCTGAATTCGAACTAGAATTGTTGCGTATGTTTCAGCATGTTATCTTGAAAATATGAAAGTTCAAAATGATTTAGAGGTGAACAAACTTTTAATTTTAAAATCAAAGTTGTTTTTGAAATTCAACTTTCTTTAATATTTTAGATTGTGGGATGAATGTTTTGTAAATTTTACGTGGTTGATTTCTAAGTCGTGATGATTCTCTGTGTTCTGATTTTTCTACTTGTTCTTGTGGTAAAATTTTTTCTATAATTTTCTTGTTCTTTTTCTTTGTGAGATATTTTTGTGTCTGGCGTTTTTGTATTGTTTTGAGTTGTGTTTTGTTTTTGATTTTGTTTATGATGAACGTTGTCCTGTACATTTGTTTCTTGTTCTGTATGTGTATGGTTTTGAATAAATTTTAAACCTGTAAAAGAATATGTTTGAGTTAATTCGCGTAATGCGTATTCTTTCGGGTAGTAAGGTAATAGATTGTTACGATGTTGAACAATTTCTCTTTTGGTTGAATCTGTGAATTTATACGTTACGTCAGTGGGTTGGCAATTATTTGGTATCGTCCTATTCGAAGTGGTTGTAGTTTTTTAGAGATTCCTTTTTGTGTCTTGAAATTAAGTATTAAGATAATTGTTTCAATTTTTAAATCTGTGACTGGCATAAAGCGTGAATTAATTTGGCTGTTAATGTTTTGCCTTTGTAACATTTTTTTTGTTACTTTTTGGTAAATTTCATTGTGTTTTTATTTCATTCGGTATGTGTGCCGGAGGCTAATTTAAGAATTTGTGGGTGATGAAAATGATCTTCATCATGTGTGTGTAAAGGTAGGTTATAAAAAATTGAATCTTTATTTGGTTGGCAATAACCTTGTGCATTTTTATGGGCATTTGCTGTAAACATAATCGGTTTTCGTGGCTTTTGATTTAAAACCATTTCAAATGGTGACATTCCTAAAGTTGTCGTGATTTGTGAATTATATGATAAGGGAAATAATTTTACATCTGCTGACCATTCTGTGTATCGTGTATCATTTCCATTTATGATACATCTGAGATATTCTTGTAATGAACGGTTCATACCTTCAACTAAACCGTGTGTCCGAGGTGCATGAGATGTACGTGGTTTATGTTTAATGCTATATATGTGGCATAGTTTGATGATTTCATTATTTATAAATTCTGTACAGTTGTCTGTAACTAAGATTTCGGGTAATCCGAATTTAGCTATCCAATGTTCGTAAAGTGTTGTGTAAGCTGTTTGTGTAGTACTGGGTTGAGTGCTACATAATGGGTGAATGCATCAACAATGACCATATTGTAGGAGTTTCCTTCAGAGAATGGT
The DNA here is from genome assembly GCF_963678635.1 of Symsagittifera roscoffensis. Lineage (NCBI taxonomy): Eukaryota > Metazoa > Xenacoelomorpha > Acoela > Convolutidae > Symsagittifera > Symsagittifera roscoffensis. Next base: position 27,241,590 of record NC_087071.1, on the reverse strand, counting down.
GAAATTGGTCCTTTTGTGTCTAATGAAATGCGATGGTTGAAATATAAGTTTTGTCCTTTAAAATCTTGTTTTGTGCTATTTGTTTTTGGTTTGGATAAGGTTTGTTCAATTGACATATTATACAATCGTTGCATAATACTTTTATCCAAATTGGTGCATTTGGGGCATAAAAGTTTTGTGTAAAGTTCGAGTATGTTTTTTCTGATCCTGAGTGTCTTTTTGTATTTTGTGTATGGGAGATATTAAATGCTTTTAGTATCATAATTAAAGGAAGACAGGGAACTTTGGAATCCTTTAATTGATATTCTAAAAGATCTGTATTTTCCTTGATTGTTGTGTTATTAAATTTTCGGGAATATCGGAGGAGTGTTTTGTTTCCTAAAATTATGGTATCAACTTTTGCTGGCTTAGTTTTATTTTTGTGCCATGATTTTAGTTGTCTAATTACTGGGTCGAGATTTTGATATTGTTTTAAAAGTTCAAGTGTATTTTTTTCTGTTGGGGGGGGGAAATATTGTCAATTTCTAGTTTTGATAGGGGCAGTGTGTCAAGTGGGTCATGGAGGTCAAAAACTTGATTTATTGTATGTTTTGAATCATTTGTTTGTGGTCCTGATAAATTTATTTTATCGGTCAAATTTTCTTTTTCAATTTTTGGAAAAAAGTTTTTTTTATGCTATTGTTGTTTTATTTTCTTTTGTTGAGTATTTTTTTTTATCCATTGTGAGTATGGAATTGGTTTAAAAGTAGATGTGCCTAATAAATCAATTTCATAGTGATTATTTTGGCAATCTAAATAGAGTGGAAAATGTTGAAAATTATTTATTTGGGATTGATCAATGTCAGTTTTTACTGCATATTTTCATTCTAATCGGAGTGATGTTTCATCTTTTGCGAGATAGAATTTAATATTTTTTTTATTTCAACTGTAGTTTTTCGTGTAAGTAGTTCAAATGGCGTATTTCTACTTAATGTATCTGGTAATGCAAGGTTTTTTCCCGCAGTCCAAACTATATGTAAGTTTGGGAATTTCATTAGAATTATTTGAAATCTATAAACTCTATGCTTAGGATTTGATTTTTGTGTGAAGAGAAATATAATTGGATTATGATCTGTAAAAAGAAATGTTGGGTGTTTTGATCCAAGTATCAGAAATTCGTATTCTGTAAGTGTATAATTTATAGCTGTACATTCTCTCATTAGAGTTGAGAGTCGTAGCTCGGTTTGTGTGAATAATCGTGAATATGACGATATAAGATTTATTTTATTTGTTCCACTATGTGATTGTAGTAATGCTGCGCCGATGCCAAAATTTGAAGCACCGCACGTTGCATAGAATGGTTGACTTGGATCTGGAATTATGTTTGAAACTTGTTCTGTCGAAAGTTTTTTAATTTCTTGAAATTGAGTTTGATGTTCAGTGGTCCGTTCAAAATTATTTTGTTGTCTGAGGATGTTATAGAAAGGTCTTAATTATAACTGCATTTTGTAAACATTTTTACTTAAGAAATTCAACATTCAAAGGAATTCTTGGATTTTCTTTTTATTTGTAGGTGGTTGAAGTTTTTGGATTGCATCAATGCGTGATTATAATGGGGTGATAGTATTTCGTTCAATATTATGTCCTAAAAATTTAACGCGTGTTAAAAAGAAATGTGATTTATCAGGGGCTGCTTTCAGATTTTCGTTCTGAAGTATTTTATGATATTGTTCCAAAACTGTAAACATTTCTTCTTCAGTTTGAGATTGCGTGAAGACATCATCTAAATATGTGATTGCATTTTTCTTGAGTATTAGTGGTCTAAAAATTTTAATCATGAAAGCTGAAAAAGCTGCTGGTCCTATGGATATTCCATAGAATAATCGATTAAATTCGTATTGTTGATTTCCAATAACAAATTGTGTTAAGCGTCGTGATTGTTCATCTAGTGGCATTTGATTATAAGCACTATTCATATCTGCGGTTGTGAAGTAATTACCAATTATCTTTGTTAAGATAACTTGTATTGGTTCAATAGGCCAATTGCATTTTGATTCGTCAATTAGTGAATTGAGATATCTAGCGTCTAAAACTATTTTTAGCGATTCACCTTTTGCTAGAATTATAACAGGGTTGATGAAGGTATTAGCTTTTGGTTGTTCTTCTTTATTTACTGGTGATATAATTTCGTATTGTTCTAAAATATCAAGTAATCTTTTTACCTAGTCGTTTAAGTGAATCGGTACTTTACTTGCTCTTTGTTTTTTGAAACTGCGTCAGGTTTTAATGGAAGGTGTAGTGATGAACTAATTTTTCCAACGTCAAATTTCGATGTTGCGTAGACTGTTGAATATTTTAACAGTTGTTTAGCTAATTTGTCAAATTCAACTTTTGTTATTTGTGAGTGTTGAAAAATAAACATTGTTAAAAATTTTTATTGTTCTTTTGTGTAATTTGTTATACTGAATGTCGGTTTAAAATATGGTGTTTTTGGGAAATAATCTGTGTTTTTTTTTCATTATTTTAATATATTATTTATGGATAATTCTTCGTCAAGAATTATTGATTGGCAAATATCTAATAGTTGTAAAATAATATTAACTCGGTAGGCTACTTCATTTATAGGTGAAATTGTAGCATTTGTTTCACAATATCCTAAAAGTCCTAGGGGTAATGTTATTTGATATGGTGTATTGTTACACACGTGTAATGAAATGATATCGGAATTCGTATTTTTTAAGTATTTTATGGATGAAATCGTGATTTTGAAAAACTTATGGATAGGTTTGAATTCAAAGTCTGACATAAAAAGTTGTTGTTTAGTTTGATTTTTATCATATTGGTGAACTTGTTTTATTGAAAAGTTATATATATTTCCTGATAGTGGTTTCAGGTGTTTCCGTTCTTGATTATAAATGGATAAAATTTTGAAAAATGGTGGTTGTTTGTTTAGTCTTTGGAAGAATGTTAAGACTGTATTTTTTGTTTTGTATATTTATCTTTGATATGGATCTCACTATTTAAGATGTTGATTGTTGGTATATATTTAGTTATAAATGGTATGCCAATGATATTGTGCTTAATATCAGTAATTTGAAATATTTATTTAAGTGGTTTGTTTAAAATTTTGTTTTGCTCCATTTTTCTCGTGGGGAGAAGGAATAATGGGATTTTTCCATAATTTACTAATGTTGATCCTTGTGCTGTTGCTAGTTTACTAGAGGTTGCAAGAGGCGTTAATTTTGGATGTAATGTTTTGATTTCATTCCATGTGGGAATATTAATTATATTTGATTCTGCTCCTGAATCAATTAAAAAATCAATTTCAAGATCTGGTGGTTGAAATTCTTTGTTTCTTGGGCTTTCTAAGAGAAATGGAATTGTCCAAATTTTTTCTCTGGGTTGTTCTTTCTGTATATTTTGATAAATATGTTTTGAGTTTGAGCATTGTGTTTCGTCTTTTTTTATCAGGTTTAATTACCGGGTGAATTTCGTTTACTTCTTGTGTAGTTTGTGTATTATTATTAATGGGTCCAATGTAATAATTATGAAGACGTTCCAATTGATTTTTGTATATATGTGAAGTAAAAGGTTGTTCATATATAATAGGTTCATAGTCGTTTTCGACTGTTATCATATTTACAGAGATGGTAATATCTGTATCACTTTCAGTATCTGTTGATTCACAATTAATGTGGTTTAATTGTAATTCGTTACTTCCTGTGTCATCAATCAATACCTGGGGGGTCTGAAGTTGTTTCTTCATTTGTTTGCACTTGATTTTTGTGTCTTTGGTGCTTTGGTGTGTTACTTCTGTATCGATGTTTAGAATCGGAGTAACGGTTATTATTCCTATGTGGTGACTGGGAATTATTTCTGTATCTATTGTTGTAACTTGAGTTTCGATTTTGTGAATTATTTCGTGATCTGTTTTGATACTTATCAATTGATCTGCGATAATTTGATCTATTATATGAAATATTCCTTGGTCTGTTGTTTGGATAATTCTGATTTCGATTGTTAGAATAACTTCTATTCCTACTGTTTGAATAGTTTCTATTTCTGTTGTATGATGAGTTTCGTGATATATTATTGGAATAGTGTCTATTCCTTGGGTTTGAATGGGAACTGGATGCAGAAACAAATTCTGTTGTGTTTGAATTCGATCGTGAATAGTCATTTTGATTATTTTGGCTATTCGATCGGCTATATCTATTTTGTGAGAAATTTCGTGAATCTCTTCGTTCGGGCGATCTACCTCTATAACTGGAGTTATATGGTGATTGATTTCTTGAATAATTTGAGTTACTTGGAAGTGGTTTTCCTGAACTATTAGTACTAAATATATTTTTATTTGGTAGGTTTTGATCTTTTTTCAAATATTGATAGAATGACTTATTTAGTTCTTTGTGCTTTTGAGGTTTATTCCGATTGTCTTGTTGTTTTTGTCAACATTCGGCAATACTGTGTCCGTATCTTCGGCAATAATTACACCATTTCTTGAAAGATCGTTTGCCTTTAAATTTGGGTTCCGTTCGTAGATGTTTAGTATTTCAGTAATTTTTTCAATCAGGTCTGTGTCTGATTCTTGTATGTTATTATTATATGGGTAGTATTTGTTTCACTCCTATTAACATATTTTAGTTTTAGATTTTCTCTTTCTTCGAGTTTCATTGTAATTTCTGCTTGTTCTAGTTTATCTACTAATTTTCTAAAATTTAAATCGGGTTCTCGATGTGAGGAAGGATGAGATGCTCTCTTTTTATAGCTTTTTTCCTTAATTGAGGTGTTAAGGTCATCATTAAAATTTCTGTCATTTTTGTGCTTTTGTAATCATGTGTATTGAGTGAATATGCTTTTCGAACTAGTGTTTTGATACGAACTGCTAATTGTTTAATTGTTTCATCTGGTAATCTGCGTATTTCGTTGCATAAGACTCTTTGATATTGTTTGTTTCTTTCAGAATCAAACATTTTTTAAAATTCTTGTTTGAATCTTTTCCGATCTGATTTTAATTCTATGGGTAGTACTGAAAACCCTTTATGGGCTGCGCCAACTAGTGTTGTTTGTATTAACGATGTGCGTCTATGTATCCAATTTTGATGGAGTGGTGTATTAATTGGTTCGGGTCCTATATTTAAAATTAAATTTGCTGTTACTGCATTTAAATAGTCTTCTACAGACTATTCAGGGTATGTTCTTGTGAATACCATTAATGGTTTGTTCGATGTTATTGACGATCCACCCATGAGGTATGGATTCATAGTCATCTGTAGTGATTCTGCGGCATTTGGCATTTGTGAGAAGTTTGAAAGTTGATTTTTTGTCATTACAAGTTGCTGAAATTAATATGGAAGCGATATTTTCTTTTGCATTTCAGTCGGTTGGTAAGAATGCATTGACATTGGGTTTTGTGGTTGTATAGATTGAAAAGACTCTGCGTTAAATGGGTTTTTTATATGCATTGCTTGTTGATTCTGCATATCTGTTGGATTCTGTGGGTAAATTTTCATATTTGGGATGGTTGAGATTGTCGCGGTCTCTGTGTGCGATATTCGTTAGTATATGATGCAAAAATATCTCGTTGATAGTAATCATCATCATCAGATGATAAGTAATTTGTGTTATAAGGTGTTTGTTGTTTTTTCGTATTTTGTTGAAAAAATGGGTAATTGTCACTATAATCCTGTGGAGGGTGTGGATTATCTGGAAAATTTACTGAATTGGTTGATGTATTTGGAAGATTCCAATAATGAGAACATACGTGGTTTAAATTTTGTGTTTTTTTTTTCGGGGGGGGGGGGGGGTTGATTTGTTTTTGATTGGTGTACATAATTATAATTGTGTTCTGCAAAAGTGTTTCTTGTGAACGTTTTCCGTGTTTTTTGACGGTTTTGCCATTGGTGTAGATGTCTGATAGTCCATATGGGAACATTTTGGAGCAACCGAAGGTTTAACGGTCGATTAAAATGTTACTTGTGTTAGTGATGTATTTGTATTTTTTGGTGTTGTGAGATTTGGGTGTATTGGTGAAATACTTTGTTGTGTAGTTGTTACTGTTGTTTGGACGATTTCTTCATTTATGAAATGTGATGGTGTTTGAATGTCTTGCTGTAAGATTTCTAGTTCCATTGAGATTTTCATTATTTAAGACTGTTGAATTTAAGCTGTTATTTCGTGTCTCAGGTAAAAATGTTTTATAGTTTTATGTTGTTGCGTCAATCGTTAATGGTATTACTTTTACATAATCTTTGTGAAAAGATATTGTACTTATTGCTTGACTTGAGATATCCGCTGGAATATTTATAAATGCTGGATGAGACCATTCAGGGTCCGAAACGTAATCTGATTGTTCTGCAATGACAGTGTCGTCATTGGTACTTTGGGGTCTAAAATTTTTTCTTGCTTGTGCAATTAAATCTAAATTGTGGGTAAAATAATCTATTATAAACCATGCTGATAACCTTGATCAATTTTGCAAGGTAATCTAATTCCTTGATAGATCATGGTGTTATCAGTTAAGTCTCGTGTGAGTTGTATTTTTTCAAGTTGTATTTTCCAATCAAAAACATTGTTTCTTGATATCCTTTATTTTTTGTGTCTGCTTTGCAGTTTGAAGGATTATTTATTCCAATTTGTGTTATCCAGTGTTTATCGTGTATATCATAAATTACCCGTCCGTGTGCGCCGTTATATGGGTGTTTTTCGTCTAATTTAATATGTCCTTGGTATCGTTCAAGTTCTGCTTGATGTACAAAATTGGCAAAAACTTGAAAATTTACTAATTTTCTGTCTGTGTTTTTGTTTCTCGTGATATTTAGTCTGAGTAATTCGTTTTTACAATCATCGGGATTTAGAAGTAAAAGTCGTTCTAAATTAATTTGGTAGAATGATTCGTGATCAAGTTGGTTCTTATTTCCGTTGAAAACTTGTGAACAATGTACTTTGTTTTCGGAAAAAGTTGCTGTAAATTTATATCCTGTGACTGTTGTTGCTCGGGCTTTTGAATACAATGTTGCTAATACATTTGTAGTTTCTATAGCTTGTGGTTCTGTTTCGAATTGTGATACTTTATTGCATATTTGTGTAGTGTTTCTTGTTCGTTTTCTTCACAATCATAGTGTGTTACTAATAAAACCTGGGGTCCTTTGCGAGGAGAAGGATTTGTGTTTTGGTCGGAAAATATTAGAAAAAGGATGTGTTCAAATTTTGATATTTTTAGAATATACATGTGTATGATAATCCGGAGTATGGGTTATAAAATGTTAAGTAACCAATTGTGTTTTTTGTATATCTATCGTATTTATATATTACTTCAGTTGTTATAAATGGTGGTGGTAGCGATTGAGCTGTTATATTTGGTGGATTTAATGGATAGGGATGTTGAACAATATTATTGAGTCTGATTGTGATTTCAAATTTTAATTGGAGGCTCTTTTGTTGGAGTATTTGAATATTATGTTCTCGAATATCTTCGTGTATATCCTGTCTATATTGTAATCTATTGATTACCCAATTGTGGAGTCGGTTACTTTCGTGATGTTGTCCAAATAATGGAGGAGGTGCTACGAAAGTATTCCAATCTAATCGTAAAGGGATATTTGATGATGATTGTTCTCGATATCTAGCGTCGAGGTTGTTTGGGAAACTTAAAGGGAAAACAGTCGGTGCGATTTGACTTAATGATGGTGTTTACGGGAGTGATAATATTTTTGGTAATGATGATGGTGTTGTATCTGTAGAAATATCTATTGGTTTATTTACTATGTTTGGTTCACCTTGTGTATATGAGTGCGTTGCCGAATATGGTAGGCGTTCGGTAGGATTGGGGGGTTAGTAGGATTTTCACGTATTTGTTCAGTTGTCGGTGTTGAACCTAAGTAATCTGAGAGTATACTTGAGGTGCTATGTTGTGAAAGGAGTGTGGGGGTTTCTGGTAATTACTACTTGAAATTACTGAAGTAGTTGGTGCTGGTGATTGGGGTATATCAAATTATCAAAAGGGGTTTGAAAATTTCTATTTCTTCGTGGATGTATAATTTGTCTATTTATTTCAACTGTATTTTGATTTTGACTAATATGTCTTACTCTATTTAAGTCTTGTGGTAATGTGGGGTATAAATTATATGTTGGTTCACTTAGGGATGCTTGTCGCTGAACTGGTTCTAGTGGTTCAGATAAGCGAGCATGTCGTTCTTCAAAAGCGTATGGGTTATCATGAAAAGAAATTCGTGTAGATGTTTGCGGGTTTTGGGTAGATGTGGGTTTGGCTGGGTTTTTGAGAAGATGTCGGTGAAGACTGATTTTGTGATGGTTGGTTAGCAATTTTGGAAATGTCTCCGATTGATCTTTTTCTAGTGGGAAGATTTATGTTTAATGTAATATTCTTCGATGAATAGAATTAAAAGGATTTTTGCTAAGGCGAATGTGACTATTGCCTTTTTTACATATTTGAACATTGTCATAATTAGGGATGATAAAAATGTGATGAACATTACGAATAGTAAAAAAACTTCTGTTCTACTAAAAATTGTTCGTATCAATTAAATAGACTTTAAATTATCGTACCTGTGAATGTGGTCAATGATTTGGGAAAGTTGTAAATATATTTCAAATAGGGCGTAGAAAATTTAAAAAATATTGCAAAAAAAATTATTAAAAGAATTGTTAAAGCTTCAAAAGTTTCAATAAAAAATATTAGCAAAAGTTTAAATAGAATGAAAAATTTTATGAAAAGATTTAAGATTATATTTTTTAAGGTATCGACTATTAGAGAGAAAAGCATTTAAGAAATGATTCATTCGTCGAATATTTTTTGTTTTCTGATGCGAGATTCAAGTGTGGTTGGATTATTTATTGATTTTTTGACAAGTGGGTTGAGTTTTGTGAAAAATTGTTGGAGGCTAATTTTATGGTGTTTGGGAGGTCTTCTTTGCTTTGTTTTTATTTGTTGAGTAATCTGGGGTATTTTTGAAATATTTGTACTTTAGGCCAAATGATTATGGTCCTTTTTTTTTAGGCTAATTTGCCAATCTTGGTAAGAGGGTTTTTGAGGTCTGAGTTGGGAAAATATTGTTGATCTTTATTAGATAGGGGAGGGTTGTAATATTATGGTGGTATTTATTTTAGTTGTCAAGTTTTAGCGAGTTGCTTAATTTTGACCTGGAGGTTGTAAAGTTATAGTTATAGATATGCCTCGAGTTTAATATCTATCGGCTAGTAGGTTTGTAATAGAGATATAGAAGGTGACGGATTTGAGTGAATCCTATTGGCTGAATTCGAACTAGAATTGTTGCGTATGTTTCAGCATGTTATCTTGAAAATATGAAAGTTCAAAATGATTTAGAGGTGTACAAACTTTTAATTTTAAAATCAAAGTTGTTTTTGAAATTCAACTTTCTTTAAAATTTTAGATTGTGGGATGAATGTTTTGTAAATTTTACGTGGTTGATTTCTAAGTCGTGATGATTCTCTGTGTTCTGATTTTTCTACTTGTACTTGTGGTAAAATTTTTTCTATCATTTTCCTGTTTTTTTTTTCTTTTTGAGATATTTTTGTGTCTGGCGTTTTTGTATTGTTTTGAGTTGTGTTTTGTTTTTGATTTTGTTTATGATGAACGTTGTCCTGTATATTTGTTTCTTGTTCTGTATGTGTATGGTTTTGAAAAAATTTTAAACCTGTAAAAGAATATAATTGAGTTAATTCGCGTAATGCGTATTCTTTCGGGTAGTAAGGTAATAGATTGTTACGATGTTGAACAATTTCTCTTTTGGTTGAATCTGTGAATTTATACGTTACGTCAGTGGGTTTGGCAATTATTTGGTATGGTCCTTTTCGAAGTGGTTGTAGTTTTTTAGAGATTCCTTTTTGTGTCTTGAAATTAAGTATTAAGATAATTGTTCCAATTTTTAAATCTGTGACTGGCATAAAGCGTGAATTAATTTGGCTGTTAATGTTTTGCCTTTGTAACATTTTTTTGTTACTTTTTGGTAAATTTCATTGTGTTTTTATTTCATTCGGTATGTCTGCCGGAGGCTAATTTAAGAATTTGTGGGTGATGAAAATGATCTTCATCATGTGTGTGTAAAGGTAGGTTATAACAAATTTTATCTTTATTTGGTTGGCAATAACCTTGTGCATTTTTATGGGCATTTGCTGTAAACATAATCGGTTTTCGTGGCTTTTGATTAAAAACCATTTCAAATGGTGACATTCCTAAAGTTGTCGTGATTTGTGAATTATATGATAAGGGAAATAATTTTACATCTGCTGACCATTCTGTGTATCGTGTATCATTTCCATTTATGATACATCTGAGATATTCCTGTAATGAACGGTTCATACCTTCAACTAAACCGTTTGTCCGAGGTGCATGAGATGTACGTGGTTTATGTTTAATGCTATATATGTGGCATAGTTTGATGATTTCATTATTTATAAATTCTGTACCGTTGTCTCTAACTAAGATTTCGGGTAATCCGAATTTAGCTATCCAATGTTCGTAAAGTGTTGTGTAAGCATAATAAGCATTACAATGTAGTACTGGGTTGAGTGCTACATAATGGGTGAATGCATCAACAATGACCATAATGTAGGAGTTTCCTTCAGAGGATGGTGAAATTGGTCCTTTTGTGTCTAATGAAATGCGATGGTTGAAATATAAGTTTTGTCCTTTATAATCTTGTTTTGTGCTATTTGTTTTTGGTTTGGATAAGGTTTGTTCAATTGACATATTATACAATCGTTGCATAATACTTTTATTCAAATTGGTGCATTTGGGGCATAAAAGTTTTGTGTAAAGTTCGAGTATGTTTTTTCTGATCCTGAGTGTCTTTTTGTATTTTGTGTATGGGAGATATTAAATGCTTTTAGTATCATAATTAAAGGAAGACAGGGAACTTTGGAATCCTTTAATTGATATTCTAAAAGATCTGTATTTTCCTTGATTGTTGTGTTATTAAATTTTCGGAAATATCGGAGGAGTGTTTTGTTTCCTAAAATTGTGGTATCAACTTTTGCTGGCTTAGTTTTATATTTGTGCCATGATTTCAGTTGTCTAATTACTGGGTCGAGATTTTGATATTGTTTTAAAAGTTCAAGTGTATTTTTTTCTGTTGGGGGGGGGGGAAATATTGTCAATTTCTAGTTTTAATAGGGGCAGTGTGTCAAGTGGGTCATGGAGGTCAAAAACTTGATTTATTGTATATTTTGAATCATTTGTTTGTGGTCCTGATAAATTTATTTTATCGGTCAAATTTTCTTTTTCAATTTTTGGAAAAAAGTTTTTTTATGATATTTCTTTTGTTGAGTATTTTTTTTATCCATTGTGAGTATGGAATTGGTTTAAAAGTAGATGTGCCTAATAAATCAATTTCATAGTGATTATTTTGGCAATCTAAATAGAGTGGAAAATGTTGAAAATTATTTATTTGGGATTGATCAATGTCAGTTTTTACTGCATATTTTCATTCTAATCGGAGTGATGTTTCATCTTTTGCGAGATAGAATTTAATATTTTTTTTTTATTTCAACTGTAGTTTTTCGTGTAAGTAGTTCAAATGGCGTATTTTTACTTAATGAATCTGGTAATGCAAGGTTTTTTCCCGCAGTCCAAACTATATGTAAGTTTGGGAATTTCATTAGAATTATTTGAAATCTAAAAACTCTATGCTTAGGATTTGATTTTTGTGTGAAGAGAAATATAATTGGATTATGATCTGTAAAAAGAAATGTTGGGTGTTTTGATCCAAGTATCAGAAATTCGTATTCTGTAAGTGTATAATTTATAGCTGTACATTCTCTCATTAGAGTTGAGAGTCGTAGCTCGGCTTGTGTGAACAATCGTGAATATGACGATATAAGATTTATTTTATTTGTTCCACTATGTGATTGTAGTAATGCTGCGCCGATGCCAAAATTTGAAGCACCGCACATTGCATAGAATGGTTGACTTGGATCTGGAATTATGTTTGAAACTTGTTCTGTCGAAAGTTTTTCAATTTCTTGAAATTGAGTTTGATGTTCAGTGGTCCGTTCAAAATTATTTTGTTGTCTGAGGATGTTATAGAAAGGTCTTAATTATAACTGCATTTTGTAAACATATTTACTTAAGAAATTCAACATTCAAAGGAATTCTTGGATTTTCTTTTTATTTGTAGGTGGTTGAAGTTTTTGGATTGCATCAATGCGAGAATATAATGGGGTGATAGTATTTCGTTCAATATTATGTCCTAAAAATTTAACGCGTGTTAAAAAGAAATGTGATTTATCAGGGGCTGCTTTCAGATTTTCGTTCTGAAGTAATTTATGATATTGTTCCAAAACTGTAAGCATTTCTTCTTCAGTTTGAGATTGCATGAAAACATCATCTAAATATGTGATTGCATTTTTCTTGAGTATTAGTGGTCTAAAAATTTTAATCATGAAAGCTGAAAAAGCTGCTGGTCCTATGGATATTCCATAGAATAATCGATTAAACTCGTATTGTTGATTTCCAATAACAAATTGTGTTAAGCGTCGTGATTGTTCATCTAGTGGCATTTGATTATAAGCACTATTCATATCTGCGGTTGTGAAGTATTTACCAATTATCTTTGTTAAGATAACTTGTATTGGTTCAATAGGCCAATTGCATTTTGATTCGTCAATTAGTGAATTGAGATATCTAGCGTCTAAAACTATTTTTAGCGATTCACCTTTTGCTAGAATTATAACAGGGTTGATGAAGGTATTAGCTTTTGGTTGTTCTTCTTTATTTACTGGTGATATAATTTCGTATTGTTCTAAAATATCAAGTAATCTTTTTAACTTGTCGTTTAAGTGAATCGGTACTTTACTTGCTCTTTGTTTTTTGAAACTGCGTCAGGTTTTAATGGAAGGTGTAGTGATGAACTAATTTTTCCAACGTCAAATTTCGATGTTGCGTAGACTGTTGAATATTTTAACAGTTGTTTAGCTAATTTGTCAAATTCAACTTTTGTTATTTGTGAGTGTTGAAAAATAAACATTGTTAAAAATTTTTGTGGTTCTTTTGTGTAATTTGTTATATTGAATGTCGGTTTAAAATATGGTGTTTTTGGGAAATAATCTGTGTTTCTTTTTTCATTATTTTAAAATTTTATTTATGGATAATTCTTCGTCAAGAATTATTGATTGGCAAATATCTAATAGTTGTAAAATAATATTAACTCGGTAGGCTACTTCATTTATAGGTGAAATTGTAGCATTTGTTTCACAATATCCTAAAAGTCCTAGGGGTAATGTTATTTGATATGGTGTATTGTTATACACGTGTAATGAAATGTATGGAATTCGTATTTTTTAAGTATTTTATGGATGAAATCGTGATTTTGAAAAACTTATGCATAGGTTTGAATTCAAAGTCTGACATAAAAAGGTGTTGTTTAGTTTGATTTTTATCATATTGGTGCACTTGTTTTATTGAAAAGTTATATATATTTCCTGATAGTGGTTTCAGGTGTTTCCGTTCTTGATTATAAATGGATAAAATTTTGAAAAATGGTGGTTGTTTGTTTAGTCTTTGGAAGAATGTTAAGACTGTATTTTTTGTTTTGTATATTTATCTTTGATATGGATCTCACTATTTAAGATGTTGATTGTTGGTATATATTTAGTTATAAATGGTATGCCAATGATATTGTGCTTAATATCAGTAATTTGAAATATTTATTTAAGTGGTTTGTTTAAAATTTTGTTTTGCTCCATTTTTCTCGTGGGGAGAAGGAATAATGGGATTTTTCCATAATTTACTAATGTTGATCCTTGTGCTGTTGCTAGTTTACTAGAGGTTGCAAGAGGCGTTAATTTTGGATGTAATGTTTTGATTTCATTCCATGTGGGAATATTAATTATATTTGATTCTGCTCCTGAATCAATTAAAAAATCAATTTCAAGATCTGGTGGTTGAAATTCTTTGTTTCTTGGGCTTTCTAAGAGAAATGGAATTGTCCAAATTTTTTCTCTGGGTTGTTCTTTCTGTATATTTTGATAAATATGTTTTGAGTTTGAGCATTGTGTTTCGTCTTTTTTTATCAGGTTTAATTACCGGGTGAATTTCGTTTACTTCTTGTGTAGTTTGTGTATTATTATTAATGGGTCCAATGTAATAATTATGAAGACGTTCCAATTGATTTTTGTATATATGTGAAGTAAAAGGTTGTTCATATATAATAGGTTCATAGTCGTTTTCGACTGTTATCATATTTACAGAGATGGTAATATCTGTATCACTTTCAGTATCTGTTGATTCACAATTAATGTGGTTTAATTGTAATTCGTTACTTCCTGTGTCATCAATCAATACCTGGGGGGTCTGAAGTTGTTTCTTCATTTGTTTGCACTTGATTTTTGTGTCTTTGGTGCTTTGGTGTGTTACTTCTGTATCGATGTTTAGAATCGGAGTAACGGTTATTATTCCTATGTGGTGACTGGGAATTATTTCTGTATCTATTGTTGTAACTTGAGTTTCGATTTTGTGAATTATTTCGTGATCTGTTTTGATACTTATCAATTGATCTGCGATAATTTGATCTATTATATGAAATATTCCTTGGTCTGTTGTTTGGATAATTCTGATTTCGATTGTTAGAATAACTTCTATTCCTACTGTTTGAATAGTTTCTATTTCTGTTGTATGATGAGTTTCGTGATATATTATTGGAATAGTGTCTATTCCTTGGGTTTGAATGGGAACTGGATGCAGAAACAAATTCTGTTGTGTTTGAATTCGATCGTGAATAGTCATTTTGATTATTTTGGCTATTCGATCGGCTATATCTATTTTGTGAGAAATTTCGTGAATCTCTTCGTTCGGGCGATCTACCTCTATAACTGGAGTTATATGGTGATTGATTTCTTGAATAATTTGAGTTACTTGGAAGTGGTTTTCCTGAACTATTAGTACTAAATATATTTTTATTTGGTAGGTTTTGATCTTTTTTCAAATATTGATAGAATGACTTATTTAGTTCTTTGTGCTTTTGAGGTTTATTCCGATTGTCTTGTTGTTTTTGTCTACATTCGGCAATACTGTGTCCGTATCTTCGGCAATAATTACACCATTTCTTGAAAGATCGTTTGCCTTTAAATTTGGGTTCCGTTCGTAGATGTTTAGTATTTCAGTAATTTTTTCAATCAGGTCTGTGTCTGATTCTTGTATGTTATTTTTATATGAGTAGTATTTGTTTCACTCCTATTAACATATTTTAGTTTTAGATTTTCTCTTTCTTCAAGTTTCATTGTAATTTCTGCTTGTTCTAGTTTATCTACTAATTTTCTAAAATTTAAATCGGGTTCTCGATGTGAGGAAGGATGAGATGCTCTCTTTTTATAGCTATTTTCCTTAATTGAGGTGTTAAGGTCATCATTAAAATTTCTGTCATTTTTGTGCTTTTGTAATCATGTGTATTGAGTGAATATGCTTTTCGAACTAGTGTTTTGATACGAACTGCTAATTATTTAATTGTTTCATCTGGTAATCTGCGTATTTCGTTGCACAAGACTCTTTGATATTGTTTGTTTCTTTCAGAATCAAACATTTTTTAAAATTCTTGTGTGAATCTTTTCCGATCTGATTTTTTTTCTATGGGTAGGACTGAAAACCCTTTATGGGCTGCGCCAACTAGTGTTGTTTGTATTAACGATGTGCGTCTATGTATCCAATTTTGATGGAGTGGTGTATTAATTGGTTCGGGTCCTATATTTAAAATTAAATTTGCTGTTACTGCATTTAAATAGTCTTCTACAGACTATTCAGGGTATGTTCTTGTGAATACCATTAATGGTTTGTTCGATGTTATTGACGATCCACCCATGAGGTATCGATTCATAGTCATCTGTAGTGATTCTGCGGCATTTGGCATTTGTGAGAAGTTTGAAAGTTGATTTTTTGTCATTTCAAGTTGCTGAAGTTAATATGGAAGCGATATTTTATTTTGCATTTGAGTCGGTTGGTAAGAATGCATTGACATTGGGTTTTGTGGTTGTATAGATTGAAAAGATTGTGCGTTAAATGGGTTTTTTATATGCATTGGTTGTTGATTCTGCATATCTGTTGGATTCTGTTGGTAAATTTTCATATTTGGGATGGTTGAGATTGTCGCGGTCTCTGTGTGCGATATTCGTTAGTATATGATGCAAAAATATCTCGTTGATAGTAATCATCATCATCAGATGATAAGTAATTTGTGTTATAAGGTGTTTGTTGTTTTTTCTTATTTTGTTGAAAAAATGGGTAATTGTCACTATAATCCTGTGGAGGGTGTGGATTATCTGGAAAATTTACTGAATTGGTCGATGTATTTGGAAGATTCCAATAATGAGAACATACGTGGTTTAAATTTTGTGTTTTTTTTTCGGGGGGGGGGTTGATTTGTTTTTGATTGGTGTACATAATTATAATTGTGTTCTGCAAAAGTGTTTCTTGTGAACGTTTTCCGTGTTTTTTGACGGTTTTGCCATTGGTGTAGATGTCTGATAGTCCATATGGGAATATTTTGGAGCAACCGAAGGTTTAACGGCCGATTAAAAGGTTACTTGTGTTAGTGATGTATTTGTATTTTTTGGTGTTGTGAGATTTGGGTGTATTGGTGAAATACTTTGTTGTGTAGTTGTTACTGTTGTTTGGACGATTTCTTCATTTATGAAGTGTGATGGTGTTTGGATATCTTGTTGTGTAAGATTCCTAGTTCCATTAAGGTTTTCATTGTGTATGACGGTCGAATTTAAGCTGTTATTTTTTCTTGCTTGTACAATTAAATCTCAATTGTGGGTAAAATAATCTATTATAAACCATGCTGAGATTTTTTGTAAATCATGTTTAGTGTTTTGTGAGACATCATTTTTGGTGAAATTTTCACGGATTATGTTTAAAAATGTTGAAAATACGGTGATTTTGTTTCTTACCAGTGTATGTTTGGATGTTTGGGTTGGTGATGTGCTTTGAGCGTCTATTTTTTCTAATATAGATATATAACTATATATTATCGCAAAAACTTCGTTGGTGAAAATGTAGTTTGCTCTCTGTGAATTTTGATATTGTATGCTTTTGATAATTTCTGTGACTATTTTTGAAAATTCAAAATCAATATCGTCTGTTTGGATTACATATTTACCATGAACTGTTCGTGGTGTGCTGAATTCTATGGTGTAGATTCCGTATTGTTGTGTTAGGTTACATATGTCTTTCAAATAAGGTTCTATAATTTGTCTTTTGATTTTTATATCCGGAACTCTGCTTTACATGGACTGATTCCTGGCTCAAACAAATTTACGAGTAAGTTTTCACAAAATCGTGTTTATCCTCTATCATTGAGTGAATCTATAAGAAAGGGAAAAACTGCTTCTTCATCTGGACTTTCGTCACTTTGAGTGTGGCTCATTTTTTTGTTTGATGACTGTTAAAATATAATTATCAAAATGTCTAATTGGTTGATTCCAATTATATTGGTGTACTGGTTTGTGTTTATATTGCTTTTTTATTCTTCTTTTTCCTCTTTTTGATGAGTTTGAAGTTGTTTCTGAATCGGAAAAATATAATTGATCATGGATGGAGCAATTTTTGTTTACTGATTCTTTTAATTTGTATAGTGCGTCGAGACTACTGATTTCTGATTCGGAGAATGCCTTTCTATTTTTTGAAAATCTTTTTTTTGGTGTTATCTGTCTTTGTTTACTTATAATTGTTCTTTTTGTTGTTTGTCGTTTTGTTCGAATGTATCCAACTGTTTGTGTATGTGGGGTTATTACAAGATCATATTTTTGGTCGTCTTTTTTACAATTGTGTAGTACGATTCTTTGTTTATTTCCTAAATTTGTCAATGACATAAGGTTTAGTATGAGGGATGCAAGAAATTATTATTGATTTTAATATCCTAGACTGTTATTCCTTACGATTTTTTGGTTAGCTTAACCTGGGTCTTTTTGTTCAGGGTTGGAGAGAAAATATATCAATTCCAAAGAATGATTTTTACTTTCTCGTGGCTATTCTAAGTTAAGGTGTTAACTTACTTAATCTTACTTAGGGGTAGTGATTGTGTTCAAGGGTTGGAGAATAGTAAATCAATCCACAAGGTTCAGGTATAATTAGAACGCAAGTAGTTCGTTAGATACTATTTTAAACTTACTAAGTTTAAGATTTATCCTGGTTCAGGTAAGAGAAGGGTTCAAGTGAAGGATGACTAACTGAAGTTCTTCACTGTTTAGCCTAATTCGAATGGTTAGCGTGATTTAAAATTTCTATTAGTCCTGGGTCTTTTGAAAAGGTTGGGTAGTGAATCGACGTTTGAGGTCGTTAGACACTTGATTAGTGGGTGGGGGAGAACAAAATTGTTCTTTTTGATCCAAGGATAAGCCTTGGTGATCACAATTTAAAATTTATAAAATAGAAAATTGATTTAGATCCAAGGAAAGCCTTGATGATCTGGTTTAAGATTTAATAAAATTAAGGTTAAATTAATTTAAATTTATTTGATAACAGGTTTTAGTTTTTAATGATGTTAGTTGAATTACGATTGCTGTTATGTTTAGGTGATGAAGCTGGAACAACAGGATGATTTATATATACTAACAATTTATTGTCATGCTACTAATTTTAATTTTTGTTTTCAATAAATATTTTTCAAATAAGTTTTATATAATACTGCAGAAATTGAGAGAACGATTTGAGATCTTTTTATCAATCGTTATTGTACAATAGTAATTTTGTTTAGCGCCTGAAATAATCATTGAATGTTTGCTTCAAGGGTTTTATGTTTGCAAATGAAAATCTAAATTCATTGCTAATAGGATTCTAAATATAAAAGTTTGTGTTGGCTTTTGCCGTACAACCATGAAACTAAATGGTAAGTTTCTATGTAGTCGTATGTCGTCTTCGTCGAGGTCTTTTTCCAATACCGGGTAGCTCTCGTATTGTGCTGAATAGCGGCTCTGATCTATTGAGTCGTAGAGACATTTCAATTAAGTTATTGTCGTGTAACTTTTTGAAAATGTTTTGTCTATTTTCTAATCTATATTTGGTTAATTCTAAGCTATTAAGGTCTTATTCGAGACTTATGGTCGCACCAGATGAGTTAGGTCCTTGAGGTTAACTCATAGAATAATTTCGGATAGGGTACACCGTCTGCTCGTCACGCTATCTTATTTTCGGCCGGATAGATTCGTGCAACTTCTTAGTCTAATACTGATCTTATATCTACTAGTCTCAGGGTGTTTAACTAGTCTCTGCTAGGCTCAATAGATCTAGAGTATACTGGCTGAAGCTCTCTTGGAGAGGTAACTAATTTCTAAGTTAAATTCAAATCTCTCTGGTGCTGAAATTACAAGTAATTTCAGCACTTACAAATAAGTGGGTTGTTAGTTGGATGGATTACGATTGGTCAATATTAAATATTTTATAGTGGTAAAATATCTAATTTATCCAATAATAAAATGTATTTTAGAACAGGTTCCATCCATCCGGGGTTTACAGAGTTTAATAGAACTATCTTTAGTAGAGAAACTTAATTTAATGAACAAAAAGACTATTTCAATATGAGCATTTCCACAAACGGCACACAAGCTGTGAGATTCGGTGTTTCAATTTTAAAAAATTTGATTTTGATTCAGAGCTTTGTAATTCACAATTCATGTATATATGAAGAATTGTATACAGTTTTTATCTTGCCTCTTTAGTTTAAATTCATCAAAAAATCTTGTCGCAAGAAAATTTGAGTAAGTTACGCACACCTCAAAAAAATTGACTTAATTTTTTACGATGCTTTATCTGATTATTTTTCCAAATCAACATTTTATTTGATTTCTGTTTTGCATGCTTCAGATTCAACTTTACAAAATTAGTATTCAGTTTTTTCAAAAGTAGTTGATTTCCACTTTGTTGAGATCTAATTGAGTTATTAATTAAGATCTACATGCAACTTAAAACGAGTTTTTCACCAAATGGGTTGATTTCAAGTAGAAAAGGAAAAATGCCGATCTTGCTTAAAACTTCATCGGAATTAATCTGGTGCTATTTGTTTTGCAAAATTTGAGCCCAGAAATTTGCCCTAAAAATTATCTTTTTTGGCTTTGTTTAGTCAAACAAAAAAACTATTTGTTCACTTACAAACCAAATTATATCACTGCAAGCCTCTTATGTAGCCAACAAATTTTAGGAAGTACATTTTTTTCAGCTTTGTAAAAACATATCTAGTTTTGTTTGATAACCAAACAATGTAATTTTTGATTAAAAAAAAACAAAAAATAAATAAAAAAAAAACAAAAAATAAATAAAATTAAAATCTGTCGCTCCTAGGAGGATGCATCCTTCTTAAAATTTGTTGCGCTACATTTTGCAGTGATATAGTTTTGTCAGTAAATGAACAAATAGATCTAGAATAAAAGTTGATTGACAAAAGAAAGCCAAAAATGATCGTTTTAGAGCAATTTTTTTTGGGCCCGACTTTTGCAAAACAAGTTAAACCATTTTAATTCCATCAGAGTATTAAGTAAGATTGGTCTACAACATTTATTACCTTAAGCCAACCCATTTTGGGGAAAATGTGTTCTAAATTTCAACGTTATTCATTTTGGCCTGATTATTTATGTAGAAATTCAAAACGCGTTTTTCTCAAATTGGTTTGACTTGAGCTAGAAAGTGATAAGTCAAAACATGCTTAGAATTTTAGCAGAGTTGTTATTGTGCAATAATTAAAATTTTCGGAACCAGTAACTGCGAACTTCGGGCCCAAAATTTTAACAGAAAAAGGGATAACATTTGGTTTTTTCAGTCAACCAGAAATTACGCGAAAACTATTTCGTCAAATACTGATATAATTAAATCAAAGTGAATTTGTTACCTAACCCAGCAATTTTCAAGAAGCATATTTTCTCCAAAAAAGCCCAGACTGTTTTTAAAAAACTGTTTTCAAACAAAAAATTGGTTTTCTATATATTAAGAACGAACTTTTTTGTCTATCAACAAAAATGAGAAAATTATACATTGATTTGGTGAGTACACTCTTCTTAAAGTTTGAGATAACTATAATCTGACAATGTTAGTGATCGACTTAGTAATTTTGGCATGATTTTTGATTGACTAGAAAAATCCATTATTGGGGTAAAACCTTGAGCCCGAATTTTGCCAAGCATATGATTTCTGCTGAAACTCTAAGCAATTTTCATCCCTTTTTACCTAAACTCGACCCAATTTGAGAACAATGCGTTTTAAATTTTTATATAATTTAAATCAGCACTGTACTCGGCGCAGGTAATGCGAATGTAGATGTTAGAATTTCAAGAGCTAGAAACAATCTTTGCCCGGCGAATAAGACGCAAACCATTGAGACGACAACCGTTTTTGATGGAACTTCAAGACGGCATTACTCGCATTTCTCCACATTATATTTCTGAGAAATTTAAACCGCTCAAATTCGAACAGCTCATGTTACATTAAATAACTCTTTTTGTCATATTTAATAATTCTATCTGTCTTCTTAATGTCTTGTCGTCTTAATGGCTTGTCGTTTGTTTACCTAGCACCTTCTGGGGCAATCAGCAGCCGACCATTTGAGCTTATGCAATATTCAATTAAGAATCAGTAGCAGTCAACAAGAAGACAGTTGATACTTGGAAGTATTTTTTGGGAAGATTGTAAATCTGCTGATTTTGTAAGCGATTACTGAATAAATTCTTACAAAATTCCTCATGTATTTGTGCTGATTGAAAAGAAAATACAGTATTCACATTATTTATCTGCAAAAAACGGCAGGGTAATGCACTATATCAACTGACTTTTTGCTCTCTTTTCGGCGAGTTAGTTGATGGCTAAGGCTGATAAAGTTTCTTAATTGCCGCAAAAAGTCTCTAAATACTCTGCAATTCAGTTCCATGTAATTTTTTGTACGCTTCGTTGCTTATATTAAAGGCAATGCTTTTTTGCTAATACATTGTTTTTTAATTGTTTTTTGTTCTTCCAACGCATTGTCTTCTCTTATGATTTGCGATCAAGATTAGAATATAATCGACCGCTAATAATTAGTAAAAGATAGGACAATGTAGTCCGTCAAAACAGAATCACGAAAAAACCAGAAATGTTTCTAAAAATTCAATAATTTAGAAACATTCAATTAATTTAAAGAAAAGGTGAAAACATACAGTTTTGAACGTTTTATAGAGTTTGAATGTTTGTTTGAACTTTCCTGTTAATCAGTTCTTCTGTAATCATTGACCAGTATTTTGCAGTTTTTAATCGTTTTTTTTTTCAGAATTTAAATAATCTATTTTAGGTTTCATATAATTGATATCTGTAAATGCAACTGGGTATCTGCAATTGAAGTTTTTTAAGTGTTGTAGCAGTAAATCTATTTTTGTTGCTGTCGCTTTCCTCGATTTCAGGAGAGAAAATGGTTTTGCTAAAACAAGAAAAATTACTCAGTCACGATAAGATATTCGAGCAAAATTGTGTTGCTTTGAGGTATCATTTGCTATCTATTCTTGGGTGTCATTGTGATAAATGACGTTCGTTTTCTTGCTCTCAGTATAAAATAATTTTTATGAAGAACAATTTATTTTGAGCTGAGCTATTTTTATCTCCCAAGAACTCAATTTTAGACAGTAAGAGAAATCCACTGAAGTTATGTTGCATGAAGAGATGTTTTATTTGTCGGGTTTTTTACTAGGAATAAATGAAAATTTTTTTAACTCTGGCACTTTAATTTCCACTACACTATCGAGTGTAGTGTTTTAGAATGAGTATACATATTTCAAACCTAACTAGCTAATAGAAGTTCTCATTTGTGGCATTTTTGCTATAATCACGGCATGTAGAATTGAAAATTTCATAGCATCTTATCCCTGCTTTATTTATGGCTAGTCATAGTCGATTTTTGAGCGTCCGTGGTGGAAAGGGAAGAACACAAGACTCCCACTCTCGAGGTCGTAGCAAAATATTTTTTTACTAATTCGAGGTTTACATAAAATTTTTTTTATATTACTTCATAGAGCTACTTTTTTGTCATTTTCTCTCTAGTTTTTGATGGGAACTCAAAAAAATTCAAAAAATTGCTTGCATTAATGGGATACAACACGAACTATCGAGAAAAAACGAATTAAGTGGGTAATTTGCAATGAAATTTTTTTTAAACGCTTGTATCTAGTTTATGTTCTGTCGTTCAAAGGAGATGTCCTTTTTGAACCAAGTGTTGTTTTTAAACCATGTTAAGACATACTGAATTAGTTAAGGCTGAATAAATTAAAAGAAGTTCCAAAAATACAGTGCTATTTCAATTTATTTAGGGAAAATTTCATACAGTTTTTTTTATAGATGTCTAAGTTTTGTCAAAAACATTGAACACAAAAATGCAATGTTTGTTTCGCAACCTGTAAACAAAAATCGGAGCAAAATCTAGCGTAAAAGTCCGTTGATGGCGTGATTTGTTCAAAAACATCAAAATTACATCGCAAAACTTTGTCGTTATTTATTTTCAATTATTGGAGCAAAAATTGGCACAAAACGTCTCAGCTGTTACTACATCATATGACAACAGTCATTTATTCATATGACAACAGTTTTCTCTCTTTTTTTTCGAAAATTTTTCAAAATTTTTATCAAAATTGTTTGTTTATTTTGTTTATTTTGTTTATTTTAAAACAATAGCTAGTTATTGTTTTCGGTTGTGGGCTATTTTTAGCTGTTGTGTGATTTTTTTAAGTCGGCCAGGAAGAGCCAACGTATTTCATAACATTTTTCATGATTGGTTGAAGATCTGCTATTTTTCAGAAAGCCAAAGAAGTTGTTGAAAGATTCAATTTGTTTTCTCAGTTTTATGATTGTCAACTTCACGAAAACAAAAGTAAGTTTTCCCCAATAAATACATTCTTGTGGAAGTTTGTGAGTTTCGATCAACACCTATGCTGCTGAAGCGATCCAGATTAAATTTTCAAATATTAGCTAGTTTCTATGTGACACGCTACAAAAGCTGTTCCGCAACAGGAGGAGGATGTGTAACACATATCCAAGGCTGTTCGTCGCACATTATATTTAATTTAAACCACTCAAAAGTAAGTTGATCTTTAATGTTGTTATAAGGGAAAAAGTGAAACATTTTGTTGTTTCCTTCATTTAGTAAAAAAAATGCGTTGTGATATTCGCCGAAGATAACCAATTCTCCAGTTCCGAAGCCAACTTCTGATATAAGGTTGACGCAAAGGTTCCTGTTGAAGTGGGCCTGAAACAACCGACAGAGTTACCACTATTTATTAAAAAAAAGTGAGCAGCAATGCGCTTTAAATTGAATTATACGTTTTGTTTCTCTGCTTAAATGTTTGCAGCTGTCTGAACATCTACTCCTTAAAATGTTAAAAAAACGTATTTGAACAAGGAAAAAGTTTGACTGTTTGTAATCTTTCTAGAAAAAATAACCTTCAAAGAAGTTGAAACAACTTGATAAGTATTCCCTGGTCATATGTGCTCTGATCCTGTCATTAGATCTGGTTCACATTTTTGTGCTCTTGCAACAATTGTGGTAAAGAGTCTTTGTTTATTAACATACAATTTTTTTACGACTGTTGGGCATCGTATAGAGATTTGTTATTGCCAAACTGAAGGAAACACTCCCAGCGAAAAAAAAAACGGATTTTGCTTACATGATTTCGCTTATAAAAATTCGTTTCGAAGTTTTATTTTTGATTACTAAATCTGGATAACTTTCTTACAATCTCTTTAAATGAAATATTTTCGATAAATTAGCCCAGACTATCTTGCGCGTTAATAATTCCAAATTACCGGAAATTTTTAAAACTGGAAACTGAGAGTTTCAAAAAAACGTTCGTTAATAAAATATCTTTTTAAATTTAAATTGAATTAAAAGGTCAAAATTTATTTGAGGAAAAAATCAATAAGACCAGATTTATCTCATGCTATTATCAAAAACAAGGTCGTGCGTTCTAATATATTTCATTGTCGGAACAAAATGCGCACAAAATTGTAATTTAGGCTGGAAAGAAAGGGCTACAAAAGAAAAAAAAACTGGCACGGCCTAGGTAATCAATGCGAATATATTGAAAACATCGAAAAATTTTACTTTACAGAAGTTCGATACGTCTCATACTTATATTGAGTCGATACGAACCAAATTCAAAGTCCGATACAGAAGTTCGATACGCTTCATAATGATGTGTATGAAAACTTAATGGTTGTCAATTCTCATATATATATACATATATATCTTCTGTTTGCTTAAAGAATGGAAGATTACCTTTATAAAATTAAGTTTTTTGTTTCTACTGGAGAAATCAGTAACTTCATTCATGTAACTGTCAGGAGATAAGCCTCGTTCCATGCCAAATTTTCTGTAGGAACCCAACTGGGACAAACAACAAGTTCCTTCCTCTGAAATACAACAAACAAAATTTCGCTGATTTGAAAAACCCCTCGTCGCAGAAGAGCCAAATACCCGAATCATAACCAATCATAGTTCAATTTTCCTAAACTGAAATGATAAAATTGGAAAAATAGTTATTTTTGGACAATTTAGGGGACTTGATTTCATCAACAATTTGTGCACATCCAGGCCTTTACTCTTGAGAAAAACATGCAAATAAGTTGTCTGTTTTTTGGAAATTGTCACTGTTAGAAATGGTGCGCAGCCACAGGCATTTGAAGTTGAAGTTAAAAATGTGGTCCTAAGTTCACCAGATAGTTCAGTTTCACATCTTTAAATTGCGAGAACTTTTGAAAATTAGCATGAAATAGAAAAATAGAAAGTGCATACACGAAATTTATGCTCAAGCTTCCTATGTTTTTTTTTCTAAAAGAAAATCAACAAATTAATTGATTAATTGCTACGCGGGAAAATATTTCCCTTAAATGAAGCTCACAAAAAATTGAAAAGGAAACTTCTCTGAAGTCTAGAAAAGTATTCTCACATAACAAATAACCCAAAATCTGGAACGTGATTGCGTTTTAACAGTTTTTTTCAGGCTAAAAATAGCAAAAAAAATTGCGAAGTATCGAATATTTTTAAAACAAATCATTCATTATGTATAAACCTATGAAAAGAAACTATTTGTGGGTCAGTTGAAAAAAATGGACCATTCTCGCACATTTGGACGACCCTAGGTTTCTAGTTTTACACTATCGAAAATTAGGAAATATCTCAGCTGTAGCTGTTATCGTGTAATGAAATCAAAAACCGGATCAAGACTGCTCATATCAGGTGAATGTTCCGACTGCCTCAATGTTCCGACTGCCTTTTAAGGTCTATGGAGCAGTAATATCATGGAAAGTTAAAATGTGATTAATTAAAATTGAATTATTTTTCTTAAAAAATTTGAGATTTTTTGTGAATACATCTCTCCACACGCCATATAAAGTACAAAACAATAAATTTCGCTCCTTGTAACAAATCAATTATGGCAAATAAGCTTCTTTCAACCAATTTGAAACGATTTGTTTCTTTCGTTAATTGTCCGAAACTGGCGAAAATGGCAATTTTTAAACCCCCATTACTTTACAAAAACTGATCACAGGTGAAAGATCTGTGCAAATTCAAACTCAGGACAACTATACCTTTTGAATGTTATAAAAATATTTATCAAAAATGGCTAGTTAAGAAGTCGAAATTTGTCTGAAGAAAAAAACCACCCGAGCACTGATATTCTGTTAATTGTCTTAAGAATGTCGGATTTTATTGACTCAATCGTTCTCCAAAATGTTCATCGTGATGTCGTCCATCTGGCCATGAAAATGTCAAAAAGATATGTGCAAATGAGTAGTTGCAGATGCGAGTTTTACGATGATTACTCTAAAAAATAAAAAAACTCACCCCTGACAAAAACATATGAGATTGAAAACCAGTTGATGTGTCTGTATACTCTGCTGATTAGCTCAATGAAGTTGAAATAGTCGTCATCCTCTTCCGATCGTTCACTCTTAATTGCATTGATCACCTTACCCATGAAGCAAAAGCGAGTGCTAAAAACGAAACGTTTTTTTTTTGTTTATTTTGCTTCAAATAGTTTATAAAAAGGCGGGAATGGACATTTTTTTAAAATCAGCCTAAAGTTTGTTAGATTTAATACCAAAATAACTTTAACTAGGAAAAAAAAATCAGGCGCGTAATTGCCGGGGTCCCCTAGAACATTTTTAATAGCCTTTCTAAAGAGTTTCTGAAAAGCGCCTTCAATAAGGCAGATCAAAAACACTGACTTCAAATAATCACTTTGATACCAAGTGAACAATCTGGAAACTTTCCAGGGTTGAAAAAAATGCCTATCATACAATTTCCCACTATGAAAAGAATTCTTATCATTCAGTTTCATACTCCTTCATAGATAAAAGAATAGTTTGAAAATAGCAGACAAATGTTTGTTCCATACTATGAAATTGTAAAGTAAGCTCTTTTTTTCATATTTTGATATTTAATAACCAAATTTTGCCAAATTTTTATCACAAAAATTTTTAAAAAATAGCAAAAAAAGTTGTTGTTCTACTAAAATGTACGATAAGCAATTTTTCAATGCTATAAATTGTATGAGAAAAATTTAATCTATATATCAATCTAAAAAAAATTTTCTGTTTCAAAATTTTTTTGTTTCATTCGAACTAAGGAATTAGTGTCATGAAAATTTCAGAGAGTAAGTGATTACCATGAAGATAAATCGCATTTGGTTTTTTATTCGAGTAGCCGTGTCAGTTATTGCTAAAGTTTTCATGCTTAGAAATTTTTTCTTTGAAAATTTCGATATTTGAGAAAAAAGGGTCTGATTTATATTTATCTTGGCATATGAGAACAAAACAATTTTTTTCATAAAAACGTCAGCTTGCGTTTTTTTTTGATATTTTTTTGGGGGAGAAATTTAAACTGTGTTATGTTGTAGAAATAAAAACTCAAATTTTGCATGCATATTTTTTCTTAAAATGTATATTCGAAAACAGACATTTGTTTGCAGCCCAAAATGGGATTAAAAAACTATAGTTGCAAATAGTATTTTTTCTATTTAAAAAAGCATAATATTTATACTTTTTGCCCAACTTGCTCCCATGTAACCGAAACTACCATCAATTTATTTTTTTTGTGTTTTAAATTAAATTAGGCTGATTTTCAGAAAAAAATCGATTAAAAAACACTTCTCAAGTCACTTTCTTCTACAAAAAATCTAAGACAACCATTTTTTTCCATAAACTTTGTATATGAAACAAAACGTTTTTTGAAAAACATCAATCCGGGACATCAATTTAGGATTGAAAGCCTGCACCTGTTTAAAACCTGCTCCAGTCTTTTCCACTCTGTCATTCGGCCGGCTGGGCATGAATTATTATTATGTATCCATATTTATATACAGTTATTCAGAGACCAGATGGATGGTACTGACTGGTATAAAATATCAGATGGCCAAGCAATACCGTTCAGTTGGTGTCGAATTCAGATTTATCTTTAGTTACTTTTCTTAATCAGAGTTATTTAGTTATCGATGGCCAATCCGTTCGGATTCTTGAAAAGCTCATACATTACGGTATGACGTGGCGCAGCCAGTAGGATATATGAACCCGCTGAGTTTTTGACTATTTTGGCAGAAGGCATCAGTAGAACCACTACAGGAAAAATCAAAACGGGCGGCTATGATGGAAATGGCTGTGTTTGCTAAAGATGGGACAGAGGTAAGATTTTTGGTAAGAACAAAAGCTCCAGTGTTAGAACTAAGTGAACCAACTTACGAGGTTGAAATCACTGGAGAATTAGAAGCACAAAAACGTAATAGAGATATCAGAAACCATTAAAAAGGAGTCACTTAGGAAGGAAACGTGATAAAAAGCAGAGACAAGGGTGTGCTGTGCAACAATGTACCCTGCGATAAATTGGACGCCAAGGTAAGAAGCTACATAATCTCATTCCTGGGAGCAGAGGAGCATCGACAATTGCAACAAACCAAGCTTCGATATCCAAACTTCAACTACAAAAAAACTAATGCGAATCCTGGAATATATATTCGTAGTCACAAGACTTATAGCTTTTGAACGATACAAAGTCATGTGTCGGAAGCAACGCAAAAACTAGATGCTGGAGCATTTTCACAAGGACTTGGTAGAATCGGTTTCACGGGCCGACTATGGAGATTAGGAGGTTGAATGGGTCCGCAACATGTTCACCGCAAATTGCAGAAAAACTGTTGGCAGAAACTAAATTTTGCAGGACGCGGACGAAACCGCAATCAGGAGAGAGAAAGGAATAGAAAATAGTAAGGCGATAAAAACAAATACGTTTGGAGCATCAGCAACCACAACCACCAGAGTTAAACAGGAAACTATGGCTTATTTTCAACCACGCGGAACAGGTGGCAATCCAAACGGATACCAAAACAACCAAAAGGGCCGGTAAACCTCCCAGGACGGTACAATTTTTCCCGGGGACATTTTTAATCGCGTGGTCAAAAAAATCAGCAGATGGGCCAAAACAAACCGTGTTAAAAATGTGGCAGGCAATTTGGACCCAAACATTTACAGTAATGCTCAGCAAAAGACAAAATCTGCACAGAATGCGCTAAACGCGGGCATTTTCAAAAGTAAGCAGATCAAAAAATGTTAACTATTTGCAAGAGACCGGAAGAAGTCAAAAGGAAGATGAAGAGGAAGATTCCGTTGATATCAAGGACAAAAACGATCCAGTGGCGTATGCCGAATTCATGTCATCAAATGGCATGGGGGAAACGCCGCAGGACAATTTTACCGCTTTGACGATATCAGAAGGGCTTATTACACGAAACTCAGTAAACATACAAGAAGAAGACTTAAATGGTCATATTGTGAAACTAAAAACAAAATCAGAAAAAATAGTGGAATCATGAAAAAATGGCAAAAAGACTTTTGGCTCCGCGATATTCCAACTCATCTCACCGGCGGACTCCGCCCGAATTCTTGCCTGTTATAACGGAATTTTTGTTCTTCCAAAAGGACGCCTGATCAATGCGGTGGAATTCTGAGGTTGAACGATCCAATCGGCCCCGTTCATCATTACGGTTGATCAAAAAGCATCAAAAAGCAGCAAAGTATCATCGGGTGGAACATTCTACCGAAAATTGGCATCAAACTGATACAAGACAAACCAAACCACAACCAGATTATAAACATAACTGAAAAAGATGAAGCATCAGACGAGGAAAAAAACTGAATTAATGAGAACTTCTGACAAGTCTGCGTGCAAATCGGAATTCCAAAAAACCACGTAATGCGAACTCAATATATACAAGACGTCAAACATATTCAACAAAAAGGCCGAAGAATACCCATTCATCTACAAGAACGAGTAAAAACTGAACTAAACAAACTAATAGATCAAAAACTCTTAAAAAAACTAGACAATTGTTGAGACAAGCAATTAACCAGCCCAATCGTCATAACAATTAAAAACGATCAGACGGTAAAACTCGCATTAGACTCCAAAAAAATTAACAAGTTGATACGCATAGTTGAATACCAAATGCCCAGTATCGAGCTGTTGTTGGATAAAATTGCACAAAAACCATCTGGACGGACAAACACCAGGAAAATCGTTTCTCGACTGTCGATCTACGTTATGAGTATTCACAAATCTCCCTGGATATTGAAACTAAGAACCAATGCAGTTTCAGCTTCATAAGGGGAAAAGCTACAGGAACATACCAGTTCCCAACGGGATTTTATGGCCTCAAGGATATGCTAGTTGACATTCAAAAAGCTATCAATCTTAAACAAACAAACTGTGAAAACCCATTTGATTATATTGATGGCATATTGATTGTGGCAATAGTTTCAAAATATATGCACAAACAGTCGTTACAAAAGGGTTTACGAAATTAAGTGACAAAACTTGACGATAAAAGCGAAGTCGCTTGTGAGCAAATCGAGTGGCTCAGCTACACGATAAAAAACGCCCAATGCACAATGCCGCTATTACGAAAAAAAGGGCAATACTGAAGCTCTCTACAGCAAAAACATTTAAACAACTGAAAAGATTCATAGGGTCAATACATCATCTCACCAGATACGTTTCAAGCATCGCAAAAACAGCATCCACATTGAAACCACTGCAATGAAAACTCAGACAAACATGAAATATTAGATTGGAAGCCGGAACATACACATACATCCGCATTCCATAATATTGTTAAACTCGTATCTAAAAATTGAAAATGAAAGTTTCAAGCAAAACCTAGTAACCCGGGTAGTCCTTGACGCATCTAAATTTGGGCTAGGAGCTGCCTCAGAACAAAACACTGAGAAAAAATGTGTAGCAATCGCAAACGCCTCAAGGTTCTTAAGTTCACTAGAAGAGAAATATTCAGTTAACGAGTTAAAACTATTAGGAGTCGTATGAGCAATTGAACACTTCAAATACCACTTATACCCGAAGAACCTTACAGTCATCACACACCATCAAGTGCTAATCAGCGCATTAAACGCCAGCGAACGATCAAAAACTTGCCATGTCAAAGTAGACTCACTAGGTGGATTAATAATTCAACCTCATTTACATTTGACATCAACACTTGGCACGAACAAAAAATGGGACTATTCGACTATATGTAATAATTAAAAAATGGGACTATTCGACTATATAGAAATCCAGTAGAAATAGCTGTGAGTATAATAAGTGTAAGTAACTAGTGAGTATAAGAAAGAATTTGTTGTAGCGTCAATTAACTCGTTCATTTCCAATCTTGAAATGATTGACAACGGCATATTAAACAAACTAGCCAATCAGAGTCAAGCCCCAAATCGGCTGACCAAAATGCGCACGGAAGTTAAAAGGATTGCAACAGCTCAATTGAAATCTCAAGTGAACTTCAAACATTTCAAAGTTATCACAAGTGGCCGTTCAATTCAGAAAAAAATATTCACTTAAACAACTTCAGACTCAAAGTTCAGTAAATTTTATCTCAACGCCGGAAATCAACCCTCAAATCATGAGACAACGAGATGAGACAAAAGGCTACAAGGGGGATTCATCCCTGACAGTGCACGGACCCGAAGGGAGACAGCTTCTCAAAAACAACTCCCCAATGCAAACCCTGAGATAGTGTGGAAAGGAGAGTCCGACTGAAAAGAAAGTCTGTCGGCTCCACGCTGCCATATAAAATCACAAACGACCACATACGAGCACTGAACGACCCACGCTCGCCTGCCACAAACAATTCAAGACGCCAGAGAATTTACCCCGAGCAGGATAACTTTGAAATTTCCAAAAATTGTGTTTTCTGACAGTCCAGCATCACGGGAGAGAGATCACATAGAAGCCACCAATACCTCAAAGAAGATCACCACACCCGACCGGACAGTCAGCCCGAATGTCACCACCCCAATGAAAATACCTTCCGTCAGCCAAAAACTAAGGAGTCTCGAACTGAGTCAAACAAAAGAAACTCGGAAACGCAAACATCAACAACGACCAGCGCACCATTTTTCAACGACATGCAATCAGAAAGAGCTCACAGTAGAATTGAACGAACAGTATGAGTACCGTGTCAGTAGAGTCGACTCCCAACATTTCGGCATCGACAAAAAATCCTCAAACGAGGCCACGCCACAATATTCCGGTAATATAACTAGAAACTAGCCACGAACTCACAGTGGCTATTGTCGTGGATACAGCGGACAGAGCCACAGCAACCGAGGCAGAAGAGGACACACCACTCTAAACAAAAAACTACAACAGGTTATGGGGGTCAAATTTATAGCCGCGGCCACCCGCAGGGACAGAAACATCGAACCAATAGTCAACTTTGCTCAGAAACGGGACAGGGAAGCTCTGAAACTCGCATATGGCGACTATTGGCACAACATACGAAACCGACTGCACGTCAAGAATGGCTGTCTACTGATAGACGACCGGATCGAAATCCCGCAATAGTTGCGTCAAAGCATCCTAGACCGCTTGCACTTAATCCATTGGGAAGCGGCGTTATTGGTCAATTTGTGCGAGAATATCTGGTTCCCTACATACACCGAACAATCGTCCAGATGTCTCAGAATTGCCGCCAATATACAGAGCAAGATAAAGAAACCCAATGTTTTCTCCCCTCCAAGCAGAAATCATGCACGAACCTCAATGCTGGTCTGAAGTTGAAGTGAAGATATCACGACGACCAATGAAGAATCTTCCAGTGCCCTCGAATATGTCCCTGAAGGACGGGGAATCCTCTACCAAAAAATAGCACAGAAGTCGAACAACCAAATGCCCCACATCACGAAGTGGTCAGCAAGGATGAGAAGACAGGACTACCAAAAAATTGTCCC
Organism: Symsagittifera roscoffensis; assembly: GCF_963678635.1. Classification (NCBI taxonomy): domain Eukaryota; kingdom Metazoa; phylum Xenacoelomorpha; order Acoela; family Convolutidae; genus Symsagittifera; species Symsagittifera roscoffensis. The sequence continues at coordinate 27,208,346 of NC_087071.1, read as the reverse complement.
GAAAGAACAAAAAAACAAGAAAGACGCAGAAGCGGAAAAAAAGAGGAAGGCAAAGCCTTAAACGGGCAAGCAAATGGGCGGAGAACCGAATCCCAGACAGGCCAGAGGCATGACGCTCAAAGATGCTGACAAAAAAGGACAGGAAGCAGAGACCTCGTCAAGCGACGGATGCTTGTCCACAGCTTTGGAAAACACGGCAACCTCCCCAAAACGAGAGGACACCAAAACAACATCTCTGCCCCAGCCTGCTATAAACACATAACCAACAAGAAAGTCCACACGGAACCGAGGGGCCAAGTTAACCTGAGCATTGGGAAATCCGATCTCAATCAATACCATTGATTCTCCTTGAAATTTTGCAATTGAGTCCCCAGAGAAACAAACCACGGGCATCCCAGGTAACACGAGCACCAAGGGCTTTATTCGCCTAATGGCTTGTGTATAAAACCATAAAACCAAAGAAAAAGACGTTGAACCCATACGCGTAATAGATTTGGTATCCCCTTCTGAGAGCCCAAAGAAAACCACGCTAGCCGACGACAAAACGAAAGAGGAAGCGAATACCACAGAAGAACATGAAAAGGTACATGAGGATGAAGAGGCCCCAACATCGCCGCCGATAAAAACTAAGGACACAACTATCATAACAACGCTCGTGGAGGCAGCGATACAGGAACCAGGAAGCAACAAGACGCAGAAAAAAAGGAGCGGCAATCAAGTCAGAACCACAAGTTCCAGAGGGACTATAAAACTCATAATTGATACCACTGGGACGGTAAAACTGTAATCCTTCCCCTAGGGGGAATGTCATTCAGCCGGACTGGAATGAATCATCATTATGTATCTATATTCAAAAACAGTTATTCAGAGACCAAATGGATGGCCCTGACTAAAAGAAAACATCAGATGACCGAGCAATATCGTTCAGTTGGTGTTGAATTCAGATTTCTGATCGGTTACTTTTCTTAATTAAAGTTACTTAGATATCGATAGCCAATCCCTTCGGATTCTAGAAAAGCTCATACATTACGGTATGACACAGTCAATTATCATTTAGTGTTTTTATTGTCAATTTAGTTCATCTAACCCATCAAATAAAACAATTAGCCAGTTCATTTTCTCCCTCAATATTATGGCGGGCTTAAGGCTGCACAAAAAAAACCTGAGAAAATTCGTATCAGGGTGAATTCCTGAATGTTCCGACTGCCTTTTAAGGTCTATAGAGCAGTAATAACCTGAAAACTTTAAATGTATTGAAATGAAACTATATTTTTTTATTTGAGATTTAAAAAAATATATCACCCCAGCCGCCATATAAGGTACGAAGTGATAGATTTCGCTCCAAGTAAAAAATCAATAATGGCAAATAAGCTTCCTTTAACCAATTTGGAAACATTTCTAAGACGGATTAAACCTCAGCTTACACGTTATTAGCGCGAAGTATAGCGCGCGTTAATTGTCCCAAAAAGACCAAAATGGCAACATATGAACCCTTTTAACTTCATAAAGAATAGTCTCAGGTAAAACCATCTTTTCAAATTCAAGCTCAAAAGACAACAATACCTTTTCAACTATATAAAAATAATCCATCAAAAAGGCTAGTTAAAAAGTCGAAAAATGTCTGAAGCAAACAAAACCAACCCGATTACAAATATTATGTTACTATCATTACAAAAGAGCATACAGTAAGCAAAAATCAATCATTTGAAAAATGAACTGCTATTCTCAAAAATGCTAGAAAATCGATTAAATAAGTAAACTGAAAAATGATCATTTTCAAGAAATGAATTTGTGTAGATAAAAAATATAAAAATTCAAATCAAGACAAAAAGAGATGCTTACGAATCCTACAAGTCAGCTTCAGTAACAAAGCTATGAAAAAACGAAAAAATCATTAAGGAATTGAGAAAATCAACCGGATTACTTACTAAAAGTAGATAAAACTGATAGAAAAATGTAACAACAACTATTTTCAAAATAATAGTTGTTAAAAGCATATCAAGTTTTTTGTCTACTAAGCCAGACCCAGTGAAAACTCTCTAGATATTTTAAATTTAAAGCAAGATTATAAAAAAAATTTGCTTACATTCAGCTATCAACTTACAGCCTTTGAACTGAACTTTCTTCGAGAAAAGTCTTAATTTGTAAAGGAAACCAAGCTAACAAAACTGCTCGTTTCAAGGCGAAACCTGAATGTTCTGAACGCCTTTTAAGGTATATGGAACAGTAATAACATGAAAAAATTAAATGTAATAAAAACAGAATGAATTTTTTCTACAATTTGAGATTTTTTTGTAAAAATCAGCCCCCACCCCACACACACGCCATATAAAGTACAAAATGATTGATTTCGCACCTGATAACAAATAAATTATGGCAAATAAGCTTCCTTCAACCAGTTTGGAACGCTTCTTAAGACGAATTGAATCTCTGCTTACGCTTTAAAGCGCGAAATATATCGCGTGCTAGTTTTCTCAAATTGGCCAAAAAGAAAACCTTTAAGCCCCCCATAACCTCACCAAAAATCATCACAGAAGAAAAGTTTTTTTTTCAAATTTAAGCTCAAGACAGCAATACCTTTCGAATGATACTTAAAAAACTAAAAATTGGCTCGTTAAAACAATGAATTTGGTCTGAAGAAAAAACCATCCTGGTCACAAATATTCCGTTACTTTCGTTACAAAAGTCGGAACAAAAATGAGTAGTAATATGCGCAAGTCACTGAGAAAACAAAACAGTGCTGAATAATCATGCAAGTGTACATCCGGAAAAATTCTTCCGGCTATTTTACCATGTTTTTCCAAGGCCACTTGACTTTTTTTGCTTTTAAATTCTGTCCACCTGATTAGTATGAACAATCTGAGAGATGAGTGCTGATAAAAACAAGTCACGCATTTTGAAAACCAGCTTTGTAAATATGTGTTGAGATTTGGCATTATCAAAAGCATATTCAGCATATGCTTTTAGTTTTTTCATTAGCATTCATGCGGCTGCTATACGCAATTATAATTCGTATTTAACATTATAAAATAATATTTCTGCACAACACAAAACATGCGGCGTGGAAACGTTGGAAAAGCTTTCCTTACTATCCATCATTGTGACATTTTATATAAAAATGAAATTTGGCAGAATCATTCGGTCAGTTTTTACATTGTTTTTAAGGAACAAGACAGGCGAACAAAACCGCAAACGTTAAAATAATTAGAACACAAAACTTGAACGAGTCAAAAATTGCAACTATGTTTTGAAAAAATTGAAAAAAAAATTGAGTACTTTTAATTTCGAAAAATTAGCGTAGCTTTTTATAGTTTCGACTATAAATGAATGAACATGGTTTCTGCCACCAGCCGATTTAGGGGGGCGGTCCCCCCTTTGTACTCTTTCGAGATATCCGTTTTTGTTTGACTGACCCTAAAATTTTCTAAAGGAGCCTTCGGCGCCAAAATATAATAATTTTGAGAGGGGATCGCGATCCAAAAAAAGGCAATTTTTTGGTCAAAACTTTCCAAAAAGGCTTAAAAAGCCTTTTTTGGCTTTTTTTTTAAAAAAAACCTGAGGCGCGCAAAACATATGATCAAAATAGGGTCTATATAAAGATTTGGTGGAGCTCAGAAACTCAAATTGATCAACCTAAAAAGATCGACAAAATTTTCAAATTTTTTTGATAGTCCGCTCCGCCCCTCCCTCGAAAATATCCTAGATTTGCCCCTGGTGTTACAGCATTCAATCAACAATTGGCCTAATTGTAGAAAAACAATACTTTTGAGTAAAACATTGCACGATAGTTCCCTGTGTCATTGTTCCCTGTATTTAATAGATTTTTAGATTTTTTAGATTTTTTTAAATTGAGTTTCAAACAAGTAAAGAGCTAGCGGCGATGGACGGAAAAATTTACGCAAGAACTGGCTTTCCTTATCAACCCCTATTAAGTGCCCAAAATTTTCGAAAATTGAATTTTTCTGTATTCAGATAAATACAAACCTCTGCAAGAAGGTGTTTTATTAGATTAGATCACTTACGTGTGCTAGAGACAAAAAATGATTTAAATTTGACAATTTTAAGCAGAACGGTTTTGCTATTTGCCGTCTCTTAGATCAATTTAAAAATTACATCAGAACAGAGGATCTACAATTTTTTCAGGGGGAGGGGGGTTGTCTGGCGTATACTCAGGGGGGTTTGTCTGGCGTTTGCTTCAAAACTAGTATATCATGGCGCCGAAGGCACTTTTTAAAAAACTAGGTCTGCTCAGCCGAAAATGGATGTCTTAAAATAATAACAAGGGGGACCCTTCGGTTGGTGAGGGTCAGATTCCTGATAGAAAAGCATCGATCCCCGACCCCCGCCCCCACAAAATCAGCCCCTGAATCAGACGTTGAAATGAAAGAAATATTCAAAAGAGGCGGTTTTGGAGACGAAAAAATTTGTGAAACGGTTCGCCTTCCTACATCCTCTTTGTAATATGAATCACCAGCTCGGATAAATTGAGAAGAAAAAAAACATTTTTGAGAAAAGTTAGAAGGAAATTGGTAATAAGTCGGAGATATGGTGATAAGTCTGCCGTAAATTTGTTTCCCGCTGCCCCCCTCCCCAAAAAAAACTATTGTGAACTGAGCGTCTGGTATTGTATTGCTTTGCTGCAGCTAGGGTATTTGAAATTTCCACAAATCCCTAGGTCAGTTGACGCTATTCAGTTCACGTTTGAGTTTGCTGTATTTTTTCCGTTTTTGAAACTCATCGGTTTAAAAAATGAACGTTCAGTCTTCCCCTTACGAAATATTTTTTAGTTTTCTGATGAGTTCGAAGGTCTGATTGGTGCAGGTGACAACCTATTTGTCCTATTGTTCCAAGAATTTGATAGGTATAACATCTGACCTTCATATTTGCTTCCTCCTCATAGCATCCGCTTTTGAAACAATAGTAGACCGTTCAATTGTGCGTATTGACTTACCCTTGCGCACTCTTGAAATCGTTTTTTTTTAAATCTTTTTTGAGCTGCTTGTATATCTCCTAATAACATGTATCCGACCAGGTTCCATGTTATACCTGTTTGTCGGTGATCCTCTTAATTCTTTTCCTAGACCCAGCTGGTCTGATTACGTTGGTAGAGTTGTCCGTTTTGTTTTTCATTTCGACTGAGGGCTCCAACATGGGTTTTTAAAACTGTTGACATTACCAATTTATATCCTCATTAATATCACGAAAGTTAATTTGATAAAACAGTTCAAGGTAACCTGAATTCAAACTTCAAATTGAAGAGCTCAAGTTGGATTTTATCTACAGTGCTGATTTAAATTGTCCGACAAAACGCATTAAGCTTGAAATTTAAAACGCGCTTTTCTCAAATTCAGTCCAATTTAGGTAAAAAAAACACAGACAAATTTTTTTGTATGAGTTTCAGCAGAATTTTTACGTTTTGGGGAATTTGTTTTTCTGTGATTATTATTGGTTTTTTTTCAATCCGAAATTACGCTGAAACTACCGGGTCCTTTACTGACAAATTTATATCAAAATGAGCCAATTATTGAGCCCAACAAAGATTAACAAAGGTATAATCTCCAAGAAAACCTACTATTTAATTTACTTTTGTTTGACAGACAAAAAATGTTAACTTAACTGTAGAAAATACCATTTGTTTTGAATGAAAACAGTTTTAACAAGTTTTGCTCAAATTTTTCAAAATAAAACTTTTCCTAAAGTTAAAGGTTCAGAAGATTTCTATCTTTAAAAAATTAAGCAAAACAAACAAAAGTTTTTTAAATTAAAAATGTGACTTTCTAGGTAAAATGTTTTTTTTTGTCAATGATACAAAAGTAAAATTAATTTATACGTTTTCTTGAAAACATTACTTTTTTTAAACTTTGTTGGGCTCAATAAGAAGCTCACCTTGATATAAAATTGTCATTGTTTGACCAAGTAATTTCAGCGTAATTTTTGATTGAATGCAAAAGTAAAAAAACTCCACTTTTTTGGTAAGAGTTTTGGGCCCAAATATCGATAAACCCTTTTTAAACTTCAATTTTTTTATAATTTATTTTATTCGAAAATAAAAATGAAGAAGATCAGGACATTTTCAAAAAGCAAAAAAAATAGCAGAGATTTTGTAATTATTTTTGCTGCTCTTAAAGGCAACAAAATCATTATCAATTGAGTTATAGTCATAATATTACGGGTGTTCAAATTTTCGAAAATTGATTTCTAAAAAACGTCAAAATTTGTGTTCATATTTTCGGTTCACCAAATTGATTTTCCGTGCTCTCCCAAAACACTAAAAGGAACCTGCATTAGCTATATTTTTTGCGCGTCAGGCAAATTTTGAAAAAAAAACAGATAAAGAAGCGTTTTTAGACAATTTGGGTAGTCAAGGGGTCGTATCAATGAGATGAAAGGGGCCTACGCTCCCCCCTTAAATCCTCTACTTATTTACTCTAGCTGACATTGGTGTTCAATCAAGTAAAGTTTTGCTACTTTCTTAATTAAATGACCTCTTTGTAAGCATTTTCATATTAGATACCTCTTTGCACAAGTTTAAGAGTGTTGTGAAATTTTGAAAAAAAAATCACATCCGTAATCCAACCATGCTTTTCGAAGATTCTAACAAAAATCGTACAAGATCTTTTAACATAGGTATTATCAAAGTTTAATTGGTGTTACCTGCCTGTATTTATGGCACAAGTGCGACCTCACGTCTGAACTGTAATCGCTCGGGATAATAAACAGCATAGATTCCCAGTCTAGCGAACTCGGTACTAGGATACTGCCAAATGATCCACTGCCTTGTAAACAGAAATGTTACGATGGTATTCCAACATAAAAGAACTTACACAGTTTCAAAAATTGCCATCATAGCATGAGGGCTTACTTTCAAATAAAACTACCAGATTTGAAAGATTATTACTTCACAACCAACGCATCAACGTTTTGCTGAGAAATTGCAAGTTTTTTGATGCAAAAAAAGAAAGAATTTTCTTTTATTAGTCTGCAAAAAAATGTGTTAGCAAGAGCTCTCGTAGTTAGGCTCCACGGATAATAATCTAATGAATGAACTTTTAAGGCCTGTCTCAATAAAACTCTACAATAATTGATTATATTGGATTAACACTTGATTATAAATCGAACAAAAAAGAAACCATTTTAAACCAATATAATATTCTATACTGGATTCTAATGTAATATAATGGATTATAATGAGTTATAATAAATAATGTTTTGTTTTACGCAAGAGCCTAGATTTTCCCGAAAAATTTTCTGCATAATTTCAAAACTTGAATAGTGCCATTGTTAAGTTGAGGCTTACATTTGTCTTGTAAATTTTGTTGTATTGTTTTTTCTCATTACTTTTATTGAGATATCAACGCCCCTCGCCCACTTAAACCACAATTATCTCGCCACCTATCCCATTTACCCCAAAATCCCCAACCCCGTCCCCTACCTCAATACATTCATCTATTGTTTGTGTGAAAGGGGTAAGTAGAGAGATTATTGAGTTAGGGGGAGTGGGAGTTAGTTAGAGTTCGGGGTGGTGGGGATGTATTTGTTCGGGAGGGGGGGGGGGGTAAGTTCGGGGGCGCTAATACTTTTTGGGCTGTTTTTTCAACGCTTAGAATTATTGAAAAATGCTGAAAACCGCTATGGAGGATTGAGAAATTGTAGGTGTCGGGATCCAAGGGGGTTGTGGGATGGTTATGTGTGGGGGGTGGAAGGAGGGTACTTGAGGGTGTTAAAAAAGGGGGGATATTGGTGTGGTAAACCGTTATAATCTATTCTAATGGCTTTTAAATAGATCTTAATCCATTTAAATTCTGTAAAAATTATGGCTTACAATCGATTATAATTGATTTTTTAGTCTCAAAATGTAATTATCATCGATAATACTGGCAACATTAGTGACCTTAGTTTGAATAGATTATAAACTCATTGCGGGCTGCTCACTAGCACTGACAAAATTGATGTATGAGTATTGTAGTATCAAAAAAGGTTCAAATAAAATAAAAATAATTTGGATAAGTTTTATCCAATTAAAATGTATTTCCTTCGAAAACTGGAAAAATTTATTGGATCAAATCTAAAGCGATCTAAACCGATAGCCCTTCAAAAAGGAAAAAATATAGTTGGGTTGATTCTATATATGTTAAATCATAGCTTTTCGCCTCCACGCTGTTTGGGAGGTTTCAGATTGGTTTGAATCGATTTAATTTGATTTTCTTTCATAATTCCTCTAATTCATTTTTAACAAATTAGAGTTTACATTTTTCAGCAATTTTTTGTGCTCATTTTTGATCTGAAAACAAACTTTGAGATAAAATATGATGCAAACTTTGCGCAGCGTAAGTCATTTTCCAAGTCCAGTTCATCAATTTTTTTTATTAGCGTTACAAAGTTGCACTAAAATTGATTATCTTAAATATAGCATTTGAAAAAGTTCATCCTAGATTAATTTTACCAGCGCATGAACCTTTTGATTGCAAAAAATTCAAAACAACCGATGAAACTATTAGTTTGTTTGCTGCAAACTGTTTTGCAGGAATGACTGTAGATCATTATTACATTGGCGAAGACTTATTTTGTTGTATACATTTTTTGCTGAAATTCTGGAGCAAAATTAAAATTAGACTGCTGAACATTCAAAATTAGACTGCTTGAACCTTCAAAGTAGATTGCTTGAACCTTTAAAATTGATACTCATACAGCCCCAAAAACGATTTTAAATAAAAAACGACAAAATCCAATTAATTTAAGTAGCTACCCAAACCCACACAAACAAAGTTACATCAATTATTTAGGCTCTTAAACTATCTTGGAGTCCGTTTCAGCTCCTAAAGCTTACATCAGTCATCAATTTGTTTCGATTTAAAATAAAACTAAATTAATCCCGAGCACAATTGCCAAGGCGGGCTCGCAATCAGATCTAAATCCACAGAAAGTTTTGACTTTGCAGATGTAGCAACATTATCTTCAGCAGATTTTTATGAGCCGAAAAATTTCAACAATTAAATTTGCATGAATTATATTCCGATGTTAGCCTACTAAAAATCTGAATCCTTAGTCAACAAAAAATAGTGAATGAAACACAAATTTTACGGCAATAGATGTCGCAAATGTTTCGATAGTAATAGCTTTATAATCTAACAATGATGAAAGTTTCTAAATTTAAAAACAATTATAAAAATCTTGGCTGAGCATGAATGCAATTTTTTTTTCCAAAGTCAATCAGTACGTTTCGAAAATTTTCATTGTCAATTGAACTTATAAAGATTGTTTCAATTTTGGCGATTTGTTTTAATGCTTTTAATAAGTTAAACTATGGCTCAAGCAGCAATATCACCCGAAAAAATTGTTCTTGGAAAGTGGGGCTTGTCTACCAACCTATGAAATCTAACACATCATGATAACATTTTTTTAACATTGTAAATGACGTTTAAATTTTCGGATTTTTTCTGTTTCCACCCAGTTTTTAAACTTTTCTTCTTTTAGAACAACTGAATTTTGTTGTGTCGAAAGAATGATTACAAAGTTGATATTTTTTCCATTTTTAAATTTCGTTTGTCTTTTGATTTTTGAATATATGTTTTTCAATTGATGCGGTTGCACAGATTGCTAATTCGGCAAAATCAACCACAGTTTTAGTCAAATTTGAAATGTTGCTGAAATTTTGAAGATTTGTAAAGGTTTATCAATGATAGCAAACACTCTCCAAAAAAGTTTCGCTTTTTCAATAAACAGACCCATAATAAGCATTAACGACTAAATCTGATAGAATCTACAGCTCGAAAGGCATTGTATAATTTTTATTAAATTCGAGTGGTAGTAAAACTTTCCATCAAAAATCATGAAAAAGTAGTGGAGCCAAATTTTTGCTAAACTTTTGAGAACTAAAGAAGAAATTGTCAAATTTTGAGTAAAACCTCAACAATTTTAAAACAATCTTAGCAATTAATTTTTTTTTCTAAGGTCTTTAAATATTCGATATCATCAAAAGCTCATTGTCAAAATTGACAAAAGTACAAATATTTTTTCTAAAATATCGCAGATTGGTTGACTTAGGCTTGTTTCATGAAACCACCTAATTTTTGCTTCCTTTTCTATATATTTGTAGAAACAATGAACTGTACATACCAAACATGAGTAAACATAACCACACAATCGATCCGCACATTGTTCTGTGAATTGGTGATAGATTTTTGCGTCAAAAATGTAAAGATTTTTGTCCAACAACGCAGAGCTGAAAACGAAAAGGTTAAAACGATCAAATAAATGAATGAGCGTTCTTCATTAATTACTTCAATTTTGATTAGTAAATTCTAATTTGAACGTTTGTTTGCGGAAAAAAGGTTGAAATATAATACCATAATAAAACCAGTGAGCTAAAATGAAGCAATTCAATATCATCGAGTTTCAGTAAAACTATATATCATCTTCAATTTTAATAATCTTTTTGAATGAACTATACAATTCCTCCCCCAAATCGATTTAGCGCGAGTGAGATAAATTACTACACTTTTAAGAAAAATAAAGATTGAGAGCAAAATAAACTGATCTAAATAGTCAAAAAAATTAAACAATACAATTTTTGATTAAAGTTTTTAGTTATTAACAGTATAAAATAGGTAATCCTTAAGAAACATTTTCTCGATTACTAAATTCTTCTCGCTTGTTTGAATTTTATATTTACTGCGGATTTTTTTCTCAGAATTGTTACATGATGGGACAAGACATTATGCGATAGGTCATTTAAGGGGTGGGGGAGAATTTACAGCTCCCACTCTGGGATTCAATGAATAAAAATCATTGATAAATTGTTTTTAAATATACTTAAGTTTGATAAAAATAATGGATTATATTCATTTTTATATTCCATTTTGTTGCCTGAGTGCAATATGGCATTCAATTAATTTTATAAAATTTTAGAGGCAAAAAATCTATTACAAATGATTTTTTTCACTGCTCTTAAGGGTGGTTTGATCCATTTTTTAAAATTTATGTCCAATCTAATAAAACAAGGTGCTTCAGATAAATTTCAATAAAAACGTAGTTTCTTTAAAAGTTCTTTAAATGTGTCCGTTTGTTTGAAAAAGCATGTTCAAAGTATCCGGTGCTAGATATAAAAGACGACAATATTCGACAAAAATGCGACAAATGATCATCAAAATTTTTCAAATAAACTGTTCGAGTTCAACCGGTTGTTTAGATTTCTCAGAAATACCTTTGGAGAATGTGAGTTCCGTCGTCTCAAAGCCCCATCAAACTTTGAGGTCGCCCTAATAGCTGTTGTCTGATTTGCCGGACACCAAAGTGTTGGTTTCGTCCTCATGACGGAGGGACCGAATATTCAAAAAAAAGTTTCACTTATTGTAAGCCAATCAACATTCGAAAGCAAAAAAAAATCGAAATCGAACTCAAAAAATCAAAAACGAACAAATGCAGGCCACTAAAAAAACTTTGAGCAAACAGATTTTTTATGCTTTAAAAATTGATTTTGATTTATTTTCCAAAGTGGGGTTTTGGCTAAAAAATTAAAAATCTATTTTTTGAAGCATAAAAAAATATGTTTGTTCTCACAAATTCTATAGCAAAACTTTGCTGTGGCGCTATGATTATTTTTCTGTTAATATAGACTTCGATCATATGCGAAACCCGATTAGCCGATCGCAATGTCAAACGATTCTGATTGGTTGAAACTTTTTTATCATGCGGTCCCTCCATCTTGAAAATTACTCCAAAGGTTCCGTCTATTGTTACGTCATATCAAACATTCAGTAGCTCAGCTCAAAAACTTGCTGATGAAAAAAAATTTTCCCCCAGAAAAATTAAGTAAAACACTAGTTATAAAAGGAAAGTATTTTGATGTAATTATTTAAATTTAAGTTATTGTCAAAATTGTGCATCTGTAGACAAAGTGCAAACTGTTCTCAAAGTTACGAGACTAACGAAGAAGAAATATACAATCAGTTTTCAAGAAGAGTTACATTTGCTGTGCAGACTGTAACACTATGAAAAGTGCGACCACGCTATTTTGGCTTAAAACATATACAAAAAAGAAATAGAGGGACAAACACTGAATCAATGGTCAACAAAGAAAACAAATTTTATCAAGTGTACAATAAAGATCAAACAAAATTTTTATCAGACCCAAAACTGAGCTGATATTAGCGATGTAATTTTTTTGGATTAGGTGATTTCGAGATGGTAAAAATTACGATGACAGTATGAGCTAATTATATACAGCCTTGATCTTGCGTTTTCCAAGTGTTTTCGAATTTGACAGCTCCTTGATCAAACAACTCTAAACATTGCTTATTATGTTGTCTTTCACTTTTCAGGCAAGAAATCAACAAATTGCAGCTTTGATAAGAAAAAGTTTGGCTCTGTTCTTGCTTGTCATGGTTAAATTGAAAACATCTTCCTTTGTACATGCTACGAATTTGCAGTATGCTATATTTGGAAAACTTGTTAATCTGAAATTTATCAGGAAAATTTTTTAAATTGTTTTAGAAAAACCTGTAGTAACAGCTGAATTAACTTGTCTAACTAAGGTGTATAGCGCATTTTCTTGACGACCAATTAACAGTTGCATTGAAAAAAAGCTGACTGAGAACTAGACTTTTAGAAACGTAACCTTGTATAAAATTCGCAGTGAGGTTTTTAGTTAAGCTCAAACGTTGTTAACCTTTTCGTAGACTGTTTTTTTTATTTCTGGCTCCATCAATAGTATTTTGTGAAGGATAACACCCAAATGTTTATTTCGATTTGATTTCTTGATTTTAGTGTCTACACTTCCTATGAATGTAAATCCAGACTTGTTTTCATTCGAGGTTTTCATTCTTGTTTTGTCTTCGTTCAAAGTAAGTTTGTGACATTACACTTCCAAGAGTCTGTTTGAGTTGACTTCTAAGATTTTTTTTCACAAATTTAAGCAGCAAAAAACGTATCAACTGCGTGTTGCATCAATTTGCAGTTGTTTTCTAGTTTTGACTTTCTCCATCCCCTTGACATGATTATTGAACAAGAGCAAGCCCAATTTTTTCTGCAATGTATGATTTTGTTAGAGAAAGATAATTCACTTCCAACATATTCAATAGGAATGTTCATGGTTCTCTCATCAAATTTTATTGTAAAGGTTAAGAGTGAAATTATATAGTAATTAAGTTTAAATTGAGGCTATATCGTAATTTTTGTTGCCTTATCACATTAATTTTTATTGGAAATAGAATATTGATTAAGTTGCTATGTTTAGTTACGGTTTGTCAAGCACCTTTGTTTTAGTTATGTCTACCAGAGTCAAAAGGTGTCTTACCTAAGAGATTGAAGAGATTGAGATTTATAGATAGACGCAAAACAAATGGAAAGCAAACAA